>NC_133285.1:14551931-15151931 GCF_005239225.2 Populus alba | reverse complement strand
ACCTGATAACTTAATTGATCCGGTAAAATCCAGTCAAAAATCTGATTACAATTCGTCAACTTTTGTTTTTGTTTTTTACTAAAACAATGTCATTTTGATTTTTTTTTTAAAAAAATTAACTCGAGCGAACTCAGTGACCTGATCAAAAACTTGAAACCCGAGTCTTAGACCGGGCCAGATCTTAAAAACTATGGTTTCTATATTTGTAATTGCATGTAAAAATATGTTTAATTTGAAAAAAAAACATTATATTTATATTTTTTTAGTAATTTTGATATGTTGATATAAAATATTCAAAATCTAAAAAATAAAAATTTTCATATATTTTAATTTTTTTAAAAAAAAACACTACTAATTACAGCATCAAACAACACTTAATATATTTGCTATATTCATATTTTTATGTTACTTTTAAAAAAAGCATGTTATTTAACAGATAAAAAGTGATTAATATATGTTAAAACTATATAAAAAAAATCATCCAAAAAGACATTAAATTAATGACTATCCAACTTAGATACACTTTGATATAAAAATATTCAAATCACATGGCTGAACATACAATTAATTTAATATTTCCCAAGGAATGAAGAAAGAACAGTACCGTAAAAGAGTGCCCGTGATTCCACATGATCACATCAATTTCAGGCAGTCTTCTGAACTTTGTCTGCCCACAAGGGGCGCTGAGAATGTGCCTCCTTCCCTTTGTCTTTCTTCCTTTTTCTTTTTCTTTTTCCTTTTTCTTTTTCTCATCTCCCTCAGAACATTTTCTCCGCAGCCATGCGTGGAAATTGGAACCTCTCCTCCCTCGCCTGTTCCTCCTTTCCAGGAGACCATTGGTCTCTGCAGTTCTCCTAGGGATTAAAAAAGCTCCAAGAATAATAATAATCAATGTCATGTTTTCCAGTGTCTGACTACTCCTTAAAATTAAAATTAAAATAAACTTAAAAACATGTGGGAATAAAAGCTGTGTATTTTTTTTTTTTTTTTTTCATTTTGCGCCTCTCGACGTAAAATTTAGCATTGAGATGGGGGTATTTTTATATTTTAACAAACAAAATGTTTTCCAGCTCTCTTCTGTTATGTTTTGTTTTTTTTTTTTTAAATAATGGTATTACTAAAAGAACCTCTTATATAAAAAAAAGCTTTTTGTGCGGGGCTGTGTTGTAATTTCCTTTTTACACTTATTTTGCCCCCCCAACTCATTTGTTCTTCTTATTTTTTTTAGCACGTGATTACGTGGCCTAGACTATCACAGACTTATTTTTTTATTTTAGTTAATACTATTTTTTATAATGTTTTTTTAAATAATTTTAAAACTTATATTTTAGTTAATATCCCTTTTTTTTTTAGTTTAACGTGAGTGTTCGGGTCAGTTTGTGCGCACCTCGATTAATCCCACGGGCCCTGAAGTTAACGACCATGTAAGCCTCCAGTGATCATCATATGAGTAACCTAGAGCTCGAACCTGAGACCACAGATGGAGCAAACCTCTTGATCCCAAGCTCTTACCACTGGGCCATCATCTAGATGATTAATATCTCTTTTTTATTCTTATGAGTCTTTACTTTGTTTATTTATGATGCAGAATATTTGGCAAAGAAATTTAAAGCACAACCTAATAGGTACATAGTAAAGACGAAAAAGTAATGGCTATTGCACGCCAAAATTTAAATAGCATTGAATAGGTATCATTAATCATGCAAGTTAGGTATCATTAATCATGCAAGTTACAAGTAGAATAAATAAGCAATGTAAGAATTGCTTTATGATCAATCAACTTTTGTATTCTAGAATATTCAAAATAATCTTTAAGACTTCTCTCATTTTCTGGTGGATTCCAGATGAACCTTTGAGCGTGAATGCGAGGATCCCTTTGTGTATCTTCTCGTTGCGTCAATTTAGCCTGTTTTGAATTGAGTTTTATATATATATATATATATATTGTATGTGTTTATTATTTGAAGATATTATTCTGAGTTATTTATAATTTTTATATATATTTTATATAAACAAACTTAATTTTAAAAAATAAAAAATATTTTAATATATATATAGACTTGCATTATATTTTATTCAATTAGTTTCATATTTATATCTATTTTAACGGTTGTTTGATTGGATAAAAAAATATTTTAATAAATAAATTTAGTAAATAAAACAAACTAAATGTCTTTTATTACAATATCTAATACCTTTATTTATATTTATTTCCTGAGTTTTCTATTTTAATTTTAATCATAATTTTATTAACAGTAATCTCCGCTCACAATTTACTATCATCTGTTCCAAAATATTTTTGATTTCTAAAATTTCTTTACAAATAGCAATCTCCACTCATAATTTTTTCAACCACCACAGCCATCTCAATCATCATTATCGTTATTACCACCCAACACCACTGCTCCACCCCTTCAGGACCACCACCACCACCACCACCTCGTTCTAGTAAATATTGCTCATTGAAAAACACTTTACGGAAACAAAGGCACCTTCAAAAAAATAAAACAAAAAAACAACATAGAAACTTTTCACGGGGAACCGGGCCTCTGTTATATACACAAAAATTTAAGAAAATGATTTTTCTCAACTTATCCCATATTCTCATGCTTCCACATTTTATTCTATTTATTAACAAATTGAAAATATTAAAATAATATTATTTTAAAAAAAATTAAAATTTTAAATATTTTTAAAACGTAAAAACTAACCGTGTCCAAGTGTTAATATTATTGATGCCAGATTTATTAATCCAAAATCAACCACAATCTGTCAGGATCAATAAAAATCTGCGACAAATCTGGAAATGTTGTGTATTTGGAATTCAGAATTCCTACTATCTTCACAAAACATGGATGAAGACCAAGGAAAAAATAACATGCCTTCTGACATAGATTAACAAGTTGACGATGTTTTCAAAAATATTTTTTAAAAAAAATTAATTTTCCTTAATTTTTTATTTTAAATTAATTTTTTGATGTTTTTCTAATTGATTTAATATAATAATATTAATTTTTTTAAAAAAATATTAAAAAAATATTATTTTAATAAATTTCCACACAAAAATAACTTTTCTTTTAAAACAATAATCATTACCATTCTTCCACCCACCATAAACAAATTGAATTGTCCAGAAGGACCACAACATTAGTGAATCAAAGATATTGGTACCTAGGAAAACTTTAATGTAGCTGTCTGATTTCCATAAAGCACGCCACATTTTTGCCGCACAAAACAGCCTTTAAATCATCTATAGATAACACAGTACATCCTGGAAGAATGTTCTCAATCAGAAAACCTTGCGGCAGTGCAATCGATGACTCTAATCTCCTTGTAGTAAAAATCAAACTGTTTATGTGAAAATTGCATCCAGATTAACTAAAAATCAGACAAATGGTGGTGCTTTCACTCCATATTTAATACAACTTCCATCTCTGATACATAAATCCAGAACCAAAGCTTTGCACAACAAAAGAAATTCGGTGAAAGCACTTACAGGGCAGTTCTGAAGCTGAGAGAACATTCAGAAATAAGCCAAAAGTTTTTCTGTCATCTTAATACCATGCAACTATGTATAGAACAGCAGCCATGGACACCTAAAATGCTATCCGGAAACACAAACACTTTGAGGTGGTGATTTATGAGTTCGAAGAACAGCTTGAACGAAAGAAGAGAAAAACACTATGAACTTCTGTACTTGAAGGTCGAGAATAATATAGCAAAAAATTCAACCTTTGAACACATCAGGGGACTCAGGCTGCTGCAACATGCAAAGTTTGGAAATACACTTTGTCTAATCAGCCCTTGGTTCTCATTATTGTAATACTTCCTTTCCCTCCCTCTGTGCGAATTTTAGTTTTGCCAACAACAGGCTTCCCAGAGAAAGCAGACATGGGGTAAACAACAGGATCTTCATCCTTTTGCTTTGATTTTGATGGTGGTGGAGTACGGATCCGCTGGTTTATTTCATTCAGAGTAACATCTCCATGCACGCCGCAGGGTTTGATGAAAGCAAATGGATAGGCAACAGAAGTAGCTAACTTAGTGGGTGTCTGGATGAAGGACTTTGTACCTGAGGATATATAAAGGCACAGTTACTTTCTAATTTTTTTTTTATATATAAAAAAATCTCCAACAAAAGCAGGAAAGTATAATCCAGATATCTCCAAAGATACAAATAACATTCTGAATAACACCAGGAATGTTATAGCGGTATGGTACTTCTATGCTTCGTCTGGCTCCCTCTCATGAAATGGTATAACATATTAAGCTTTTAGTAGATACAGGCAAGAAAAGGAATGATTGATAACAGAAAGACACCTTTAAAAACAACATTTCGAGGTGTTCGAGTAACACATTTTTGAACCGTACTAGCTTCAAACTCAGGCGGGTCATTGCAGAAATCTACAGCAACAAAATAATATTAGACACTTTACAAAATACATACGAAGAAAAAGAAAGCTTAATAAAGATGGACTTGGACACTTTCTGAACTAGAAAGTTCATGTCATACCTGAAATATCAATTTGAATATCGGATGCTCCAGGGAAATTCCTGAGTGTCACATGACAAAACAATCAGATTGTAGTTGAATAGTAATGAGGTGTAGAAGTCTTAAAGTTAAAACTAGCATACATATCATTGGGACTGAAATGCATCCCCGAGTCATTAATACAGTCTGCAATCCAATGCTCAGATGACTGATCCAGACCATTGTAACAGGAGGCTGACATATCTACAAAAACATGCTGAACCACAATTAGAAAACCTAGCGTGCAGATTCAAGTTCATATCTGTTTTAGCACAGAACTTTGCAAGAGATAAACCTTGATACCCAGAATCCCACTGTGATGCTTGAGGGAAAACTTCTTCAAGTGACTCTTCTGTCTCCTAAAGATAGAACCAAAAACATAAATAGTGGGAATCTCCAATAAGGGGGAAATCCATTCTCTAAAGTAAATAGAGTGCACATTTTTACTCCACCATGAATAATATGAAGTCAGAGAAAGAAAAGATGTTCAATTAGCTCAATCCTAGATTTCCGACAAATCTAAAAACTGCACTGCAGGCAATGTTCTCAAAGCTCCACACCCATTTCATTAGATAACTAAGAGTAACCACCATAGCTCCCACAAATGGTTTGCATGTGGATGCAAATTATATGATTTTCATAATTAACAACGTAAAACTTGTATTAGTATAAAATTCAAATTTCACATTCTTCTATCATCAGTCAGGTCACAATTTTCCCAAGGAGAATCCTAGAGCTTGAATATCAACTTGGAGGTCTTGAATTCAAATTTCAAAGGTTTGGAGGCAGAGGGTTAATGAGATAGAGAAGGACTACATCTTATGTAGTAACAGAGGCCCGTTGATCGCCAAATGTACAACCACCAAATTAAAATAAGAACATGCTTTAGTCATGATAGATAGATAAGCAACACTTACATTTGATTTTAAAAATACAGAAGTTAAATCTTCATCACAAAAGGGAGAATCTGCTAAATGAGTGTCAAACTGTAGCCGACGTCTTTTAAATTGGAAACAAGTCTCCCTCCGTTCTTCTGGTTCCTTGTTCATGTTATCTGACATCCACTCTTTCAAATTAAAAAGATAACTGACAACTAGCAATTTTTTTATAAAAAAAAAACTGCAAGGAGACTAACACCATACCATTATGATTAGCATGGTAAGCCAACTCCCCACAAGCCTTAACCGGAGTTGTTTCATCAAGCATGTAGGAAAGATCCTCGCCATTCAGAGTCACTTCATTCCATAAACGTTGAGGAGCGTCTATTCAAAATAACAAGAGCAACTAAACATCAGCAACTTCATTTATTTTTGTTGTTTCATCCTAAGGCTAGGTGCAGCAATGTATCATCTCTTAAGAGCATATTAGGAGGCACAGAAGCAGCAACTTACCAACACCAGCATCTTTTTGGAAACAGTAATCCTCACCTTGCCAACCCCAATGTTCACCACTTCCACTTCACAACGCAAAGACGAACACAGATTAAGGATTATGCATATACATTTCTAAGATCTTAACAAGAAGCATAAGCAAATAGGGTCAACGATTGGTAAAATATAGTACAGGTTACGAAGAACAGCAAAAGCAGTAAAAGTAAAGCATAATCACAAACCACACCAAGCAAAATCAAACCCAAAATGGAAAACACACACCAGCAAGATAAAAACAAAACAACAAACAGTAGCAGATAGCATACTGTAAAGAAACAGAAATGGTAAAAATAAAATTGCAGCAATTGGATCAAATTGTAGTGCAGGATCAAGGAACATAACCCTCGCTTGGATCTCTTAGCCCAGATGATAACATTCTATCATAATCTTTTTTAGGTATATCTGCTTGTCAACATAAATTTAGCATAACACGATAATCAAAAAGCAAAAAAAAAAAAAAAGACCCACCAAAACATTCAGAGCCCACATCCCTTATCATCATCACTCAAAATGTTACAAGATAAATCTAGCAAATCCAAAAGCTAATAAAAAATAAAACAATGTAGCAAATCAAATCAAATCTTTTTTCTTCTTCTTTTCCAACACAACTAAAAACACGAAAAGCAAAAAAAATTATCAAATAAAAATGAAAGTCCATGAAAACCCATCTCACAAAACCAGCATTTAATCACTCAAAAACAAAAAATAATATTAAAACTAAAAGAAAGGGGAAAAAAATTGCATTTTGAACTAAACCCAGAAAACGAAAACAAGTAAAAAAGATAGAAATTTACTTGTCATTGTTATAATCCATCGCCTTCTCTTCTCTTCTCTTTTCTCACTTACAACTACCATAAAAAGTAGCCGTTGCACAGAAATAGATCGACAGAAAACTAAATAAATAAATATTTTCAACTACTTGAGTAGTAGTAACAGTATGTTCTTGTTCTCTGCTTGAGATGTGTGCTATCTTTTTCTATCTTTCTCTCTCCCTGTCTCATCTTTCGACTCTCTTCCTTGTATTTATTGCATCGAACGAAGTCACGAAGGAAGTAGGAGTCCTTTGCATCTGGTCTCTCACACTCGCTCAATGTAAGGAGAATCTCACGGTTTTTATTCTTATTTAAAAATAAAATAAAACAGGGAGAAAGACATGGACCACGGCAGGACGGGACGGAACCCTCCCACTAAAGTAAGTCCGTTGCTCCCGGGATTATCTTTGATTATTTCCTTATAATAGTTATCAATAACAATCCAGATTTCTTGCCAAAATTAAAAATTCATGGGCCCTTTGCTATCTTTTTGGACCCTCATTTATTATTTGCTATAGAGTATAGCAATTAATAGATTAACATTGTGATTTATCAATTAACTTGAAGTTTTAATTCAAGATTTGAAGATTGATCTGGTTAAAATTAATAATACAGAGAATCAACCTTTATTTAGATTAAACTTGTCAATATTTTCATAGTTTTTATCTAAATAAAATTATTTTATTTTTATTATTTTATTAACATTTTTTTTAATCTAATGAACCTAGATTAATTCATAGATTTATAGGTTAACTTGCTCAATACATGATCAAAATAAGATTTTATAATCATATTCTCGATAACAATCTTAGATCTTAAGCACCCAATATCAAGTTTAAGGTAATTGAAGTTGGATAAAAACTAAATTCAAACGTGTCGAAATTAATAAAACTTAAAATTGAGTTGGAATAGAGTAATATACCATTTAGAAATGTGATGCAAACCACGTTCCTTAAAAATTATAATTTTTTTGTTAATAATTATTATTTTTATGTTTTGAAGCGCTGATCTCAAAAATATTTTTTTAAAATAAAAAAAATATTATTTTAATGTATTTTCGATATAAAAAGTATTTTGAAATGTATTTCACAATTACTCTTTTAAATAGACTCTAAAATAAAATAAAAGAAAGAACAAAATCTCCAACTCAAATAAGATATAATTATTTTATTTTATTAAAATTAACAAAAACAAATGTAAAAAAAAAAAAAAAAACACATGTATGGTAGGCAAAATGTCCTTAATAAAAATGGTGTCTGTGTTCTGTATTATGCACGGGGTTTTCCCTATGTTTTCACCACGTGAATAGTTTAGCGCGTGAGTAAAAATTTGTTCAATTTTAGCGTAGCGACGCGCCACCACAAGCACGAGATTTTCGTTTTTAAAACGGTTGGAAACGTTCCTAAAATCATAAATATCAATTTTAAAACTGATTAAATTCACCTAATTCGGATCAATTTAAATTAAATAAAAATAAAAAAAATTTCAACCAACTGTGTCAAAAACCTGTATAAACTCTCTAACCTGCTGAACTCGGGTTTCACTCGATTAAAACTTAACTTTAATTTTTTTTCAAAATAATAATAATATATATTTTTTTTACATGGACGTTCCCTTCCCAGGATTTTGACCTTACTCCAATATGGGTTTTACAAGTATACCTAAAAATATAAGATAGGGTGCGCTGTGGGCTTGGATAAGGCGCGTGGGTTTGCTATGTGAAAAGGAGAGTGGGGTATGGTGGTCTTAATTAGGAACTTGACATTACCTTTTTAAGCTGTGACCTGGTGATGGTGGTGGGGACGAAAAAAGTTGACAATGCAATAAAAACAAATTAGCTAAATTATAAAACAGCGAAAAAATATCTTTGCCTTTTCACCTTAAATAATGTTTTCATTGAGAAATCATGGAAAATTCTCTCAAATTCTCTATTTTTTATTAAAAAAATCAAAGAAAGTCTCATGACCCATATAAGAAATCAAAACTGAAAATCCTAATTATGTTTATTCCTAAAATCTCCAATTCTAGAAAAAAAAAATACCAAAAATAACTTTATATTTTTTTACTATTAGTGTTGTTGTTAGCATTATTATCGTTTTTAATAATAATAGTGATAATACTAGTGAAAAAAGCTATGTATAATTCAATATTTTATATTTCTTTTTTATAGACATAATTTGAAAGAAATATTTTGAATTTTTATAAGTTGAGTTTCGATCAATAATTTTATACAGAGAAATTTTATAATACTTAGAGCGTGTTTGGCAGTGTGGTAGCGGTTGCTTTTCAAATAGCTTTTCGTGCCGAAATACATGCAAATGATGTTTTTTTATTTTTTAAAAATTATTTTGATATCAGCACATCAAAACGATCCAAAAAATACAATCGTAACTCAATTTTAGCAAAAAAAAAAAAAATTTGAATTTTGTCATTTGGCAAATGCCAAACAGGCTCTTAAACAACAACTAGTGATTTTTTATAAGTTACTGTTTGAGCATAAACTAAAATTTTATGTGATTAATCCATGTCAAAAAATATAAAAAAATCAATTATGCTAAAAAATTAAATGAAAAAAATCATTTTCCTAAATAGTTAAATTAATGTAATTATTGTGAGTAGTCTTTTAATATGCTTTGTAACTTTAATCGGGCACATTATCATATTTATATAATGATTAATGCATTATTAATATGAGAAGATTAGAAGAGACTTTTTGAGTGGTGAAAATAATGGATTGAAATGATATCTTGAGTTTGATTATAAGGTTATTTTTTCCATGATTTTAAAGTGATTATTATTTTTTTATATCAAATTTATTTTGTTTCATATTACGTAACATAAATATTATTTTTTAAAAGTAAATTAATCATAATGATCACCCGATTATTACTATATAATAAGAAATAAAAGATAAAACTCCTACTTTATTGCTAATTCCTTGATTTTCTTAATGCATCGATTTTTATTTTCCTTCTCGTGAGGAGATAATATTTTAATATGAAATAACTTGGATTAATCATATTTTGGGTTTGAAATTTATATTGAAAAAAAAAGACTTAATTGACAAATTCTTTTAAAACCAACATCATTGTTAATCCTTAGCAAAAATAAATAATTACATTAATTTATCTCTTTATGAAGGTGATTGTTTCCATTTTATTTTTCATATTAATAGCTGTTCTATATAAAAAGTTAGATATAATTAATGAATTTTTAGATTTGTTGACATGGACTGATGATATTTAATAACATAATATATTATTTAATGAATCGGATTATAACTTTATATGATTCTGTTGATTATTATAAAAAAATTTATTTGAAGTATGAATCAAATATCAATTTTTATTTTTATTTTTGGATTTAGTTTGATTTTTTTATTTGTTAGTCATTGTTGGCAATGATATTCAAGTAAAAATAAAGAGATTTGAATATTTTTTTTAATAACTTTTTTTTATTTCCATTATAAGTGAAAGTGAGTGTGATTACAAAGTTATTTTATGTTTATTTTCAACATTTTATCGGTAGAATTATGATAAAAAAAATTAAAAATCATATTATTTAGGATGAAAAATCATAATTTTTTTATTTAGCATTTTTTTTTCTTTTCAAGGAGGCATTTTTACAATTTGGTCATAGAAATTTTGGACATGGGATTTCCCTTAAAAGGGCTCGACTATTTTGGAAGGTTGCTAATATTTTTATTATTTTTCTTTAAAAAAATATACATTCAATTAACAGCATTAAAGGTGTAAACCTTTTTGTCATTAATAATCACTATATTGTCTCATTTATTTTTTAAAGAAATAAAATTGAAGATGAATGGGAATTTAGCTTGAAGACACATCACGTAATTCGATGCTAACCTATGAGTATCCCCCTGTTTTTGCTATAGTGGTTATAGTTTATTGAGAGTATAATTGTGATTGTTTTTTTTAATTATTTTTTTATATTGAAATGAATTAAAATGATATATATTTTTTATTTTAAAAAAAATTATTTTTAAAATCAATGTATCAAAACGATCCAAAACATAAAAAAAATTATTTTTTTAGCAAATTTTTTTTTTTTTTTGAAAACACGGGTTGACTTGCATTTTCAAACGCTCTCCACCCTCAACGGGCAATGTTAAGTTTACGAGTCACGATAATTAAATTAGATTAATCTAAATTTATATTATTTTTTATTTTTAAACTACTAAAATGATATCATTTTAGTATTTTTAAAATAAAAAAAACAAACAAGTTGAGGTCAATTTTTGACTAGATTAACATATCAACTTTATTATTTTAGGATTAAAACAACAATAACAATACATAGGGAGGATAAATAAGATGTTCCACTAATATAAACAAATAATACAATTTAACTCAGTTGAATATAATAAACACAATAACCAACAATATAATTAAAATGCTTAAAATATAACAAATTGATTTGACTTACGTCTACACCTCAAACACTAAATTGGTTTTAAATATTTTAATTTTTCACTAGTCCAAGTTCAAGATTATAATTGTTACTTATGAATCAACACCAAGCTTTTTACAACACTTGGAGATATTCTCTCTTCAAGATTTTTCTCTCATTTGAAGATATGCACTTTTCATTATTTTTTCTTGGTGATAATACCTCACCGATGTTAAGAGTCCCCCCCCCAAACTCTTAAGGTTTTACAAATATGATTTGTTATCACAGAATTACTCTTAATAGAATGAATTTTACAATTGAGAATCTAAGTATCTTTGTATTTCACTAGATAACAATTAAGGAATTTAAAAGTATTTAAATATTGTGAGAATGAGAATCTACACTCTTATGCAACATTATAAATGTTTGATCACATAAATATAAGTATGACTAAGGATTGATGATTTTGAAGTTGTTCTAGTCTTCAAATAACTTGTATAACATATAAGTTTGGATTCCTTTCTTGGTTTTACAATTGGCAAGCTATATATTTTCTTAGCAAAAACTAGTTGCTTATAGTCGTTACAGTTTCTCTGGCAGCGAAAATGATCGATTGGTTCATGCAGAATTTTCAAGTGTTTATCACAAATAAATATACGATCGACTGATTTATTTGGTATACCTAAACGGTCAACCGGTTCATGTAGACTCCAGATTTACTAGTTTTAATTTTGATTGAATTTTTAGAATTTTTGTATCAATCCTTTTAAAATGTATGTAAAGTTAAGTGTATGCATTCATTTTAGTTTGTGCTATTAAGTAAGATAGAAAGATTTAGTACTAACAATGAATACTTAAACTAAGTTTTTATTTTGCTTCTTTCTTCAACTTCCATCATGTTTATTAATATGTCCTTAGTAGAAAACATGTTTAAAGTTTATTTTTAACCAATATTCATGAAGAAACCCAGAATATATTTCCTTTAGACTCCACCACTTGGTCTATATATCTCCGTTCATGTGAAATCCAATAACAATAGACTAATCAAAATCACTGTGTTTATTCAGTAATGTGTGAAGCCACTGAATAAAGAATAAAGAATCCAAGAAAATTCCACCATCAGATTACCATTAATGTAAGGAATTCCTGCTTCTTTTTTAGAAGATCTTCTTGTTGTTGTCTCAGGCAGAAGAAGATACACAGATATATAAAAGACATGAACGAGTCTAATTAAAAAGATAAGAAAATAAATAAATATGTTTATATAATAATTTTAGAGTAAATTTCTACATTTTCAAATAAAAAACATAAAAAAAGCATGTTTTCTTTGTTTATATGGTCTCTGGCGATCTCTTTTTATCCAGAAATGCTATTATTACTTGTGATTTAGATTAGTATAGTAAGTTTTAGAGGCGGTTTGGCACTGCGGTCCAACCTGTTTTTTGTAAAATTTCAATTTTTTTTTTGTTAAAATTGAGTGCGGTTTGTACTTTCTGGATCGTTTTGATGTGCTGATTTCAAATTGACATGCTTTTCGGCACAAAAAACTATTTAAAAAGCAACCGCTACCACACTCTCAAACACCTTCTTATTGTCATCGAACTTTTGCCTTTCACTTTTGCTTGTCTGTAAAGAATTTTATTTCGCAGAGATAAATAAGAAAAGCACGTCGCAAACTGATCAGATTGAAGCAGACAAAACACTGACTAGCACCACCAGCTTTTACTTGCATTCGGCTTGAAAGACGAGTGGCATGTAAAAGGACGAAGGAAGCTGTGGACGAGGGTCACAAAGGAGTCTTAAGTATGGGCCTATGGCCTGTAATCAACCGATTGGCACTTGCCATTTTCATTGTGGAAAAAGCTCGTCGGTATAATGTGATTCTTTAACTTTTATTTTCTATAATTTAACTTTTTTGAACCCAAATTAATACTTAATATTTTTTTTTTGGAGGGGTGATTGAATTTAAAAATAGAAAACTGAAGTGAAAAAAGTGTTTAAAAAAAGGTAGTGGCTTTGTAATTTGTCTTAAAAATTCATTTTCATCCTTATTTTTTTTTTTTTAGATGACTGATCTTTTAAATTTTTTAAATATAAATTTGATATTAAACTTTATTTTTTTATTTTTCAGTTTTTTTGGGATAGAAGAAGAGAGAAAGACTCGTTAGATTCTAGCATAGAAAGAGAAAATTATTGTTTGCGATGATTTCAACTACTAAAATGATCGATTTTTGTGTTCAATAATTTTATATAAAGAGAGGAGTTCGAACTAGGTGTTTTGTTTTACCTTGAAAATGCCTAAAAAAAAGATATGAGCTTTAGAAGATTTTTAGATTTAGGTTGATTTTCAGGTTTTGAGGTGTTTTTTAAGCCATGAATTGTTTAACAAGGTTCCTAGAGTATTTTCTAGGTATTTTGAGTAAAAAAATGAGTTAAAATGGGTTTTTAAGATGAAAAAAACATGAACGTCGGTTTTTCAACTATCACAATGGATGGAATTTAGGAATTCAGATGATATCGTTTGTTTTTTTTTTTTCAAAAAACATTGTATGCCCTATTAACTTAAAAAAAAAAAAAAAAGTTCCCCGCGCTGGCCATTTCTTAATGGGCCAGGCCTAATAACATCTAACCTCATTTTTTTTCTTTTTGATTTTTTAATTAATACCTTTTTATATATTTTTTAATTTTATGTTTTATTAATACCTCATCTATGTGATATTTTTGGCTTATTTAACATTTTTTAAATGACAATAATTTTTTAATTATATCGAATGTATTTAATGTTTTAGAAAGCTAGAATGGTTCATTTGTAATTTTTATTTTTTATTTTTTATATAGATTAAATTTACTTTAACTTTTTTTTTTTAATTTAATGATATTTTTAATATGTACAATCTTGCATAGTATTTTTTTTCCTTTCCTTTTATTTAATAAATCTTGTGTATGCATCGATTTCTGTTGCAAATTAATTTTAATAAATAAAATCAGTAAACACAACTTAGGTAAATAATCTGTGTTGTGATATTAAATATCTTGATCCATACCTATCTCTTAATTTTTCTAGTTTTTTTATCTTCAATTTTTTTTCTATTAAATTATTCTGATTTCATGACTTAGAACACACGATAAACATTTAATTTGAATATATCTCATATTTAGGTCATGGGTTTCACGTATTAGCCCAGCTTTATCTAGGATAATATTTTTTTTTATTTGTTGTTGTTTCTTTATTTTTTATTGTATTATTAAATTAATCAAGATTTAACTTGGTTATTAATTTTTTTTATTTTTAAAAGATATAATCGTATTTTAATTTTTTTGAATTAGAAAAACTTTTGATCCCGCCCATGGCATCTCGCATGCCACCAATCTCGTTATTGCTAATTCAATAATGAAAGCTGAGCTAATTACTTTAGCTTCAACATATGAAGAAACGAAATGATTAAGAGATCTTTTTTTTATTTAGGTTAATTTTTTTTAAAGTATTTGATTGCTATTAATCATGAAACCCTAATTTAATTTCCCGTTTCTTATTTTTGTATTTTTTTTTTAAATTGGTTAATATGATATTAGAGTTAAGTTTTATAAAACTAGACTTAATATTAAACATAATTTTTATAGATTCAACTTTTTTTCTATGATCTCTCAAGTTTTGTTTGAGATTGTAAAATTTATTTTTACGTTGATCTATACATATTTATAAGTCTATAAAGTTACCAGATTTTATATATTCTTGTTATTCTTTATTATTATTTTTTTTAGTTTTTATTCATTATTTCTCAGAAATCTCTTCCTATAAAAATAGAATTCTTGATCCTTTTTTGATAACAAGTTATAAATGAAGAATTTTATATTTTATATAAAATAGATATTTGAGATTTAATTCCTTTATCTATAACTATAATTCCAAACACCATCTAATATATAAAAAGCTAAATGTCCTTTCAAAAAAACGAGATATCTATACCTTGATCTAAGTACATTGTATACTAAAACATATAAATAATATTTCTTCCATAAAATTTATTATACAAATATCACCGAGAAATAACCTTTTTATATATATATATATATATATATATATATATATATATATATGCAAGTCGTTATGGTGGGGGCCAGCCAACACCTTCCGGTTGAATAAATACGTGTAGGACAACACAAGCTCTAGCCGTGATGTAAAGCCCATCATTGAAAAGATACTGTGTTTGATGGCATCAGATACATGACCGCTTAGCCACCCTTTTTTTTTTCTAATTAAACGATATATATTTTATAGAGACAGTTATGATTTTTCAAACTCGCATGTATAAAAAAAATAAAATAAATTTAGCTATATAATAATTTTGAAGTAAATGACATATATTCTAACATAATATATATAAATATATATATATATATATATATATATATATATATATATATATAAACTTATCTTTTCTATTACTATTATCTTTTTTTTTTTCTTTCTAAAACAGTAATTTATAGCTACAAGCTTTGACTAGTGTTGTAGTGTACAGGTAGGAAACTACTTCCTTTCGCACAATTTTGAGCCTTTTAAATTACAATTGTTTCAATACATGTATCTATACTACTCTATGGATAATTTTAGATACATAATAGAATAACAACATTATTAATATTTATACATGCACTTAGAAAATACATGTATTTATACTAATCTATGAATAATTGTAGATACATAAACATAATAGGATAACAATATTATTAATACTTATACATGCACTTTGAAGAACTAAATAGAGATATTAAATTTAGACTTTAACAATATATATATAGATAGCATTTATTTATTTTTTTCATGAAACAAGGTTTTTTTTTTCAAGTCAAAAGACTAATCCTTAGTGTGGCTCGACAGTGCAACCTATAACAAGCACTATTACCATACAAGAAGCTTTGAACTGTGTTCTTTATCGCTAGCCCCCTACTGCTAGATCTCAATCTCTAATGATATTTAGTTGAATATTTTAGAATAAAAAAAAAAATCAAAGATAGAGAAGAGATTTTTTTTTATACTTCAAAAACATATTTGTTTTATTTATGCTTTGAATCAAACATGTTTTTATCTTTTATATATCTATAATTTTCTATTCTCGGAAAATAACCAAACAAAAAGGATTACTTGTAAAGCAAATTGAAGCAAAAAGATACCAGACTTTTGAGATAATCGGCCAGTCTTTTCCACATATAATTAATCGATAGAACAACGTGCTTTAAATGGCAGTCATCTTGCTTTAAGTTGCTTCCAAATAAAAAGGACTACAATGATGGGCTGTGTGCATGAACAAGTCACTAGCGTGTGGAGAAGTCGAAAATTGATAACTCCCACACACAGCTTTTCGCTTTTTTCAGAGTTCTTGGAGACAGCTGAGGGAAGCGGCCATATTTCTCATACGTGTGTTGTGTGTATAAATATGGACTCCTCAACACAAGCTTGATCAGCAAATACAGGGGCTTGCTAGCTAGCAATGAGTTGCAGAGTTCTAGCTACAATGGAGTTTTGTCTCCCTTGTTTTCTTGCGTTTCTCCTCATGGGAGGGGTGCTTGCAAGGAGAAATGGAGGTGATGCTAGCTTTTATCAGAATTACGATATTACCTGGGGATATGATCATGTCAAATCCCTTGATGGAGGAAGACAGATTCAGCTCTCGTTAGATAATGCTTCTGGTCTCCTTTCTCCTCCTCCTTGAAAGCTACTAGCTATGAAATATTTATCATCAAAATACGAAACCATGTCGTTTCTTGACTACTGTTTCCATACACATATATATACAAGCTTTACCTAGCTGAGAATTATTTATTTTTAATGTAAAATTCTCGTTTTTCTAATATGATTATTTTCCTCTTATTTTAAGGCTTAATTATTTCTCATATATATATATATATATATATATATATATACACAACTCCATCTCGTTTTCATAAATGAGGAATATGTAAAGGAGCGATTTTAATTGCTTGATACTTTATGGAGGCTTCACATTCATGGCCATCCTTGCATGAACATGGAAACAATTCATTCAAAATAAGAGGCTTAAATCCGAACTGAATATAATATATTTATTTCCTACCGTTCAATATATATATATATATGATTTATTTTAATCATGTATTTAATTTGATTTGTTGTGGGGATGCATAGGTGCTGGATTTGGTTCCAAGCTAAGCTTTGGTTCAGGATTCATTAACATGAGGATAAAGCTACCAGGAAAGGATTCTGCAGGAGTTGTCACGGCATTCTATGTCAGTACATACACTCAATAATTTTATCGATTTTCTTATCATATATCATCTCAACTTAATAACTTAAACTATTAGATGAGCATATAATTTATATTATTCTCAACTTCCTCAAATGAAAGCCTTTTGAGTTTGAAATTTGCTATTAGACCTTGAATTTTTATCAAATAAATAGGAGTGGTGAGATTCGAACTCTTGAATTTGATATCATTGATATATATATTCTCTAATAACTAATGATGATGATCATATGAAAGGATGTATAATTTAATAATCTATAATTAATGGTCGTTCTGTCAGCTAACTTCACACAGTAATAATCACGACGAGCTCGACTTTGAGTTCCTGGGCAACAGGGAAGGGAAGCCTATCACACTACAGACAAATGTGTTTGCAAATGGTCAAGGGAATAGAGAGCAAAGGATGCATCTCTGGTTCGACCCAGCTGCTGACTTCCACTCTTACAAAATCTTGTGGAACCAATATCAGATTGTGTACGTAACAGTGCTGGGATCTCTTGATTAGTTTCTAATCCGTATGATTAACATCTCTGGTTCCAAATACATAGCGATATATTTTACTGATATCTGTGCATATATCAGATTTTATGTGGATGATACTCCCATAAGAGTGTTCAAGAACCACAAGAACATTGGAGTCAGCTACCCTTCACAGCCAATGCAGATCGAGGCAAGCTTGTGGAATGGAGATAGCTGGGCAACAGACGGAGGCCAGACAAAGATTAATTGGAGCCATGCACCATTTCAAGCTCATTTCCAAGGATTTGACATTAATGGCTGCTCAGATCATCGAGAACCGAACGCTCCGCCATGTTATTCGACCAGCTACTGGTGGAATACCCGAAAGTACCGGACACTGGACGCTGCCCAACAAAGGGCATATGAGAATGTCAGGAAGAAGTATTTGACTTATGACTATTGTTCTGATAGGGTCAGGCACCCTACACCTCCCCCAGAGTGCCCTCAATAAGAACACAACGTTTGGTGACGATTAATTAATTTGTCATATTTATGTATAAGCTGCAAAAATAAATAAATAAAGAAATTTAAATCCTGAATATGTGAGGAGGCTTCAATTGAAGTTCTCTCATATATTGTATAATTTTCAATTATCAATTTCATGGCAGATACTTGTGTGATTTATTATATATATATAATTACTTTTTTTTATTGTGATGTTATATGAGGCAGTTTAATGTGTCTAAAAATAGAATTCTTCAAGCTCTAATCTTTTGAAAAAAGTAAGTGGTTAAATAATCTCATGAAAAATAACACAATAATTATTTATATAGAGATTAAAACTAATGATAGAATTACCGACGAAATAAATTTTACAAATACTTCCGTCTCTAATTTTGTCCAATAAAAAATGCATACCAACCGTAAATAAAAAATGGTGTGGTAACAGACGATACCGACTTCAACCAAGGAAAATAATCATAACAAAATCTAAATCTAGATAATTAATTTTTAATCTAATTTGTAAGTCTTTCAAATCTTACAAGCTAGAATCATTCAACAAAATTTAAACTTGATTCAATGCGAATATAAAATTATAATTGTTTTTTACGAGAGAACCATTGTGCTAAGCACACAATGTAGATTGACTTGTGTATATGTTACATTTGTTTTGTTTTATAACAAAGGAGAGTGTGAGAAAATCTCTTGATGAGGGGAAATACTTAGTTGTTAGGAAAATACGAGTGAATCGATAGAGAGAAAACTGAGTCTAGCAGGGACTGGGTTATCGTATATAGAAGCTCTAAAATTTTGACGAGAAAAATCCAACCATGTGACAATTGGTATCAAAATGAGCATAGCACACAAGATGGACATTGTGTATTACTTTTGTTAAGAGTTGATAAAAGGTTGGGAGTTTTCCTATAATCTATTGTGTTTGATTTTGTGCATTTTATTGTTTATATTTATTTGTGTATTCCACTTACTTACAACATTGAAAGAGTGTAAGAAGCCTCTTGAGTTTGTTGGACAAATTAGTTGTAAGCAAATACAAGTAAATTGGTGAAGGAAAAGACTAAGTCTAGCAAAGCAAGACTGTTGCATCAGAGTTGAAAATTTTGACAAGAAAATAGACCTTGTAACAATTGGTATCACACAAGATATAGTCTCGAGCTCTAAATTTATAGTCGTTTGAAAAAAGTACATGGTTCAATAATCTCATGAAAAAATAAAAAGAACAATTAAAAGAATTTGAAGCTAAGTAGAAAAATAAATAAAATATAAAACTAACCAAGAAAATAATTTAACATTTTTAGATCTAATTTGAAAGTTTTCAGAACTTGTTAGCTAGAATCATTTAATAAAATTTGAGCTTGGTAGAATATAAAATTACGATTGTTTTTGTTAAATTGTGTGTTTAATATGTCTGAACTTCTTAATAGATTTTGTCTTATTTATCTAGTCCATAATATATTTCATTTACTAAACTAAATAGAAAAAAGAAAAAATATTTTCCTAAACTAAATATATTTTTTTCTAAAAATCCTCATGCATCATTGACCCATACTCGCAAATTCAACCAAGCTGGTCTTTAAGTTCAATTTTTGGGAGGAAAGTCGGTGGAATATGTGTTCTAGCTAGGTCTAGTAATGTTTATCTTCAGGTTGAGAGGGGTCTAGTTGCTGAACTGAAGAAAAAAGAAAATTATGGAGCTGACTATGTTGACCTCAGGAGGGTTTGGCGGTGAAGCCAGCTTTGACTTGTCAGTAAATCCCTATATACGGTACTCAAATGAAGAAAATAGTAGGGTTGATTATCATTCTCTCCAGTTTTTGTGGAAAAGATACATGTTTTGCCTTCCAAAGACATGATATCTCCTGGTACGATGGAGATGGTTCTGAAGCTTCCTTGTTGTGTGTAACAGCAGCTTTGCATTAGAGTTCAATAAGATAGGCTTAGCACTTCGATGCTTTCAAGTTTGAGTTGGGACATTAGAGTGAATCAGAGAATGAATTCAGGTGTAATAAAATGTTATAACATCCTCAGAAACCAACCTGTGGAAACAGTGGCAAACGGCAAATAGATTATAATTTCCCGTCTGCAATGTTACTCTCAGCTTTTGCATAATTAGCTTGAAATGTTGTAAATGCCTTGCTTGGATATCGTTTCTTAGTTAAGCTGCAAGTTGCAATTTAATTCACAGAGGAAGATACTAAAAGTCTAGTGGAATGGAAGAACATGCTGTCATTAATAACAACATGCACAGCAGCACAGGTACAGGACATAATGTTTCTTATACAGCCAAACTGTGATTCTCATCTGCTGTGTACGATATGTCGACAGGGTTTTTTGCACGTAGCTGAATACCCTCCAGATGCTAATCAAGGACCTGATATTCCGTCAGCTGCAACAAGCTTTCCCAGCTTCGACGCAACCATGTTTTTCCCTAGCGATGACTGTGGGGAAAGTCACCCTTGCTGTCTAAGTTTCAGGTGATATGATCTCTAAATTCTCATTTCTCAATGCGCTTGATGACAATCCAAGCTATTTGATTGATTATGGATCTGTGATGCAGGAAAAGAATCATGCTCTCTCTTACACTAAAGTATTACCTGTGCCTCTTACAACCCCTGATTTTAGCATGCCGACAATGTCATCACAATCACTTGCACGGTGTTTGCACTGTATGAGATGAATGGGAGAGAAGGAAAGGTTTCTTAACAGTAAAGGTAACCTTATCTTGGATCGTCTTCGTTGTATGTTCACTGGACTATGGTCCATAGATATGGTCTACGAATGGCTCTCTCTCATGAATTGATTCGATTCCTACAATCTAAATGTTGCTGAATCAACAAGAATTCTAAATTGCTGGATCGGATGTCAATTATGCGATGATATCCACGCATTAAAATATGTCTGTAGCATCCGAGACATCTCTCTGTTTTGAGCTAATCATTTTCAAGACCTAGAAAGTGACACCATCTTTCATTCTTTAACATGTTCCCATTGGTTTGACTTGCTCATTTACTCGACTCCTGATCTTTGTTTTTCGTTTGTCCAGTTGCAGCTGCTGTAAAAACTGTTCCCCGTCTGAGCTTTCAGATTCATCACCATTGATGAATTCTAAGTCAGTACTTAAAACTCTTGTTAGTGGCTGCATTCGCCGTTGTTTGGCAATAGTAAGTTCGAGACCTCCAATGTGTAATAGATGCAAAAAGAAACATGCTTCGATAGCACCCAGTGCAATAGTGAAGAATCATAGTGTAAGTACAACCTCTTGTATTTTTAACCCACACCTTGCGTGGTAAATGTCGTATTGACAGACTTTTCCCTGTGATTTAATTTGGCTATTGAGAGTAGCTGCTCACTAATTAGTGGCCTCCATGAGTGTATCCATAATATAAAAAAAATGCTTAGGAATGTGTAGAATGATCTTTTCTACCATTAAATCACATATTGTAGCCAGTTTTTTGTATCATTGTCCTTTTTGTCATACATTTTTTAGGTTCTATATTAAATGGTATTTTTGAAATCTGTCTTATATCATGTGGGTGAGCAAATCATCCCCATATGCATCATCACCAATCTTGATTGATACTTTCATCCTGCGTTGAAAGTTTCATATGTACCTCTTCCAAGTTAATGATTTTAAAAAACTAAGGTCAGGAGGTTTTCAGAAGTTGCAGAGTGCAGTGCAACCAGTATCACAAATGAAAAGACTGATCAAACAGTCCATAAATTTTAATTTCTCCTATTACACACACACACACTCATTTACCACATTCTCATTTTAGTGAAAATTACCAAAAAGAAGAAGAAGAAGAAACAGAACATGAAAGTCTCATCTTGTTCTCTTGCAAGGAGCAGCCAGAATCAGATCACCTTTTCTCATCCGTTTCAAATTGCCACTCATGCAACTGAATTCAATGGCTGACTGTATTGAAGTTTGAAAGACCAAAAAGCCGGAATAAGAAAGGGCGATAACAACAGCACTAGTGTTGAGATGATCATTTCATATGTTCATAAAAGCCTCATAAATCCAGGGTGCAGGATGAAACTGACAGGATATCACCTCTGAAGTCTGGACATGTACCTGAGTTGGCTCCATTTATTTTCAACTTCTTGAGCAAGTTGACATGATGTTCTATCGACCACTTCCTCTTGAAGCCAAGGCCATTCCATTTTGGCATCTGATAACTTTCATCACATCCTGAAGACACAAATTTTTAATAATGTTAGTGCCACAGCTACTCCTTTCAGTTTCTTGTTTTCTAAATCAAATTGATATTTTCCATTATCAGGGATTTGGCAAAATAGAGGCAATCTTGAAATAGGCACTTCTAAATCTTTCAATAAAAATCATCACCATGCACAAAGGCCAGATGTTTTGCTTACCCGAGTTGCTTTCCTTCATCCTTTTATTCATGAGTGAGTCGATATCTTGACGCTGTTGTCTGCTATTATTACTCACACCAATACCCTCAACTTCAGCTCTGTAGTTACTCCTACTTGAAGCGCTTTGGGGGTCATGTGCCCCTGAGAACAAACAATTCCAACAAAATAAGCATTTAGTACAATGTTATAGTCAAAACACACAAGTTTAATCACGAAATACACATTTGAGATACCACTTTTGATTATCAAAAACATCTAATATTAACAAAAATTTAGAACGCATACAGATGCTGCATAGCCACCGATTCCTTAACCTTATTTTTGCTCATCCAGGCAATCCCAAAAGCTCAGAACCAATGAAAAATACTACGTAAATATGTAAACTAGAGACTTTTCTGAATGCACAGGCCAATATCAATTCGATGCTGGAGAAGCCCTATTAAGATTGTTCAAAGAAGGAATTTAATCTCCATTGACGCACAAGCTGGTACGAGGATACCTTGCCCTCTAAAAAATATAGTTTAACAAGAAACCAATTTCTCCTGATAGAAAAAAGTACCAATCAAGTTTCAATTTTTCTTTCTCCCCAGAATTTCTCAGCAGCTACTAATTAGAATTCGAAACAATCTTACTCATAACAGACTCAGTGTTTTCTTTACAATCAGATTAGACATGTAATTCACTACTCACAGTTCTTGAAAATATATTGTAAGCAAATAAAGAATCATTGCAAAGAGCTTACTCTTACTCCCAACTTTGGAGAGCTTGCCATCTACAATAAGAGCTTCCTTATCATCTTTACCAGTAGACAAACCCTTTGCAGAGAAAAAACTAAGAAGCGATCGCCATGTAACAGAGGAGGAGATAAGATCAGCCCCTCTACTTATAAAGTAACCATTCAGCTTCAACGTTGAAGGGTCTAAGCCAAAAGTCCTGGCAATAGACCCCAAGTCCAGTCTCTGCTCGTCCCATGCAAAGAAGGACGCTTTGCTGGACACAGAAGGGCACCGTAACTTCACCGTTCTTGGTTTGTTGCTGCTTCCTGATGATGACATTAGTTTCTTGCTGATTAGTCTGTTTCTCAATAGAATCAAGCTTCTTGTTTGAGCATCAATGCTTCTCTCGCCAACTCCTCAATTCTGTCTGTGTGGGCAGCTTCTTTTTTTTCTAACGATTTCTTTCTGGAAGTGTCTGAAAGTTGTTTCTAGAGGGACTCTGCGTTGGGGTGTCGGTCTACCCACAGTTATATAAGATCCGGTCTGATCTACAACCCTGTTTAAGAATCTGTTTACCAATTGCAGGTTAACACGTATCAATTGAGTTTATTTTAATGAAACAAAAGTTATTTTAGATTAAAAAATAATTGGAACAAGACAAGGTTTTTTTTTTTTTTTTTTTTTAAAAAAAAACAATTGCTGACTAAATGTTACTTGGATTTTGACCTCTTGGACCCTAATATGTTTGATAAATATTATTATTATTTTTAAAGTATGTGTGATGTTTGCGAGGTAGTTTTTAAAATTAATTTTTATTTAATTTTATTATAATAAAAATATATTTGTAAGAAAAAATAATTTAAATTATAAAAAATATATTTTATTAGATATTTTTATTTTTTTTATTAATTTATTTTATGTTTCTATAAAATTATATCTTTTTTATTGGCATCATGTTTTTATTAAAAAATATTATTTAAATATTAATAAGAATCTCAATCATTATCAAGAAGGGAAAATTATTTTGATGAAATTTTTATTTCAATCAAAATTCTCTTTCCTTGTCTATTTATTTCATTTTTTTATAAAAATATATTTTTTATATGGGAATTATTGTTTTGTAAATAGAAATTTATCAAAAAGCTAGGTTCAATTTTAAAAAATCAAGACCGGATAATTTATACTTGATAAAAAAAAATAAGAGAAGTAATCTATAAAAACAATGTACATAAAAATTTACAATGAAAAGATAAATATTAAATTTTTAATTAATATTTGTTATTTGTTTATAAATTTTGCATATTCATATATAATAATTCATAAAATAATTATTACTATCATTATAAGAAAATATAATCTTATATGAAAACTATGGAAAAACTAGACAATATTTTTATTATTTTTATTCATAATGAGTTTTATTCAAAAGAAAAAAAATATGAAGGATAAGAGGCGAGACCCTAGAGAATTGGGTTGCACACCTAGCCTAAAAAAATAAAGCCTAGGTGTCCTTGTCCTGATTTTTTTAAAAAATAATAGATAAATAATATATAAAATCAAATTAAAGCGATTAATCAAATTAAATTTAAAAAAATTCATCCAACAAGCTTTAATATTATTATTTTTTAATTTTTTTTTTTCTAAAATAACATTATTTTAAATTGATTTAGATTGAATTGACAAACCCACAACTTAAATTTTGAATCAAGTTTAATAAGCATGGTTGAATATCAAATTTAGATAAAGGATTAAGTGTTTTTTTCAATTTTCGATTCATCTCATGTATAATTTATTAGAAAAAACTTAATAATAGAAACACGAAATCAAGGTAGAAAAATGGATATAGAATTGAACTTGTATAGAATATTTCCTTGAGCAATAATCTCAATGCAAAGATATTTTAAGAAGATTATGGTATTTTCTAATTGTGTAACTAACTCTCCGGCTCAAATTTTAAAAACAATGTTAATTCTTTTTCTAATTGTACAAATCCTTTTTTCTCTCTTTATATATTAAAAGTTTATTTAATAGTATGGTTTTGGTTGTTTTTTAAATAATTTTTTGTGCTAAAATACATGTCAATAATATTTTTTTATTTTTTTTAAAATTATTTTTAACATCAGCACATTAAAATATTTAAAATATATTAATTTAAAATTAATAAAAAATAAAAAAAATTAAATAACTTTAAAAATATTTTAAAATACATAAATAATAAACAAGCCCTAAATGTTGGATGTTAGAGAGGGTTCAGTTGGGCTAAGAAAGACGGTAAGGTTTGAGCTAGGCTTAGAAAGGATTGAATTGGGTTTGGCTGGACTTGGCCCGGAGAAAGCTCAGCTACTTCCTTGAAGGGTTCGGCTAAGAGAAAGAAGGGAGAGGTTCGGTTGGGCATTTGACCGGAGTCAGGGTGGTTTACCGATTGTTGGTTTTTGGACTAGGAGGAGAGGGTTAGATTGAGCTTGGGATTATGGATTTTGGTCGAAGAAAGCTCGCACGAACACACGGGCTTCAGAATCTCCGGGGGACGGAAAAAAGGAGAGGGACAGAGCGAGACATTCGTTCAATAAAGCGGCGGAAAGGTTTGCGAGTCGAAGGGGTTCTTTTCTTGACAGGGAAGTAGAGGAAAAGGGTAGTAAGAGGAAGAGTGAACATGCTAGATTCATCAAAAAAGAGAGAACATGCTAGCGTTTTGCTTTCCTTTCCATGGTTGGAATCCAAAAAAGCTATCCAATCAATCTCTTTACAATGCGTGGGTGGGAAGGCTTCTCTCACGTACGTCTGAGTTCTAAACGAAACCAGCTAGCTACAAGCCATTTACAACAACACTTGGCTAGCTACCTCTCTAATTCTCTTTCTACAACATCACCTGCTTATTGATCACTCCATTAAAGGCACCTCCTTAATTCAATGGAGTCTCTACAGGGTACGATGCACACCGTGATTCATAATGATTAAGATTTTTCTTCTCTTTATACAAATCTATCAATCTTTCATGTTTCAGAGCTTCTAAAACATCTTGATCATATGTTGTAACTGGAGCCATCCTTCCTAGCTAGGATGCCGAATATATCTCGTATAATATTATTTGCTAATTCTTGCTACACTTGATCATACATAATAATCGAATATATATAATTCTCTACATGTAGCTTGCTCTTGAGTTCCGTATGTTCTTCTTTCTCATCTCTCATGCAGAATTGAATGTCTTGGAAGCAAACCAGCGATTGCTTAAGGAACTTGAAGACATGGGTTTCCCACGGATCCAAGCTGCGAAGGCACTTCATTGTTCTGGTGACCTTTTTTGAATACACTGTTGGCATTTTTTCGATGTGTGCTTAGAGCTACGTTTGTATATGAAGTTGAAAATATAATTTCTTCTTCAGGCAATACTGACATTGAAGCTGCCGTAAATTGGATCGTTGATCACGAGAATGAACCAAGCATCGATCCAATGCCCCTGGTATGATTCTTTCTTTTCTTTTCTTTTCAAATCTTGGTGAATATCGGTTCTTCCTTCTACCATATTTAGTGTCTAGAATTTGCTTCCAGATAGCAGTGAACATTGATATCGACTCTCCTCAGCCAATTCAAACTACGGAAGAAATGCAAATAAAAGCACAAGAATTAAGGTTTGTTTAATGATTTATCATATATACTAATTATATAATAATAATTTTCTTTATTTTTTTCAAGTCATAAATCCTATCTTATTACTAAAAGAATATGGTTGATTGTATTTCAAATCTTATTATTGATTTTGAATTTAATGATTTGGATTAAGTGAGAAGAATAAAATAATAAGTTAATTTATTGTTATATTTTTTTTAATTAAACATTTATTGTTATATTTATGATCATATATACCAATCATGACCATTCAGTTTATATTCCGTAATTTAGATTTAATAAACATAACGGTGATGTTCCTTAAAGAATATGAAGGGATTCCAATTCAATGAGTGGAATTTTGAAAACCAAAGTATGATTTATTGTAAAATAATATGAGATTTTTTGTTTAGTAAAATGTTCAGACACCAGCAATGTTGAAGTATATAAAAATTACCTTACATTCAGCGAACATATGTAAATAATTTAATATGATATCTGAATTTCCATTTTGTTTTTTTTTTTATTTCATTTAAAAAAAAATATTATGGATTCAGGAATCAAGCTCGGAAGGAGAAGGAAGATGAAGAAAAGAGATTGGAACGAGAAAGGGAGAAGGTACAGTGCATTTATCCTGCTTGTCACCAGGATCTTGCTTCGACTATATGTCCACCATGCTTGCAGTAAATATTAATTGCTTAGCTCTTTGCAGCAAAGCTGTTTCTCTTCGTATTTCTTTTCCCTGTTGATCTGTGAATTCATGTGTGCTCCACATGGTGTGATTCGCTATATAGATTTTAGATTTATATGGGGCCTTTTCATTTGCGAAATCTAGCTGCTAAATGTGTTACAGGAAAGGATTCGAGCTGGTAAGGAAATCCATGAGGCAAAGCGAATTGCTGAGGATAATGAAAGAAAACGGTGTGTTCTTAACCTGTGGCTGCTTTGTGTATTGAAGTGTATGCTGGTTTGTCCCTTCTCTGTCGTGCGGCGTCTGAACCTTTGAATGCATTTGTTTTTATCAGTTATTTAGCCTTGAGGAAAGCAGAGAAAGAGGAAGAGAAAAGAGCAAGGGAGAAAGTTCGCCAGAAACTTGAAGCTGATAAGGTTTCCGTTGCCACATCGAAGAAATATTTCTGTTACTCAATGTATATGAGACAAGGTTATGCATGATCAGTTGCTATCATATTGTTTTTGGTTAGTGTCGTGGTATAGAAGAGACGGGTATAAAAGGGACAGGAACCTTGGTTAGAAGGATATTGGAACAGTTTTGAAGTGCGTTTCTGTCATTTCAAAACAAAAAAGACAGTTGGACATGTTCCCTGTCCCCTCTGTCCTAGCTATCCTCGTCTCATAACAGTATTGTCTTTGCCAGACTTTGAAAAGGAGGAAGGAAAAAGGAAAGGAAAGAAA
The DNA here is from genome assembly GCF_005239225.2 of Populus alba. Taxonomy (NCBI): domain Eukaryota; kingdom Viridiplantae; phylum Streptophyta; class Magnoliopsida; order Malpighiales; family Salicaceae; genus Populus; species Populus alba. The sequence goes on along the minus strand of NC_133285.1, from coordinate 15,123,374 downwards.
GACATAAAATTATAGGTATATCGTAATTAGAAGCAGAATAGGGACACCTGGTTATTAAGTTCGTCTGCTATGTGAGAAAGCAAGTGATGATCCCTGAATAGTTAAGAGAATTCCAGGTTTATTAGCACTGATTTAAGAAGTCATCCCTTTGGATTAGTATTGTAAACTGTCATGAAGAATGTTGCATCATCTATCTTATGATTCATTTTGATCCTCATTGTATAGATTCAGTCCAGAATTAAGCTGTTCTCCTGACTCGTGAACATTTTCTTGTTATTGGGCCTTGAAAGCTTTCTGCTTTTCTTCACAGGACGAACGAAGGCGGATGCTTGGATTGCCATCAGTAAGCCACACAGCTACAAAACTTTCTAGACCTTCCACAGATGATAAAAAGGTGTGGTGTTAAGACATTTGATTACTTCCACAGAGCGGACATGTCCCGCTGTACCTCTTGTTTTAAAAGAAAATCTGATACATATATATAGTCTCCTCATGATAACATTTAAATTGCAGAACTATGTCAGCGTTGCCTCTGTCTCAAAAGTAGAGAAGTTAAGAGAATGTTTACGGTCTCTCAAGCGCAGTCACAAGGTAAATGACTTCTGTTCTTTAACGTATACACAAATGGTAAAAAGGCAAAAGAGATGCCAATCCTAGATTTTAATCAAGGTCTTTGTGTTTGGTTCACAGGACTGAACTTTTTTCTTGGTGTAGGATGACGATGCCAGAGTCAAAAGGGCCTTTCAAACTCTTCTTGTATATGTTGGGAATGTTGCACAGAATCCTGACAAGGAAAAATTCAGGAAAATTCGCATTGGTAATCCATTATTCCAGGTCAGACACTTACTTGATTGATGATGTTGAGACCATTTATATCCCCCAGAAGAATTTAATTTTTCCATTAATTTGGGCTGAACCATTGGGATGGATTGTCACCGCAACTCTGGGCATACGGAATAATCCATCGGCTAACAGCATCAAACACAGTTTGAGCACATCCTCTTGCTCATGACCAAGAACTTTGCATCCCATGTCATATTCACATTGAGCACTGATTGTGAAGGCATTTAACTGTTGTGAAAACTTCACATTGTACCTCTTGGTAGCCTTCACATACTTTTTGTTAGAAAATAATATAAATCATATTCTAGGATCTTACCTAACAGCTTAAATTTCTAGATTGAAATGGTTCTTTGACATGGTATCAGGCCTTACTAATCAAGTGATCACGAGTTCAAATCTCACTATCCCTATTTATTTGATAAAAATTAAGCACATGGTAAAATGAACATGTACAAGTTTCAAGCGTAAAGAACTTTCACTTAAAAGAATGTGTTAGAGAATAATATAAATCATATCCTACAACCTCACCTAACAACTTAAATTTTTAAGTTGAAATGATTCTTTAATAGTTTTTAGCTTCAGATTCACATTAAAGAAAGCTCAAATATATCCAAATTTTCTTTCTAGAGTAGATGATTGAACTTGCATGTTGTTCTATTAACACTACTGTGTGATGAAGTGCTCTATTTTTCTATCAGTAACTATGATGTTTTGGTAAAAACAAATCTGGTTGGGAGTAAAATCCTGCGCGAGACAAGTTCTGGGTTAACAGGTCACCGGTTTGACATACTAAGTTGAATCGAGTCTTATAACCATGATGAGTAACCCTTGCTTATATTTTTCTAATAATTTTCCCCTCATATGGTGGCAGAATAGGGTTGGAAGATTGATAGGAGGCATTGAGTTTCTTGAACTATGTGGGTTTGAAAGAATCGAAGAGGACAAATTCTTGTTTCTTCCTCGTGATAAGGTTGACTTGGCTGTTCTAAACTCAGCAGGACTGGAGATAAAGTCTGCAATGTCGAATCCTTTCTTTGGACTTCTCTCCCGTGCGTAAGATATCATAATCGGTGTTATAGCAGGTTACTTCCTCGATTCTTAATCAAGTTGTAAACTTGGAGATAATCGAAACGAGAAGAAAATATACAAGACATTGGTGTGTGTGTGTGTGTGAATCTTACAGTCTAATGCAGCGCAGCTCTCCTTCTAATCATTTTTATTGATTTACCACAAATTAAGCTACTGCAAGCGTAGCTACAACTTGAAATTGCTAGCCAAGTACTGTATGAATTTCGTAACTATTCCATCAATAATCTGTGGAACTCGTCCACTTGATCATCAGGCAGGTCCAGGCAAATATTAAGGCCTCCATCACCTTCTAGTCCAGGCAACAGGAAGACCAAACCAGGTTTTAACACAACTGGAGTAGCGTATTTAAGTTTCCCCCAAGAAAATACATCTTCCTCTAGCCCCAGCCTAAACCATGCCACTAATGAGAAGCTATTCTCATTGCAAGGTCTCCCTCTGTGAACCTCTAACCAGTCTATCCCAGACCTCACATACTCATCATCGAATCTCTCTACCCCTTCTTGCACTTTCCTTACAATGTAGGAATCCTCTTTGTCCTTGAGTTCTCTCACACTTGCTCGTGCAAATCCGGGAACCAAAGCATTCCCAGCAAATCCAATTGGAACTGGTGGCACCACAATTCTTCTCACGTCAACTGGAAACAACATTGTGCTACATACCTCATCATGAATCTTTGTTGCAATGCTCCTTGCCTTCCATACCTTTGCAGCTATGGCGTGGAAAGTGGTGCACTTTTTCAATTTCCCATCCTTGAGGGCTGCCATTTTGAGGCTGGCAATGCGTTGAGGGGGGATATGGATCAAATGAGTCGTATTATGTGAAGTCCTAGAGTGCATGACATTAGTGCACCTTTTGCCACCAACTGAGAAAAGGTTTTCTCTGATTTCACTGGGTCTGGAGTACTCATGGTGTGGGTGACTAATTCTTGGTGGGTTCCTAGCTTTGAAGATTGTTCGATCAGGATTTGGAACTATGACCAAATCATCACCTCGAGTGAATGCAGCCAAGTTTTTCTCAAAATCCCTGGCAGCAGCCCCGTCCAAGACACAGTGATTGTACCGGGAGGCAAGCGCTAAACTTCCACATCCGAACTGTGTCAACTATCAAAACAGAAGATTAAGCTTTTGAATCAGAACAAAATGTCTCCTAGAAATCAATTCTGTAAGACGGAAAAGGGAAAGGAAAAGCAAAGCTAACAAGTAATGATAGTAGTTGAACCTGTATATAAAGAAGGGGCTTGTCTTTGAACTCCATTTCATCCTCTCCCTCTTCACGCAAGAAGGCCACCAGGTGTTTGAGATCTGGTTTGGGTGCAAAGAGCCCACCAAGCTGGCTCAATCTGGTGTCAGTTCTAGCTGCAGCAACAACAATACCAGCACCATTACAGTCAATCTCCAACCTACTGTTATCTTCCAAAGCCGGCACAAGCCGTCCGGCAAAAAAGTCGTAAGGCACTAGCAAAGAACGGAGGGCACGGTATAGGGTATTGTAAGATTCAGAGAAGCTGATTTTGTTCTCTGGAGGATCATAAAAGGAAACGGATTCTTGATATGCAACAAGAGGCAAGTCTAAGTTTGATAAGAAAATTCGCCTTCGATTTGTGGGCATCTCTGGAACAATCACAACTTTCTCCACCAACTTCACCCCCTCCATTTTTTCGTTGAGTTTTCTCACCTTGCCTTCCCTTCTTCATTTTGTGCTCGCTTAAATATCGAACCTTCATTTCCTCACCATTTATGATATATAGAAATGTAACTGCGCGTAGTTTCTGTATTAAATGAAAGAGTAGTTTCTTAAGTCAACATGAATGAACATAAAGAAGAGAAACGTAAAATGTGTAGACTTAAATATCCATGATATTAATTAGATGTTTTTTTTTTTTTTTTTTTGAGGATTTCACATCTTAATCATGGCTAAATAAAATAATAAACTTTTGATAAAAAATCATGAATATAACTGATTGATTTAGCTCTATTTCCTGAAGTGAATGCTACAAGATATGATAATAATTATAGTTGGTCATGATAAAGATTGCAGGCATGGACATGATTGAAGATAAATCAATTTCCTGACTACTATAATGGCTATAATTCTAACAAACCTTTACAAAACGAGGAGAAACAAGAAAAAATATATATAAAAGAGATGCCGATGGGATTAAAAAAATACTTGTTATAAATGTGGGATGAAAGGATATTGGTCACTCACCTATTCTACTACGACCAAATATCTTGTTGATTTACATTAGTCCTCATTGAAAGGAAATAAGAATGACATAAAAATAAATTTTGCTCACCCATATCAAAATAAAAATGATATTTATTTTGATCCCTTAAATATAAAATACTTTGATGTTGTTGATTTTTTCTAGAAAACTAGTGAGAAAGTTAGTAACTCTAGTAATGATAATAATTAGTTAATTAAATACAAAAATATCATAATTTAAAATTTTGTTAATATGTGTGTTTCTTTTATGCTAGTATATTTTGGTATGTTCCTTTTATGTTGGTTTATTTAATTTAAATAATTATGTTATAATAATTGTCATATGCAATTTTAAAAAACTATGTCTTCTTATAAACTTATTATATATTTATTCCTTTTTATAAAGAAAACATGAACTTGTATCGTACTGTAAATGAGCCCAATATTAATGGTGAAAATATATCCTTAAGAGATAGTACAATGACACATATCATTTACATGCATAAATAATGTGTTTTAAATTTGAAAATGATGAAAGCAAAAATGAATATAATATCAGGTTCAAGAAACTTGATTGAAAGCTTTTAGAAGAGAAAATATAATGCTTCCTAAGAGAACAAAATTTATATTGATAATGTTTTGTTATTTACTAAATCAAGGAGAAATTTGCTAAGTTTCAAAAATTTATATCGTAACAGGTATCGTGACTACTAGTGATAGTGACAATGGTATATAATATTTTCCATTCGTATCAAATGTCTCTAGTAAATTATTGTTGTGTATATTGATGATTTAAATATTATTGGAATTTCTGGAAAAATATCAAATATAGTAAATTATTTAAGAAAATAGATTGAGATGAAAGATTTAGGAAAAACAAAATTTTATTTTGGCCTGCATATCGAGTATTTAATAAATGAAATTCTCATTCATTGGTGATCTTACACAGACAAGGTTTTTAAAAGATTTTATATGGATAAAGCATATCCATTGAGTATCACAATGATTGTTTGATCACTTGATGCAAAAAAAAATTCTTTGCCCTAAAAAAAAGATAAAGAAGAATTATTTGGTCCTAAAGTACCATACCTTAATACAATTAGTGTGTCAATATATCTTTCTAATAATACACAACCTGATATAAATATTCTATATGAATTTTCTAAAAAGATATAGTTCTTCACCTACTCAGAGTTATTGACATAAAGTTAAACATATTTTTCATTACATACGAGGAACTATGAATATAGGTTTATTTTATTCAAATAATATTAATCATGAATTAGTATTGTATGTCGATGCGGGAAATTTACCTGATTCATATAAAGATCGATCTCAAATATGTTATCTCTTTACATGTGATAATATTGTTATACCATGGAGATCCACAAAGCAAATATTAGTTTGATCATGCTGGAATACCTATAATTCATGGAGCAAGTCGAGAATGTGTGTGGTTGAAACCAATGACCCAACATATTCGAGGAACATCTGGTTATCCTCCAACATAGAAACTTCAACCATATTATATGAAGACAATGTTGCATATATAGCTCAGTCAAATAAAAGATACATAAGAGGAGATAAAACTAAACATTTCTCACTGAAATTCTTTTTTTTTTTTAGATTAACATGGGTGTCCGGACTAGTTTGCGCACACCTTGACTAATTTCACGAGCCCTGAAGTTAAAGATCATGTAAGCTTCCAGTGCCTCTGAGATTTGCGAGATTCGAACTGGTGAGCTCTGTAGAGCAAACCTAGAGACTGACCAATTGAGCTACACTCCTTAAGGTTATCTTATTAAAATTCTTTTTCACACATGACCTTGATAAATATGGTGATATTGATGTTTGATAAATTCACTTGAAAGATAATCTAGTAGATTTGTTCACTAAAACGCTACCAACTACAATTTTTGAAAGATTATGATGCAATATTAAAATGTAACAATTTAAAGATTTAATGTGATCTATTCATGAGAGAGAGTTAATGCTGAGTTAATAAGCATTGTGCTTTTTTTTTTTCTTAACCAAGTTTTTTTTTTTCTAGTTAATGTTTTTAACATAGCAGTTTCCAATGTGTAAGACCTTACAAAAGACATCCAGAGAGTATTATAAAATTATATATCATATGTGAATGTCTATTTGCCTTCTTTCACGTTATTGAGTTCATCTATCATCTTAAAGTTTATATAAATTCTATATTTTCTTATGATCTTTAAACTTACAAGTACTATAAAATAATACCCCCTCCCTTTCTTGATCTGAATTATTCTTAATTATCCTGTGTACTGTTGAGTATATTATATATCTGCCATAAAAGTAAAAAAGGATATTTGGGCTTAATTAATCCGTATTAAAACTGGTATTAAAGGCTTTAAATTGCGTGGGCCTTAGTGATTTTATTAGGCTATCAGCTTCAGACCCATATATGCTTTAAAGAAATTGCTTTGGCACTTGCTAGAAAACACTGGCCCACGTTAGACTTGCTGAAGCACTAAACTTCGGTTGTTTAAACAAATCAGACTTTTCTAGCAACAAACCGTGGGCCAGCGCTCAGGCCTTCTTTATTTTAATTTTGTCACCAAATAATTTTTTTTTTGTAATGATTTTACTCAATCTCTAGAAATATTACCTAAAAAATTTATCTATTTTAAAATGCGTACATCCATATTATCCAAATTGAAATTTTGTAAATAAGTTATTTTGAGACTAAAATTGATACAATTGTATAAAATAATTGGGGTTTATAATTTATACTATTTCAAAAGTATAAATATCTATTTCATATTCCCTTTTTATTTTTATAACTATAGTTACACTCGATGATTAAAGCCCATTTAAAATTATAATTGTGATTACTTTTTAAAATATTTTTTATGTTAAAATACATTAAAATAATATTTTTTATTTTTTAAAAAATTATTATTAAAATTAGCATATTAAAACGATCCAATATATATATATATATATATATATATTTAATAAAATAAATAAATTTTCATGGAACACAACGACCACACTTGCCTACATTAAGTTTCACTTCTTTCTATAACTTTTTAACCAAAATGATGATAGTTTAAGTTTTTTTATTTATTAAAAGAACCATGAAATAACATTGTTCGAGTGATTTTTTAAAATTTACAATTTAAGTTGAATCGTCCAAATCACTATTCAAGCTCCAAGCTGAGACCAAATTCCTACCACCATATGAAGTGATGTTTATACTTATAAAACCTTAGTTAGCTTGGTGCGTCTACTTAAAACCTGCGTGATCTTTAAACTAAATTAGTTCAAATTAAAAAAAAAAAAAATTAGAAGATATTGACCCATTCTTGACCTGTTCAAAAAACATCGACTACTTATGATATAATCAATTCGGGTAAAATTAGAGCAAACACTCATTAATTATTTTTTATATTGTTTAGATCATTTAAAAAAAAATGAACTAACCAAATTAATCTTCTTAACCCATAACACGTCCTTATTATGATTTAACTTTTAAATTATATTTTAAAACAACAAGTACAAAAAAAAAAAAAAAAAAAAAGAGTGAAAGCATAAAATATTAGAGGAAATTGACCAGCCTTGACTTGTTAAAAAACCTCGATAGCTTATGATATAATTGATTCGGGTAAAACTAGACAAAAATCTTGTTGATTTTTTTTTTATTAAAATAATATTATTTTATTTTTAAAAAAAAATAACCAAGGACACTAACCTTACCATCATTCACCTCCTAAATCAAAGTTATAAAGTCTTAGCACTTGAGGTCTTGGCCTAGCGGTTGAAAGGGCTTGTTCTCTTCCTTTGCATCCTGGGTTCAAATCTCATTGTGCACGCCTGTCATCCCTGCGGTGCCTTACATGATTTCTGGGTTTGCAGGATGTTCAGTGAGTCGTGGGATTAGTCGTGGTGCGCGCAAGTTGGCCCGGACACCAACGTAAATAAATAAAAAAAAAAGGTTATAAAGTTTTAAAAACAATGGGTACGGGCCGTACGACACCAAATAACACAAGGGGCGAAAGCATAAATTTCCATTACAGTCCCTTCTTCCCTTTCCACGTCTTTAATTAGCATTCAGCAGTAACATTTATTTATTTTCTCACAAAAAAGTAAACTAAATCTCAGTTCCTTTTATTTATTTATTTTCCGAGAATTCAAAATCCCACCTTCCCCGATAACAAAGAAGCGACTGTTTTTGATAGGGTTTGCTTCTCTCTCTTCGGGCACAAAATCACATTCTAAAATCCTGCAATTCGCCAAATTAGGGTTAGGGTTTTAACTATGTATGCTGATCGCGTAGACGCTGCAGCGAAGACTTCAATAAAGGATCGCCTTAACGGCAATTCCATCGGCGACTCCGCTCGCCTCCGTCATATTACTGGCAAAAGGTTTTGTTTCCCCTTCTCTACTGTTTCACCTTACTTGAATTTTAATTTATGTTAGATTTTAATGATTTATTAAGGAGAATTTAGGGTTTGTGGAGGTGTTTTTGGGTTAAAAAAGTTAATATTTACAGTGAGAATCTGTATTTTAGCACTGGAAGAAAAACAATTGAGCTAAGCGTTTAGCTTCGTCCACATTGTAAAATAAAAATGAGAATCGGCGCTTCGCTAGGGAATTATGTTGGGAATTGCCTCAAAGAGAGTTTTATTAGTTTATGGTCATACATGTAGAGATTAAAGACCCGGGAGCTTGGTATTCGATTCTCACTTTGTGTTATGATAGTCTTGTTTTAACTGTTGATTTTGGCTACTTGTTTCTGTGTGAGAAGATTGAATGTTTGCGGATGAAGACACGCCTGTTCGTTTGATGCCTAAAATATGAATAAGCGTCTTGGGAGTTGCATATTTTTTTGGGAAAAGTGTGGGAGTTTCTGGACATGTAGATTCACTTTCCATGCTGTACGTGAGAGATTGAGATAGTTTATCAGAGTAGAGCAATTGGTTATATCAATTATAGGCTCTGTATGGGTGAACTGATTTTTCAGTCAAGTGAAAAGCTGCAATTGGTTATATCAATTATAGGCTCTGCAACAAAAGGACTTGTGATAATCTGCTTTCTATATTTGGGTTCCATTCGGTATGGCTTTTAGTAAATGATTCAAGTTGTTTTGTAACTTTTGACTCGAAGAAAAGTTATAAACATGTTTGGTTAGAAATGATTTTGGACTTAGATCTAATAAATGTTGTAAAATTGAGTCAAAAGTTTGCTTTAGTGACAAGTTAAAGTTTTTAACTTTTAAGTTTCTTGATTCTTAGATTAGCTATTTAAACGAAAAAATTGTTTTGAGTCATTTGTTGCCAAACATGCTTCTATCTGAACTCTTTTTTATCATAAGTTATTTATGTAAAATGACTTTTGATTGATGACTCGAAGTTAATAGTTACTTTTCATTGGTCAAACCTAACAGACTCGTGTTTTTTTTCCCTTCCAAATCAAGTCATTGGTTACTTGGGTTATGCCTTATGAGAGTACATGTCTTTTGCTACTAGACTCTATTTTTTCTTCTTGTTCTTTTTTTATCCATTGTAAATTGAATGAATCTCTTTTATGATGATGCTCTTATACAATTGTTATCCTGGTTGTTTTCATATTGTTCTCGAGTGTCCTAATATCCAAAACAGTATCACTGAGTTCATATCACATTATTTGCAGGCAGAGGCAAGATGATAAATGGGAACATGATCTCTATGATGATGGTGGACCACGTGTTTCAAGTATGGATTGACTATGACAGAATTACTGGACCTAAAAATTGCTGCTATTGTTGGATGCAACTAAATCAACTATATTTTCTCATGACTTTTTCTTAATGACTTGTGAAGATCACAAAATTGATGCTCGAGATCTTCGGTTAAAGCTCCAAAGGAAAAGTTTCCAGCAAGCATCTCCCCGTTCAGGTGTGCGGGATCTGCGTGAAAAACTATCGGGGACGATGAATTCACAGCCAGCCAATGTTGATCCACCCAAACCAAAAATAGCTGTTGCTAAACCAGCCAGGAGAAGTGTTGCTGTTGAAGCTCCTGAACCAGAGATTAAAAAAACTGCCAATGTGGTTTCTAGAAAAGGATATCAGCAGAAGGCATAAATCTTATCTTATTCTCTCATCAAGTGTTTGCACTGCTTCTGTTTTCTTGATGTTTTCCATTAATGCTGAGGCCTAAATTTTCTGATTTATTGATATTTAGAAATTATTGTTCAGGTTACCTTTTTAGCTTGGGTTTATGTCATTCAGTCATATGCATGTTTCACTGTGCCTTGTTTCGAAGAACTTTCTCAATTTTGAATGAAGTTTTGGAGAGTTGTGAGCTTGTAATATCGTGTCTGAATAATTATGAACCTGAGGTATTAAGCTCGCTGTCAATTTGAATTGTACTAAACTTCAGCATTAGTAAATGTTTAGGTATGCATTCCATGACAATTAGATACCACGAAGTTCTTGTAGACATGTCATTGTAGGATCACTTAGTTGTGTTATGTTTTCTGCATTGTGTATTTATTTCCAAACAGTTCATTGATTGGCAGTTAATCATGATGCTTAGTGTTTTTTATTGATCCTTTAGGGTGATAAGGCAAATCCTTCTATTAATTTTAAGGTGAAAGAAAAAAAAGGTGGTTCACACAAGAAGAGCATTTTGGGATGGCTCTACTATACTGTTAGTGCCTAAAATTCGAAGTCGGGTTATAACATGTCAATTAGAATTAAGAAACCTCTGTTTGCCTGTAAAATCATTACTGCAGACCTGTTTTGCTATTTCTAACTCTTTAATCTTTTTTGCAGACGGATTCATCTGTGGATGGCTTTTTGCAGTCATTGGGTCTTGAGAAATATCTCATTACTTTTCAAGCTGAGGAGGTACAATTTTTTGTTTTTATACTTAAAATATGTGCCCTTGCATATCATCTTCAGGAGTTTTCTCTTGATTATTAACATGCTCCAATATATACAGGTGGACATGACAGCTCTTGTACACATGAATGATGAAGACTTGAAGGCTTTAGGGATACCAATGGTAAACTCAAGCTTGATCTCTTGGCCAGGATATGCTTAAATCATGGCTGATTTTTTCTATTGAAAGTCTGTGGTTCTTGATCATTAGGATTCAGATAGAGAGATCATCTCAGAGATCAGTTACTCAGGCAACTGTCTAATGTCCAGTTTCCGTCTTCTTTTTAAGACTTATCCTAACTTGCTGTCATCATTTTAAGCATTCTGTTTTCAACAAGTATAGTAGCTGGGTGCATAAAAAAAAGAAACTTTTAATCTGGATCAAAGTTGCTAAGTTAGGATGAAAGGGTTTTCTTTAAAATGTTCTAAAATCCTTGGATCCTTTTGAGTGAAGAGATTTGCTGGGATGAGAGAATTTTGACCATAATCTGCCTTCTCAATCACCTGCTCACTTCCTCACAATCACTATTCCCTTATTCCCTTCAACCCTACGTGCAAAAAAAAAAAAAAAAAAAAAAAAAAAACCCAAACAAACAAGAATAATTATACTTGTGCTGTTTTCAACTATTGGAATGATGTCTTTGTTTTTTAAACAATTTGCATGATATGCTGTGCTATTAGACCAGGATTCTGCTGTGTTTTTATGATTGACTGTTATTATTATGTGATCTTCTTTCATCAATTCATTTGACAAATAGAAATCTCATTTTTTGATCTCAACTTGAAGGCAATTACTTCTGGGATGAGGCATTCACTTGTCATAACATTATGATCTTACTTTTCTCCCTTTTTTGCCCTTCACAAATTGCATGGATTTAATATATCTTTGATATATAACAGTCTGTTGTCATTTTAGTTCGAAGATGTCGTCCAAAGCTCTGGTTATGCCTGTCTTGCATGATAAAAGCATGAATGCTAGAAACTGGAAGGCCTCACGTGCACCATGATACTTCACAATAATGTGATATGCCTTGTTTGTACACTCTACTAGGCACCCACCTGTCTTCTTAGCTCTTCTCTCCCTACGACTTTCTGTATGTTGTTTACAATTCGAAATGCTCTGATGGTCTGCTTCCACTTTTTGATTCCTGATCAGATGCTTGATTCATTTTGGTGGTTTCAGGGCCCAAGGAAGAAAATACTCTTAGCGTTAGAATCAAGGGCCTGAGATTTAGGAGACGATGTATTATTGGTCTGTCACCCCGGTTGGTACACAGGCCTTTATGTAACATCTTCCCCTTGTTTTCCCTAGTACTGCTACAGTGTCTTTTTCTGGTTAATTATTGTGAAACCAGTATGAGTGGCTAACTCTCGACAAAGGTAGAAGCTCTTTTCGTCTTGGTTCCTTTGGATTTTATGGATATTAGATGATAGTAGGTACAACCTTAAATTGGTGCAATCTTTGTGCTTCGTTTAGCTTTTTTTGCTGTTCTGCATATGTTTTTATATGTTTTTGGGCTGTTTCTGTTTTTCATGCTCTTAAAATTCAAACCTCTCGCCACTTGGGAGCATGGAAATTTATTAATTAATTAAGATGATTGAACAAAAATATAATTTTATTAGGTAGTGTGTTCCTCTCTTGATGACAGTACATCAAAGAACTGTATGAAAATTCGTTCATTAATTAAAATATTATTTAATTTTAAATTTTAAATAGAAACCAAACAAAATATTTAATCAATGTTCCTCATTTGATGAAATTAATTGAGATATTATTTAATTAAGATGTTATTCAAATTTTAAATTTAAATTGAAACTAAACAAAAACATTATACAGAGGTCGATTCAAAAGTATTATAAAAAAATTTGATTTTTTTTTAATTTTTTTTTATTATTTTTTTGTTTTCAAATTGTATTTTATATGATGATATAGAAAATAATTATTTTAATATATTTTTTTTAAAAAAAAAAAAACAAATTAAGAAGTAACCATCCTGGCTTGAGACTAAGTTCCTGACTTGGTGACAAAATATCAAAGAACCTTCTAAATTTATTTAGAAGTTTTCTATTTTACAGTACACTTTTCCTTGCGAGAATCAATTTTGTGCAATTGAACTGTGCTATGAATTACCGGGTGCTTACCATAAAAGCTGGCTTTCCATCAAGAGTTGTAAAGAAAAATGAGTCTGCCACCATTTAGTTGCCTCTATAGTGTGTTTGTCTTGCATTTTAAAGTGTTTTTGGAAATACATTTCACTAAAAAAAAAAAAAAAAAAAACTTGATTTAATTACCTAATTATAATAAACAAAAAAAAATAAAAAAATACTTGAGCTTCTTCACTAAACAAGCCTCTAATAAACACAGCAGCCCCAAGAAAATTCTCAGGAAACAATCGATTCCTCCATTATCACAGAAAATAGAAAATAGAAAATAGAAAGCCTCTAATAAGCCTTCACTGGGTCAAATGGATTCAAAGATTGCTTGTATTATGAACAGTTTTCTTCCTTGGGTGTTTGGTATTTTTTGGCATTTGTGATGGGGTTTAAAATCTTTGGAAGGAACTAGGACGTCGCCTGTAAGTATTAGCAAATGATTAGATACACGCAGCAACCAAACTGGAAGATAAATACCCAAAGTGCAGCCTCTTGGTCACTAAATTGCCTCTGCGATGTCATCTGGAACCCTTTTCTCCGGCAGATGGGGCCTTGTTCATGAAAAATCACTTCCACGGCTAGGAACTAAGATGCCACCTTTTCTTTAGCCTTCCATAGCAAGTACTTTGCCTTTTCTTGCTTGTATCTTCTCCATTCTCTTAATGCAGCAAGGAGGACATGCATTGAAACTGGCAAGAAGAATGGCTGTGCAAATAGTACCAAAACCACATGTAAGAATAAATCTGGGCAATTAAAAAACTTGACAGTGGTATTCTACAGAAAAATGTTAGTATTGGAAACTCAAATAGGATAAAGAACAAAAAAATAGCTCTCAGAAACATACCGAGTACACTGCAAAACAGTGCTCAAACGAGTAGTAGCTGACAGACATGATTGATGGGTGGAAGAAGGCATCCTCTGCCAAAGATCTTGCTTGTCTTGAGGACACTGAGACAACAAGATTAAACTCATATTTAGGCTCCCCTTGATGATTCAAAGTTTTGACAGGAAATCCTCATCTGAAGGAACAAGAATGGAGCTGCAAAGTAGTGCAAAGGAACATACCAGCTGAAGCATCGTAAAATCCAAGAGAGGCGTTAACTCGAGCTAATTTTGCTGCTTCAAGGGAAAATTTTACCTGTACAAAGAGATGAAATATCACGACAAGTGACAACTTGAGCAAGACAAGATTCAAAGTATAATAAGCAATGGCAATTGTAAATTCAAGGAAAAAAAATCATTAGGTAAATTTGGAATACAAAGATTAACAAGCCTTGGGAATGAAATGGCCAAGACTCATATTGAATATATATACTCTGTAATCTAGCATGAGAAAGAACTCTGTGATTACATGTTGCAGTAACAGAGTTGGTCCCACGTTCCTGCTAATGTATCTGGAAATTAAGATGCACTGTTTGTATCGGGAGGAACCTTCTAGGAATAGGAATTGATTTTGTTTTAAAAGAAATAAACTTTTCCATAAAAGAGACTTTGATTGAAAATTACAGAGACCATTTGTGGCCAAAAAACAAAAAGAACAGATATTTAGATACCAAATAATTCTTTGATAAAATTAAATAATTTTAAAAAGACTTCGAAAAAGGAAATTATTTTATAAAATCCAAAAAAGGTCATAACAAGTCCTGGCTCAAAAATAGAAAATATTTACTATATCCTCATTTTATTAGGACCCAAAAATAAATGCTTAAGGAAATACTCAAGGAGATTTACAAGTCATGATATTGTCAGAAAGCAGCCCAATTGATACTCTTCTGAATTCTCATTTTTTACAGTAAAATACAAAATAAAATTTTCAAAACATAAATTACTGATTGATACCAAATGAAATTTTGAATATGTATTCTCTTTAAAAATCTGGAACGCATTTCGGAAAGCAAAACAAACAGGTTCCTTATCCTCTAAACTCACAGAGCATAAATAAATTAATCCACTAGCAATTAAGGATGCGGTTCTCATGGGAAAAAAAATAACAGAAACAAGCATTCATCTGACAACTGACCTGCTTTCCTATCTCATCCATAATAATCATCCTAGGCAATGATTGAACCTGCACGAAATATCTTGTCATAATCTTAGCAGAGAATCTAGTCAAATCATGGTGGTGAGGTAATTAATGCTTGAACAAACCAATTTTGAAAGAGATCCCAGCGTTGTGGCGCTTGAGTGAATATTAAAACACGTATGTTGCCGTGACAAGACATCCAATTCCCTGCAGAATAATTATGACCAATGAGAAATATGCTCATGTTGAGCTACAACTTTGAGTTCTCCAAGACATTAAGAATTTTATAATTAATATAGACAAATTCTATAGATATAGAAGTCTTAAAAATTCAGTAAAAGAAAAACACGTGAACAACAAAATGAGGTGTGAAGAATTCTAGAACAAAACTAATTAATTTCACAATGACTAACAGCCAGCTGGTGAAAATTGCTGTTTTCAGCTTCTACTGCAGTACTTATTGCTAGTTTTTTATATGCAGTAAATGAAAAGTTCGGGTAATAGAGCATATTTATTAATCCCTATATTCTTGACCATTTTCTCACCATTCTGTGAAGCCTTTTTCACTGGCTAAAAGACTGTACGTGCCCATTGCACCCACATGAAGACTACCAGATTTTAGACCAAAAAGTTGCCGGAATTGCCCCACAAAAACTTCAAAAACTTTCTGAAGGTCCTGTTTCGGAAGATGCAAGCGTCAAAGTCGAGATACATAAATAAAAGCAATCTGCTATAATAGAACATGAGTTTCTAGTCACTTCAGCTAGAGAAACAAATACATACAATTTCGTACAATCCTCAATTACATAAATCACTTTGATTCCCCAGCCCAAAAAAAAGTTGCAGATTGTTCTGTAATACTGGAGATAAATAAGCAGCAAAGGCATATTATTTCTCTTCTTAACTTTATAAACTAAGTTGAGATCAAATCAACTAGCAAACAAAGCAGGTTTGACAACAGTATCCCTTAGACTTTGTAAGCATAACAGGGCAAAAGTGCTGACTGAATGTATACCAAGAGAAACTTGGATGATAGATGTAGACTAGATTGCCAGGAACCTAGAATAAGGTTTTATAAGAAACCCAATGGGTAGCAACCCAATCTGTGTGATTGTAAAATGAACAATAAAACAAATAAGCCACCAAAATGAAACAAGTTTCAAAGCCAATAGCTGGTATTTGAGTTATGCTTCAATGAACTTTGGATATCATTTTAAACTTAAATTTATCAAACTTGACAACACAGTGATAAAATTTAAATGAGAAGGCATGCTTCAGCCAAACAGGGCAGATACTGAACTTGGCATGACATATGAGATAGAATAAAAAGGAGTCGAGATTGGCAACATTTCGGTTTCAAGTGGAACACCCAGGCCAATTTTCATTCCGATGAAAAAAAATTGCATATGTCGACTGGCCGCTCTAGGATAATTTTATAGATAAAAATCTGACCTCAGGAGACATTATATGCCTAACAAGAAGCTCACTGTCTGAACCCCTTGAACAGCTTTGAGGATTCCACACCATGACACCTCCCCACATCTGTGATATGACATTTAGAGACAAATTACAATGTATGGCAATAATTTTGTAAGAACCATTGGTTGATAAACAATTGAGTACGAAGCCAATAAATGTGTGATAACTAACTGGAGATATAAAGGCATTTGTTTTAGAAATCTCTCCATTTGGAAGCTGTAGAAGAAGGGGACATTCCTTTGCAGATGGCACATATCTGAAACAAAAAGGGAAAGAGAATTGATATAGCGAGCTTTGGATGAAACAAAATCCTTTTATCTCCTTAAACTAATGACTGGAGATTACGCCTTTGTTACCAGAAACAAACATGAAAAAGTCATTTGAAAAAGGGAAGGAGATTGAGTAAAAGAATGTACACCACAAATTGCAAGATTTTTGATCTCCCACCAGCAGCAATAGAAGTATCCAAGTGCCACTCATTTGAGTTCACCTATTAAAAATATTTGAAAACATTAGAAACATTAGACAAAATAACAAGATCAAAAATCCATCATCAGTGAGTAGAGTAAGAAAATGTATACAACCAAAGCAAATCATCTGAGGGCTAGCACCAAGGTGTTGTTTGGTTTAAGCAAAGTTAAATGGTCTAACTGTCTAGTTTCCCAAAAAAAAAAAGCTCAGGAACATGAAGAAACTTACAAAGAAAGGAAGATCCTTTGTACTAAAAATATAGCCGCCTAATTTTTCATCCCAAGAAGAAACTGAAAACTTTGGAGTATGGTACAAAACCTATCCATAAGAAAGATCACCAAGAAGAGGAAACACAGTAAGATTTCAACTGCAAACAAAATTACCATAAATACCAGGAATCCATAAATCATTAAGGAACAAGGATGATTCATTACTTGGCTCTCCACGCTTATGTTTGCTATCGGTCCCAACGCATCAATCATAGGAGCCAACAGAGTTTCATCTATTTTCTGAAAATCCCTGCAATACAATGGACTAACTGAACACGCAATAACTTTGAACAGACAACTAAATCCCTATTTACAATAGTTCCCGAGATACCAAGCAAACACAAATTCCATGTATATGTACTATACCTACCCATAACGACACCTTTTTCACGAGTAATCACACAGATGCTAGTTTCAAACACTAATCACCACCGAGTTAGACAGAAAGCTATAAAGAACTACAAGAAAGCGAAGCTTCCTTACCAATCATAAGTCCAATCACTGGGATCCGCATTGAGCAAGTTAAACGAAAGAACAATCCTCCCATCAGCACCAACAGGCATAAACTCCCCATGAATCAACCCTTCCTCTCTCCCGCCATTCACAAACACTCTGACAAAAATCTCCGCCAATCTCTCTGCCACTTCTTCAACTCCCCAATCCCTCCCCACAATCCAAGCGTGCCGGTACTTCCCAACAACCACTTTCACTCCCTCCACACCATCTCCATTCACCACCACCACCACACTATACACTTTCCCGCCAGAATCCAAACCAGCAGACTCCAACGCTTCATCGACACTCTCATCGTCACCGAAATCCAAATCAACGGCTCGGATCGAGCCGCACTTGTAAAACTTAGACGAAGACTGCGTGCAATCCCCGTCGTCTAGGGTTAGCGAGAGAGTGAAGTTGTTGGTGCAGGCTCCGCATTGAGATGCTATTCCTTTGGAGGCTAATTTGGTAATCTTAGAGCGAATTGAGAGTTCAAGCTCGTCTAAATTTAGGTCAATTGAAGAAGATTTGGGATCGGAGGGGACAAGAATGGCTTGGAAATGGCAAGGAAAGAGGAATGGATTGGAGACGACGTCGTTTGAGAGGCTATCGATGTCGTGGAAAGGAAGCGGAGAGCGGTAGATCTCAACGGATTTGAATAAAAAAGGGAAACCTAAAAGGAAGGAGACAAGGACTGTGAAAGTGAGGAAGAGGCGCTTCAACCCCGGTTTTGTTCTGCGCATGGTTTTCGAGTCGAATTCCGGTTCAGGTGGTGGGGTTGGCGGTGTTTCTTGTGGAGGGTCATTTGGAGATTCGGTGATTTCTTCTGCCATGTTATTGATCACTGATTAGTGCTTGATGCTCTTGCTCTACTTTCTTTCTTGATCAACGAGCTGTGAAGCCGCTGCATCCATTAAACAACGGAGAATTAGACACTTTACTTTATCTCTAAGATTTTATAGCATAGTTATTATAAATCCGACCGTGCACTGTGCTTGAAATTTGTTAATGTGCACAAGCTAAGGTTCTGTTCAAGATTTTAGCTCTTTTAAAAAAAAAAAGATCAATAAAAAAAAGAAGAAGATAGAACTAACGGGAAAAAAAAATCTTTAGACCTGATTTTTTATTTAATTTAAATTTAAAATTAAATTATATAAAACTGTTCTATAATAATTTAGCTTCCTCGATTTAAAAGGAACTGTAATTATTATTAAAAAAAATCAAAAGATAAAATTATATATATATATAAAGAATAAGAGAAAAGGAGGGAAGGGGCTGAATTGAAAAAATAAATAGAAGAGGAGCATCTTGGTAACCTACTGTACTTGACTTTTTACTGTAGAAAAACGAGGGGTCTCCTTGAGACTTGAGAGCGATGGTTATCGAAGACAAAGAGCTCTAAATTCAAAGAAATATGGGTATGGTAAGTAATCCGACGTAATCTATGTCTTGTTGCTAGTGTTTATTTGTCAACGACATCGTAATTACACTCACCATGCTCTCCTGCTCTCGACCATAGCCTCTATCGACTCCTACCTACGCGCCTTTTACATGTTTGTTATAAGTTCCCAGAGAAGCCCAGATGCGTGAAGAATGATAACTTATATGATTAAATCTCTTTTCAAACACCCGTTTACCTTCTCTATCACAATCCGATCGAAAACAACGTCAGCACAGTACGTAGCATCGAGAGCTAGAGATGCTACATTTGAGAAGCTAATGGACAAGTATAAAAACTTTGTCAAGGTCATTGCCATTCAAGATTTGATTCTCTCAAACCCTAACAAAACCCCTCCATGCATTTCACTTGATTTCCTTTCAAAACTTTCTCAGAAGCTCCACCTGAACCGCGGCGCACCTTCGTTTCTCAGAAAGTACCCTCACATTTTCCACATTTTCTATGACCCCGCGAAAT
The DNA here is from genome assembly GCF_005239225.2 of Populus alba. Taxonomy (NCBI): domain Eukaryota; kingdom Viridiplantae; phylum Streptophyta; class Magnoliopsida; order Malpighiales; family Salicaceae; genus Populus; species Populus alba. Next base: position 15,103,536 of record NC_133285.1, on the reverse strand, counting down.
CCCAGGCTTTTTGTAGACTAACTGATACTGCTCTTGAAATTTCTCGCAAAGAAGAAGAAGCTGTCAATGCCTCATTGCCTCTTGTTGTTGACCGATTGGTTCGGCTTTTGTTTATGTCAACGTCCAAATCACTGCCACTTCGTGCTGTTTTTAAAGTTTGGAGGGAGCTGGGCCTTCCTGATGACTTTGAGGATTCGGTGATAGTGAAAAACCCGAACCTTTTTAGGCTTTGTGATGGAAATGAACCCCGTACACATGTTTTGGAGCTGGTTGGTGAATTTCCTGGTAATCATTTTACGGCAGCGGTTGAAAATTGGAGGGTTACGGAGTGTTGTAGGGAGGACTGTAGTGTTGATAGAATGGACATACGGTATAGTTTTAAACATGTGTATCCGCCAGGAATGAGGTTGAGCAAGACTTTCAGGGCGAAAGTTAAAGAATGGCAGAGCTTGCCTTATTTAGGACCCTATGAGGACTTGATGGAGAAGAAGAAGAAGACTAAGGCAGGACTTGAGGGATTGGAGAAACGGGCAGTTGCTATTGTGCATGAATTCTTGAGCTTGACAGTGGAGAAAATGGTGGAAGTGGAGAAGATCAGTCATTTCAGGAATTCTTTCGGGATTGATATGAACATAAGGGATTTGTTCTTGGATCATCCAGGCATGTTTTATTTGTCTACCAAGGGGAAGAGACATACTGTTTTCTTAAGAGAAGCGTATGAGAGGGGTCGTTTGATAGATCCTAATCCAGTTTATGATGTTAGGAGAAAGCTTCTTGATCTTGTTTTTCTGGGGCGCCATGATATGCTGACAAGTAAATCAAGGTCCGTGGAGATTGACAAGAGCGAGGAGTCTGGATCAGAAAATGAGAATGTTGACTGAATTAACAAATTTTCAGTTGTGTAAGCTTTTGTTTACACATAGCATGGTCCAGTCACATAGATTTGACGTTTTGTGGTGTATAATTGAAGATTTCCAAAGTGGGGGGAGATGATCATTTGAACAGTTTTTACTGGGTACTAGTTCCTCATCCCTCTTTCCCTTTCTGATTCTGTCTGGGTCTTTGTTGTTGGACTTGGTTGTTTACTGAATATGCAATTGTTTAGAAGATTGCAATTTGTATGTATGTGCATCAATATCAATTATCACTCCAACATGCCTGCCTACTATTTTGTTTGCTATATCTTCACTTAATTCAATTCAGTTTTGTTAGATTTTGTTCCGAAGTTGGTAGAAGCAGCGATGTTCTTGTGCCATTTGAGAATAAGGTGTATCTTGGCACCACATATAAGATACCGTGATTCACAGCAGATTGAACATGTCATTTCAGTACTTTGCTCTGAAAGAATGAGCTTGTCTCAGATGTAAACAGAAATGAATGATACTTTGTTGTGGGCCACATGATTATTGATGAGTTCAGTACATATTAATTACATGGAGAAGAGCTTAAACTCCATTGGCACTTTTGAAAGTCAGATTTTTAAGAAGGGATGTAAAACAAAAATCTTTGTTTAAACTATTGATAGATAGTTTCTCATGCTTAATGGGTGCGTAAATCATGATAATGTAACTTGAAAGTGATGTACCTGCAGAATAATATTCTTTTAGAATTGGCCCATTTCCTCTAACCCTGCTAGTTAAATTAGTTTTGATTAATGTTCTGGGTTGTTAAGAAAGCAAGACGACTCTGATGTCAATGTTCATTTCTTTTATAAATGAAAGGATCTTTTTCATCAAGAACCTTCTCTGATTACAGTTCTTTGCTGTTTTGATCCTTCACTCGTAAGTTTAATGCCTTATTTTTATGTTCTGCCTCTTGTTTGCACTCTTTGCAGCCCTCTTTGTCTCCAATCACCAAATCCTAGTGTCAGAAAGGATTGTCTTGCATTATTGAATTATTTGTAGCTTGCTTGCTTCTCTAACAGGCTGACAAATTGCGCATCGAAATATCATTGAGCAGGCTCAAGCTAACCAGCTTTGAGCTATCCATCTTGTCATGAGTGATGTTCTCAAACCATTCTCCAGGAGGGCTAGGCTAACCTGCTTCAAACCCACTTGTTAAAGATAAGTTTTTAAGAAACTCATAAACTGAAGGTGGAACCTGAAGGCTTGAACAAGAGGACTGCGGAACTTGAAGAAGGGTCTCTGGCACTAGTGGCCGGATAAGTGAGCGATGATTTAGAGGAGCTTAAAAGTTGAGATTCTAGAGCAGTAAGCATTTATGCATGTGCAAGGATTGTGAAGGCTTAGCTTTAGTTTCTGTACCCTGTTAAGTCCTGTGAGTCTGTTGATATAGAAGCTTCTGTTAAATTGGGAAACATCAATTAATGCAGATGTTTCTAGTCAAGACTCAAGACATCTAAGATTTGTTGCAGAAGAATTGGGATGCCCTTGTTAAATGCTTGTGTCTCTTTTGTTTATTGTCTCGGTATATAAAAGATGAAGACAATGAAAATAGATATTTGGTATAAAAATTAACTCTGAAATTATATTGATTGATTTATTAAAAGCATTTATTGACTTAGGATTAGTCATAATTATTTCAAGATAGTATTTTTTTTTTATCTGATAAAAAAATAAAAGGGTTAAGTGAATAAAAAAAAAATTACACTGGTCTTTAAAACAACAATGATGATCAGTTCCTATTTAATTTCTAAAATTATAGTTATTTATGAACTTGTGAATTTATAATTATTTTTTAAAGTATTTTTTATTTAAAAATATATTAAAATAATATATTTTTTTTATTTTTTAAAATTTATTTTTGATATTAACATATCAAAACAATTCAAAAATATATAAAAAATTATAACAAAAAAATTATAACAAAAAAAAACTTTAAAAATCATTTTCAAAACAGAAAATCAAATTTATAAGAACTTAAGTTACTTATCAATAATAATAACAGTAGTCAAATTAGACTTCATGTGAACTCCATTTCCCTCCCTTTTCACTTTCCCAGCGGTTACTGAAGTCAGGTAGGTTTTTGCATTTTTCATCAATATCAAATTATCAATACTCCAAGACAAATGCGGACACTTTCATGGCCAAAACGCCTAAAACGTCTGCTTTTAGCATGCAAAGATGAAGCTCCCGTAACCCAAATCCACGCACTCATCATCACGACTGGTCTCTTCTTCACCAATTCAAACTCCAATGGCCTCGTCATAGCTTCATATGCCCGCGTTGGTGGCATCACGTCGGCCCGCCACCTATTTGACAAATTGCCTCAAAGAGGCGTAGACGCTTGGAATGCCATGATCATTGCGTCTTCTCGGAGGTATCACTTGACTGAAGTCTTGAATCTTTACCATCAGATGGTAAATGAAGGGGTTAAACCCGATAGCTCCACTTTCACTGTAGCGATTAAGGCATCGTCAGGCTTAAAGGATTTGGAAGCTGGAGAGAGAATTTGGCGTCGAGCGGTGGATTTTGGATATGGGTGTGATGTGTTTGTCGGGTCATCTGTTTTGAATTTGTATGTAAAGTGTGGAAAAATAGATGAGGCTAAGTTGGTGTTTGATAAGATGGTGAAAAGAGATGTTGTTTGTTGGGCTACTATGATAACAGGACTTGTACAGAACGGAAAGGTGTTAGAGGCAGTTGATATGTTTCGAAGGATGCGAAAGGAGGGGATCGAAGGAGATGGGGTTCTGATGTTGGGATTAGTTCAGGCTTGTGCTAATCTTGGAGAGTTGAAGTTGGGTCTTTCAGTTCATGGGCATACCGTTAGGAGAGAGATGCTTATGGATGATGTTATTCTTCAAACTAGCCTTGTTGACATGTATGCTAAGATTGGGGATTTGGAGCTTGCTTCTCGTGTTTTTGAGCACATGCCCCGGAAGAATGCTGTTTCTTGGGGTGCATTGATTTCTGGCTTTGCTCAAAATGGTTTTGCAGAGTATGCACTTGATTTGTTGATTGAGATGCAGAGTTTTGAATTCAAACCGGATACGGCGGCTCTTGTTAGCGCACTTTTGGCATGTTCACAAGTAGGGCATTTGAAACTAGGGAAGTCTATACATGGATATATTGTTAGGAGGCTTGGTTTTGAACTTGTTCTAGGCACCGCATTGATTGACATGTATGCAAAATGTGGATCACTTTCTTGTGCACATGCCATATTTGATCGGGTGGATTCTAGAGACGTGATATTGTGGAATACAATGATCGCCAGCTATGGTATCCATGGAGATGGAAAGGAAGTTCTCTCTCTATTCCTAAAAATGAAAGAAGCAAACATAAGCCCTGATCATGCAACTTTTGCGTCTCTTCTCTCGGCTCTTAGTCACTCTGGACAAGTGGATGTAGGTCAATACTGGTTTAATGCCATGGTTAATGAATGTAAGATTCCACCAAGCGAGAAGCATTATGCTTGCATGGTTGATCTTTTGTCCCGAGCAGGACGAGTGGAAGAGGCTTATCAGCTAATAGAATCTATGAACACAGAACCAGGTTTAGCTATATGGGTTGCCCTCCTGTCAGGTTGCCATAATTATAGGAACCTCTTATTTGGAGAAGTGGCAGCAAAGAAAATCCTTGATTTAAACCCAGATGATTTGGGAATTTATGCCTTGGTTTCAAACTTCTTTTCCTTGGCTAGGATGTGGGATAGAGTATCTATTTTAAGGAAGATTATGAAAGAAACAGGAATGAAGAAAGTTCCTGGTTACAGTGCGGTCGAAGTGAATGGAAAGCATGAAGCTTTTCTGGTGGAAGATAAGAACCATCACCAGTATGAAGAAATCTTACAAATGTTGGATAGTTTGGATAATGAGATGAGAGTTATCAGACATGTCCCAGACAGTTTGCATGAAGTTGAGGAAGTAGTGATTTGAAATTTATTGATTAATAGCTTTGGAGATCCTGTTGTGGCAGGCATTCTTTGTCCTTCATATTAACAGCTTCTTGGTGCTATATTGGGCCAACAAAAACTTAGATGCCCAGTTCCTCCATAACTCTCATCAAGCAAAATGATTCCCCTAAAAGTGCCAGTACAAATCGCTACCTATGCATATGGTGCAACTAAGAAGATAACTTTCCATGGGTATGTCTTACTCAGCTTGCCAGGTTCTGAAGCTAAATCATTTTGGGCACTTGAGCTTTCACGCTGGCCAGAGAAAGGAAAGACCTGAAAGACCGGCAACTCAGAAGCATTTATTTGTTTGATTGGTTCACAAGGACCAGGTTTCCCATCCATAATCAGAGGCTTTGTGTGACGTCTCATGTGGAACCTCGTGGGTTTAAACACTTTCGTCTCCCAATGGAGCATGCAGTCCAGTTTTTGGCATTACCCGGGTTCAGAAGATTCGCAAACCCAAGCAGCGTGATGTTTAGGAGAGCTGTGAAAGATTTTTGCACCGGGGTTAGCCATGTTTGTTAATTTGACATGGTATTAACACCAGAAAACCAAAAATAGTCAGCCATTTTGTCGTGTGCGGGTGTGTAGTGAGAAACATTGCAGCTCTCGAACATCAAATGCCTGACTGAAGTTTTCAGTGTTGATCAAGTTCTACAGAATAAAAGGAAGAGGATCTGTTATCGCTTTACCTCTTTAAACCATGGGGTTTGCCAATATCTGGTAAAGCTACCCCATATGTATTTCAATATTTGGCTTTTGCTGAGACTGTTACGTAAATAAAGGCACACATAAAAGAAAGGAAAGGAAAGGAATACGTGAGAGGAAGAAGTGAACAACTAGTTCCAAACACCCCTTCTTTGTTTCAAAACAAGAACACCATCAGCAATCTTAAAACACTTTCCCACATCAATTGGAGAAAACAAGATGGAAAGAACTGCTGCTATCAAAATATTCTGACACTGGGCAATCCAACACATTCCCTATCTCTGAAAAGAAGCCAGGTCCTCTTTTTACTCAATTAAGATGCATCAACAAGTGACTGTTTCCATGAAATGAAGCAGATGTTTTCTGCAACATCGCCAGTGAAAAAAAAGATATTGATTATCAAAACTTGATTGGCATCTTTTAAAATTTCTTCAAATCCTATGTCCTGTAGCTCTAGCCTGAAGATTTTGGTTGTCTTCTAACAATCGATCATATTCCAGCAATAGGTCAGCACACTGTTTCTGAAGGGAAACAACATGTGCTTCAGCGGTTTCAACCTGCTTGTCCTTATTCTCAGATTCCAGCTTCAGCTTCTTCAAATTCTCTGACAGAGTAGAAATTTGTTCCAGTAGAAGCTTTATTTCCATGGAAGCTTTGTCTTCCTTCTCTTTAAGCTGCATTTTCTCTTTCTGAAGGCTTTCAACTTCCTCTTTAGAAGATCCCACGCTTCTCCTCAGCCCAATAAGTTTCGAAAGATAATGGTGCATCCGATCAATTAAGAACCCAAGAAACAGGGTAAAACCTGCACAATCAAGTTCAAACCATGAAATACACAGTAGTGAACTCAAGGAAAGATGCCATGGAATAACTTAGCTACTGCCACTAAAACTATAGAAAGAGCACAGCTTGGACATACAAATACTGGAAATGTTGTTAGGCAGAGGTTCAACAACTTCTTGATATCCAAACTATTTCGTTGGCAATCACATGACATTTACATAAACACATGATCAATTTAAAATTTCCACCAATATCACGTTCATTTCTATTTACCAAATGTTTGATGTTTGATGTTTGATTTACTCTAAGCTTTCACATGATTAGATCTGGATTTGACCATGCTCTACTCTCTTTTTTCAATCAAATAATAGAAGCTATATATCTGATGGCGCACGGCGGTTGATCCATAACAAATTCACTTCTCCAAAGAATCAGAGAGACAAGTAGCTAATCTGGGGCACACTTTATTGAACGGCCAAAAGAGACTGAGTGGCATGTGTGATCAATATGAACTCCATGGGGCTCATTGACTCTTCAAAGAAACAGTATAGATCTTCCAACACAAAGTAGTTGCACATGATTTACTTTCCAATATTTCTCCTTTACTCTTTGCCTATCCAAAGAAAATCCTCATCTTATCATGGTGAACATGGAATAGCAGATTGCGTATACAATATGAGATGGTTATCTCAGACATCTATGCTGATTATCATTTTGTATAGCAGATTGCTTATACATTATGAGACATCCTCCATCGAGTTTCACATTCAACAATGGCAGATAATCATTTCCTCAGGTATATAAGCTCATTATCTTCACCATTTCATATGTTCCATTTGAAATGCACGAGTAACCATGATACATTAGCACATCGTGCTCAATCCATAAAGGAAAACAATGAAATGCATAACAGGCCATGGTGTTCAGTCTAAATCATATAGATTTCTTACCTACAAGGGTCCAGAAAAGTTTACAGTTAATCACTTTCTAATTCTTCCAAATGTAATATCAAGCACATTCAACATCGAATTAAATTTGACAAAAACAATACTTAGGTGCAAGGATCAATACACAATCTCTGTTTAGCTTTCTTTTGCTATAATCATAATCTATTGATAGTATGAAAGAGATGATGGAATTTGAGAAGAGGAAATTATCCCAAGTTATTTGCAATTTGAATTAATTAATTTTATTAATTATTTGCTATAATTGTGACATTTTATCATTCTTTAAGTAAATAGTTTTGTACTTGTTATGTCATAATTGTTAATTAGGCATATGGATTTATTTCTAGGACTCTTACAGGGTCTTTCGTGTCCCTATATAAGCACACTTGAATGTTGTACAAAGGAGTCCAGTTTATGAATTAAGCTGAGAATTTTCGATTGTAATTTTGAGAGGTGGATCTCCTCTTTTTTCTATGTTCTTGTGGATTCAAGTACTATTATATTTTATCTTTTCTTCAAACCCCTTTCCCTTAAAAGTCCATCTCGTCCTAGATCAGGAGACCACAAATATAGGAAGACAAACAATCTCTAACACTTGCACGCATGCGCACCAAAACAGACTCGACTTTTGAAGGCAAAAAGATGTTACTTCAGCAGCTATTTGTTAATGACACCTTTACTGTTAAACGGTATTGACACTCCAGAAAAGTTTAACCACACTCCCACTATTCTACACTTTGATGCAAAAAATAAAAACAAAGGTGGAACAATGGGAGTGTGGTTCAACATTTTTTGGATTACCAATATCACCACCCCTTTAGCTGCCGTAGAATGCACACTTTTCTAGCAAAAGCTTCATTTGGCATTGTCATCCCATGGGACAGCAGTGCAAATTCTAAAATTTTGAGGAACTTCCCCAAAACTCATCCCTTTTGGAGTGCTATCCTGCGAGCACCAACATCAAACAAATAGCAATTAAGACAAACTTGTACGCACTCATGGAACATAGATGGATCCCTATAAAACCACTCAGACTCACACTGGAAATTGCACTCAACTTTTTAAGGCAGAGCACACTTCTTGAGGTAGGTCATATTCTGAACCACATATTTAATCAAATCTAGGATCAGCACTTCTATCAGTAAACATAAAAGCACATTCGGAGCTGGACGGGGGAACTATAACTACCAACAGTTGCTTCACAATCCAAAAGCAACCTTTTGGGAACAAGGAATGATGCTTGTATGGTTATTTCCATCTCCTTGAAAGTGTACATCTACCTTATTCAGCAAACAGAAGTCCACAATTTCACTGATGGTTTCCCCTTCTCTTATTTTATTCAACAATTAATAAGAATATTTTCGACAAAGAGAAACAAGAACAAAAAAAGGTTAATGCTTAACAGTTATAATGGCTAAAGCTGGTCAAACATCACCAGAACCTTTCAGCATCAACCCAACAAAGTTCACATATTTCCTTTCCAGCTCATTTAATCAAAGGTGCACGATAACAGCATTCTAAGTTGCATTAACTTAAAAGAAACAGTAAGGCAATGCTATTACCTCAACTAATATCATCCCTGAACAAGAAAAGTCAGAAAATGAAATAGCATATTCATTGAGTGAGTTTAGTGCTAATGAAAGAAGAATCAAGACCAATACTTGTTGATCGTTTTGTAAATTGCAACCTTACAAAATCGATGGTGCATGTACTGTCCATAAATTTCTCATAGGTACAAAAAGTGGTAAATGAAAGAAATGATATTCCAAGTTGCACTGACTTGAAAGAAACAGCAAGGCGATGCTATTACTTCAACTAATATCATCACTAAACAATGAAAGTCAGAAAATGAAGTAGCATATTTATTGAGTGGGTGTACTGCTAGTGAAAGCAAAATCAAGACTCGATACTTATTGGTCATTTTGTAAATTGCAAGTTTACAAAACTGGCAGTGCATATACTGTCTCCGTAAAGCTCTCATTGGTACAAAATGTGGTCTATGATTCTCATCTCAATTTGCTGCTGCACTGTGAACAGCGATTCGCATGCTCAATAATATCTTACCATGCGAGGCTGGCCATGCAGATAATTTCTCATTGTACTCTTACTAAATGCATGGTTTCCCACAAAAGTGTACGCTATCAAATTATGCATCCTTAATTCAAACTCCCCGTCTCTTCTCATTAATGTACCTCCAATGGTCTGAGTTTTCACCTTTTAGATTCATAAGCAATAATGTCACAGGGGTTTTATCTACTCGTGAGCTAACACTTCCATTTGTAATCTAAAACTCATATGTCAATGAGGTTCATATACTCTACATATTTCTAATGATTATAGCCTTTTCTTATGGGCTTGTGCAATACAGTTAAGTGATTAGATGATGCAGAGACTTAACATTAACTGAGTTCATAATTGCAAAACACAAGTTTTCCATCTAAAACAACATTACCAAACACAACATAAGAAGCTAAATGCAAGAAACACAGAAGCAAGCAAACACAGGAGCCCAAAGAAAAGAATAGGATGATACCCATGAGTGATGCCTCAAGCAAGTGGGTTCTCCATAGGACCTGATCCATAGGTGACATTGTACCAAGCTTTGCGCCCTTATTTTGGATCTTGACAATGTTCATGAGGCTAAAAAAGAGAATCACAGACATGGTACCAGCAATAGTTTTCACTGTAGCCGGACGCTTTCCCATCTTCACCTGATCCAAACTCTTTATCACCAACTCTCTCAGTGGCCCAATCTTTACCAATAGCAAAAAAGCCACAGCCCCCTCAACAAACAGAACTAAGAACAACAACTGAATCATCTCTGCTGCTACACAAGACAATACCTATCCACAAAACTAGATTCTATCTTTTTAGGAAAGGGAGAATTTTTAAGCCTACAGATCATAGATTAAAGCAGAAATTACAAAAAAAAAAAAAAAAACAAAACAAAGCTTTTTTCTTTTTAATGGAAACCCATTTGTCCTTTGCATGTGATGTGAGCTAGAACAAGTGGATTATCTGTGCTTAATAGCACCGGAAATTTTTCAGAAGAAAGGAAAGTTTGTAGGAAGAGTTACAAAAATCTATTTTAGTTCATGTAACTAAGTATCAATGTTAAACAGCAAAAAAAGAAACCAGTTCTATATCTAAAAATAGGTTTCAAGGCTACAGATCTGTGTAGTTAGCTCTAGTTAGGAAAAGGTGGAAGCTTTTTCTTAGAAGCTCCTCTAGTTTTTTCCTAGTGGTGTAGTTTGTGGATTACTACGGGGTGATTATGCAAAAGGGTTTGCTTTTGCCAGGCCAACAGAGATCAGGGAGTAAAAACTGGGAAGGAAGTGGCAAAATGGGTATCAGTCAAAAGTGAAAAAACCCGAGAGGGCTGGAGAAAAAAGTTATCAGGAGGTGCAAAAGCAGGGCATTAGGCTTGGAAGCAGAGGTTACCATGTGTGTAAGCAACAAGAATACAGTGCTTGTTGAGGGAGTGTTTAGACTAGTAACTAAGATGATTGTTGTCCGGCTGTTAGGTTCCTTTTACTTTTTGTCTTCGCCCTCTGATTGGAACACAGAAGAGCTGTTTTGTTGTCCTCTTTTTTATAGAAAGTGGATAGTTTTGTTGAAAGAGAGACTTGCTGCTGGACCTTTCAGACAGAACTCGTCGATAACCAGCACAGTACAACGCAACACCCCTCACTGTAACTATGTAGCCATGTACTGCTCGTAATCTGTCTACTAGTGTATGTGACATGCCATCACAAGCAGACCTGTTCAGGACATGAGGGCGGTCCGGGTTGGTTTCGACAAAGCTCAGCCCAAGTTTGCTCTCTCTTATTTGGGCTTGGGCCCACCTGGCCTGGCCTTTTGGGCTTTGTCTAGGACTTGAACTTTCTAACTGGACTCACTTTACATCCCTACTCGGTGGATTAGCCATGTGCCTTCTCTTAGTGAACTGGCCATGCGTCTCCCGGGATAGAGGATAGAGCTCATAACCCCAAACAAAACTCATACCTTTTACCATACTGGTACCAATTCACCAACTTTTGCACAATTGGTAACTAAGCATTAAATGGTTGCGTGTATTTTTATTTTTTTTTCCATAATTTGACTTGTAGAACAATGTTTTTGCATAGGCGTGCTGAGTGGATGCTTATCATGACATTATATTTTTTACTCAATTGTGAAATGCTAACTATTAAGAGTTATTATCTCAAATAAATGCATCAAGATAGGTGCCACAATGTTTTTTCATTTCTAATCTTATCTCTTCACAAGTTAGTGTGGTCCATGGTTATATGAACATTCATGAGCTATCATGTAAAGGGTATAAAATCACTTCTCATTATTTTTTTATCAACCTTGATCATTTCTTCCCTTATATTTTCTATGAAAACACATACGTACAACACACTTTAAGGCTTTTTTTCTCTATATCACAACACTAACTTAAATATTGAAGAATCCTTTAAACCCAATAAAAAGCTTGTTTCGTAAGTGTTTGTGACCGTCCAATATAATATTTCATCTTCAAGCTTTCAACCTAGTTATAAGTAGTGGAAAGGTTTAAGGGTGTATTTGAAATTGTGGTAGCAGTGACAGTTCAAAGTATTTTCACTTAGAAATGCACCAAAATGAAGTTTTTTTATTTTAAAAAAAATTATTTTTAACATTAGCATATCAAAACGATCTGAAACTATAAAAAAAAATTTATTTTAAGCCAAAAAAATTCAAAATATAAAGGAACACGGTCTCAGACACGCCTTAAATCTAGTAAGGTTTGCTCCAAACCTCGTTGGTAGTGTTGTTTGTGAAAGACTTTGAAAAAAAAATATAGTTCAATTCTTCTTTTTTTTATGTGTTTTTTAGTTTTTTTTTTTTCATAGCAAACAATCTATAAAGACTATGACATGGAAGAGTGATAAGCCTCCTTATCACATATGCACCGATAACTTCTCTAAATCTTCAACAACTAGCACAACAATTGAGAATGCTCATAAAACTCTATTGATCATCTAATAGCAACTAAGGGCCCTACCTCTTTCTAAGTAGGTGACTTCATCATTAACCCGATCACTTATACCCCTATTGCATGTACACAAACTCTAATTTCAAGGAGAAAAAAAGGGTCAAAACAAAATGCAATAAAGTAGGAAAAAGCATTGTTACTTTCAAAACTCATATAAAAGTCATTCTCGATATCATGAGGAGTGTTCTTATCTAAGTAGATACTCGAAATTAAGAAAAGTCAAAACATAAACTAGCATGCAGTCGCAGTCACATAAGCAATTATTATCATTATCATCACTCCTCGTCATAGATATCCTGGAAGAAAGTTATATATGAGGTCATCCAAACCCTTGAAGTGGAAGTGTTTGACTTTCAATTGCGAAGAGAGTGTTGGACAATAATTTACAAAGAAATTTCATCGCTATAAAAATGAGCCTAAATAATTACAATGGACTCATTGACCTTAAAAGGCACATAAAAAATATGCATTAACAAAAAACTAAAAGAGGTGATGCTTTCATTATGTATATGGGTGAGCAAAAAAACCAAATAATCAATTAAACCGAGAAAACAAAAAAAAAATCGAAAAAACTGAACCGAAAAAAAAAAAAACCAAATTAACCGATTAGAAAATCACAAAAAAGTTCTGGTTTGGTTTGGTTTTGGTTTCTAAAGTCTGAAACCAATTAAACCAAACCAAACCGAACCGGTTCAACCAGACCAACACTTAAAAAAACAAGTATAAATAGCTTCTAACCCTAAACCTAAATGCATGTCAGCCGCCCCCTCTATGTCTCTCATCTCTCAAATCTTCCAGCTCTCTGTCTCTTATCTCTCAAATGATTTGGATATAAGATATAGATTGGATTCTAAAGGTCAACGTAAAGGAAAAGTAATTAATTATAAGTAAAGCTTTAATATTTCCTTAAGTAATTGATTACAAGTAAAGCTTTAATATTTCCTTAAGTAATTGATTACAAGTAAAGCTTCAATATTTCCTTTCAACATTTGAGTCAAATTTGTCTTCTTCTCTTCCACTCTTTCATGTTCTCTATCTCTCATCTCTCAAACTTGCCATGTCAGAGGTGAATTGCTTATGATTATTCCATCTAGCCAACAAGGTAGGTATCCGGAGGAGGTTGTTTGTCTGTTTATGAGGGGTGGGTGATTAGGGATGGGTGGTAGTTTAAGAGTGGGAGGAGGTAGTGTGGCTAGCCTTAAGGCAGGGAAACAACTGGTGGTGGCCATGGATGGTCAGATTCCAAAGATCCGAATGGTCAGTTTTTGGTGGGGGTTAAGGCACACAACATATCTGAAATTGGAGATGATCCAACAGCGGACGAAAAAGATGTTCTTCCGGCAGCACAACCTCTATCTAGTTGCCAATTCCAAAGCTTCTAAATGCATTTCGGTTTGAACCGGTTTGGAAGGGAAAAAATCAAATTGAACCGAACCGAAATTAATTGGTTTGAATCGTTTTTTGGTTCGGTTTGGTTGTTTATTGTGGTCCAAAACCGAGCCGAACTGAAAATTGATTTAGGTTATCCTATCAATTCTTAATATTGAATAACGAGATAACCTGATTTGATAACGATAACCTAGAATTGATTTAGGTTGATTAAGAATTAAGTTTCATGATTTGATTTAGTTTATTTTATATTAGGTTATCTCGGTCTCATGATCCAGATCATGAATTTTGCAAGTTATCCTAGGTTAACCCGGGTTATTTTATTGTGTCCTTTTTTAAATTGATTCTTTTTTTCAATTTTATTCTTCAACTATGACTTGATTAAGAGGCGTTTGGTAACGATGTTGCGTCTGCTTTTTAAACAAAACGCAGATGCAACCCGTTTGGTAAAGAAAAAAAGCAATTTATTATTCATGGGTCCCACGATGTTTTTGCGTTCAGAAAAGAAATGAAAGACAAGAAAACATCTTTGATTACGATTAAAAGGAACAGTGTAGCATGCTACATTATTCACGTGAATAGTGTAGCCAGCTACAGTGTTCCGGTCAGACTGGTTCTGGCCGAACTGGTCCAAAGCTCAAAATGAATTGAATCAAGTCCGACCCAGTAAAATAAAAAATAAAAATTATTTTTTATTTTTTAATTGTGTTTTATTCAAAAAAAAACTAGTGTTTAATATTATTCAATGACACTATATAAATTAGACAGAGATCACTTGATGAAGTAACATTTATAGAATTTAATCGCAATCCCAATTTTGTTCCTGATTATATTTAACATGATGTTGTTTGCGTGCTTAAGAAATAAAAAAAAAAATGTAATCCTTGTCGGATGTATTTCATTCGTGATGGAATTGTAGATAGTTTAATGGAATAATAAAAAATATTTTATATAAAGTATTATTTATTTCATGATGTAATAACAATAGTTAAATCTACAATATTTAAATTAAAAAACCATCAATATTAATATATATATATATATATTAAATTATTTTATAACCTCAATTTCAAAAGTATTATTAACTAAACACATTAAACTACTTTTTGCTCAACCACAGTTTAACCAAACATATATTTTTTCAAACCAACCTCAACTAAAAGTACTTTTTATAAAACAACTTTTTTAAAGCCACAACAACAACCGCAATACCAAACACACCCGAATTCTTGTAACACCTCAAGTTTTCTTAATCAATCTTAAACATAATTCACAATATATCAAGATGACAGTATCAATTATATACATACACACACTTTACAACTTTTTTATTTTCCAATAAATAGAGTGATACATCATCCTTAGCAACATTCAACTAATTAAATTCTTGATTTATCAAAGAAAAGGTTTTTTTATTTTTTTTAACGACATATCAACAGAGTTTCCCTATAAAAAAGCTCTCTTAAAATAATTATATCTTCTCGCAAACAAAATATTATCAATCTCAACTCAACATATGTCAATCATCATCAATAACAATCATCTATAACCTTAATCAACCATTCAATCCATCCTCAAGACTTTATTTCATAATAATCATATAAATATATAAAATGCATGGGTTCAAACATTAATATTATTTCATACAACTAACTATTTAAAATAACCCACTTATAAGACCATGACTATTCACACAACTAACTATTTACTTACAATAATCAGGAGTACATCTTAAAAACACATGTAAGATTAATTACATAGAGCGTCTGTAAAATTATAAAACATCACAAATACAAAATCTATATATACTAAAACTAACAATCATTGTTGGGGTGGATGATAAAAAGAACCTGAAATACACATCTAAATTAATATCAATTGCAACATTAACTATATTTACATTTAAGTGTAGGCTATAAAATAAATGCATGTACAAACTATTTTATTTTCATGTACCAATTCCCGCAACATAATCATTGTCCCCATTCATACAGTCGACCAAACTAGTTTTGCATAATAGTAGCCCCTACTTTTACGGCTGACTCACTTATTGTATGAAATATTAGATCTCATTTATTTTCCTGAAATACAACCAACTAATTAATATATATTTTAAGAAATATAAACCCTTGCTCATGTGAACGACTGAACAATTTAGTTACAATGGCCCTCGTCCTTATGAACAGCCAAATTGTTATGTTTCATAAAATAACAACTTTCGCTCCTACAGTCAGCTCATAGTTTAGTCCCAACTAAATTTAAGAATTCCTAATCTTATATTATATTCATTAATCCTTGCTTATGCAGCTAACATACTAAAACCACTTATATGTTTACCATTCTCAATTTGAGTATAACTATAAACAATTCAAGATTTAATCAATACAATTGCATATTAATAAAAATCAATAATTAGGGTATTTGATAGTTACCTGAACCACCAATTAAGCGCGCTCTCTTTGCAATAAGTCATACCGCCTATATACCTCCTATTCACATGAAACTTCTTTATCAACATCTCATTCTAATTCATTATATATAATCACTTTGCATACTATTTAATATATTTTCATCAATAACTACAATCTTACGTATTGTTTCCTTTTAACATACTCCTTCTATAACTTCTCTTGTTATATCCAAATTAAATAATTTCCTATCTCTATAATATGCCAAATCTTTGATCATGGACAATTAATTTTATTTATTATTTAATTATTATTTTCCCATCATCATTTCATTCTATTTTCATGCTTTCAACTTTGGAGTTAACACACTTCATATATTTTGCTATCAATAAATATACTTTAAAATATACATTAAGTTTCATTTATGAATTTATCCTTACCAACATAATTTATTTAAAACATAATTTAAAAACACAAACCATTCATGTTTCTTACCAAATTTTCCAAAACATGTACTTTGCATGATCAAAGTTTCATCACAAAGAAGTATATAATTGGCCTTTTCATTTTAAACCATTTCCATCATAACCACATACATTAAATGCATAAAACTCATCATTTTACAACGTTCAAACACATCTAAACATTCCTTAAAAATATTTCCTATAGCACATAAAAAAATTCCATTTCAATTTCAACAATTTACTCATTTCCTCTACTCATTTATCATTCCTTACATTAATCAATAACCAGTTCTAATTTTCCCTAATTTTTTATCCAAGAACCCTAATTTTTAATTTACAAAACTTCAATCAATTTAAGACATTATTCTACAAGAAACTTATCTAACAATGTTAGGACATCTTACCAAGCAACAATCAAGACTCTAAACACTCACAAATTGAAAAACCTCCAACCTTTCTTCTTTTTCCAAAATTGTTGAACTCTTCTCCCTCTTTCTCTACTTTTCTCATTTGATTTCTTTCCTCTAATTAGTGTTTATATGCTTGGTTTGATGTTTTCTTTAGGTTCTCACTCAAATTATATGTTTTCCCATGGATTTTTATCACTCTCCAAAGCCATTCTTCCTCCATCTTTTCCTTTGTTTATGGTTGGTCATAACACATGAATGAGTGCGCACGCACGTATATATTTAACATTTTTACAAATTTCTTCTATGTTTCTCAATAGTAATTTTTTATATTTTTCAGATAAAAATTTTCAAATTCCTGACACCTGTCTGTAAAGAATTTTACCCAAGCTATTTCAAATTTCATTAAATTACATAACGATACTTTTAGTTCCATAAAATCCACTTCCATTCAAATTTTATTTGTGTTTATATGTATTTTTATTTTTCAAGTATTTTTTATATTTTATTTTTTAACACCCACACATAATATTTTACTTCAAATTCTCGAAACTATCATCATTCTCACAATTTAACTATCACTTTACCCATTTTACATAATATTTCCTTTTATTATTTTTATGGATGTGTTCAAGGGTTTACAATTGTGTTTTATAATTTATTTTGATTTGCTTTATATAGGGTTATTATAGTCTCATGAGCTAAGTTGCAGGTTTGACAGGGTAACTCGAGTTGACATATATATATTTGCTTTTTATGTGGTTATCCCGATCTTATAATCCAAATAATGATTTTGGCGGGTTAACCCGAGTATAGTTATGGGATTCATGTTGCATCAAAGTATTGTTTCTAAAATATCCCTGGTCGATACTTTATTGAGATTAGATATTAACTAGAGATGTTGAGACTGATACTTATTATGTTTTTTCTTTTATGAAATGAAGCAGTTGTTCTCATAAACTGATGTATAAGAGATACCTAGAATTAATATATAGTAGTTTGTCAGATGACATACACACTGATTTAACCCGCATTAGAATTTCATATGAAAAAATTACTTGTGCCTATGAAAAAGCTCATATAATGATATTGTAAATGATTATTAGACTTAAAATCATTAAATTATCTTATATAAGGAGTATTATATTTTAATCGAGCTACATGATATTCTGATCAAGGGTAATAAATTGATAGATATTAGATATAACATGAATTATATGAAGATATTTAAATAATTAAAAGAGTAAACAACTATAGATATGTGTAACGGTATCCTTGAAACTTCATTTTAAAAAACAAATTATTGTTTCTGCTACATATACATGTTTTTGAAAAGCCCAACAATAAACTTGTAGAATTGTGAATCCAATCACTTTCTCAAATTGCATTGTAGCACTTAATTGTGAAGGTAACATTATAGCTAGCAAGAAATGGTGACAACCAAAGAACAGCATTCATTTCTCCTTCCCACGGTTCCACCATTTTTCAAAGCAAGACGAGCACCCTGTTTTTCTTCTCCTTTCACACGAAGCAACAAAGGTGATGGTCGTTGTTACTTGTTAGTCGTACAATTCAGCATTTACCTGTGGAAAATTCATCTCAGCATATATATATTTCTGTCTGAATTATACACATGATTTTGACCCATCAAGCAGGCCAATTTGGAATTAATTCTCCACATATACACGTGGTTATATTATATACTTTTATGGAGAGACCGAGACCCATGTCCAGCAATTAAAATTTATTTTAGAGAAAATAATACAGTACAATTGCTCAATTGTGGAGCCCTAGCTTGCCTGTAGTTTGATATATTCCATGCCTTATAATAATCTCTTTCAAAATTTTCTCATCCACGAAAAGGCAATCATCAATGACTCCAAACAATTCCCCATAAGTTTACATATGCTGTCAAGATAAGATTTCGTCGCCATGTATTTCTTTCAATCATGGACATAGTTTTCAGACCGATTCAAGTTTCAAGTTCTGGATTTTAATTGAGTTATTAGATTTTAATCGGGTTATTGAATCATTCAAATCAATTTTTTTTAAATCAAAATGATATTATTTTAATAAAAATTAATGAGTTGCAATTGAATTTTTGACCGGGTCAGCCGGGTCACACTGAATTTTTTTTTCTCTATTTTTTCTTCAACCTGACCCGATTTCAGCCCTGGATCAACTGGATCCCAAGTTGACCTGCCGAGTCGGGTTCAAAACTATGATCATGACTTTATATATATATTTTTAAAAAAATATTTTTCAATTGAAAATATATTAAAATAATTTTTTTAATTTTTTAATATTAACATATCAAAATTATTTAAAAATATTAATTTAATGTATTTTCAAGTCAAATATATTTTTAAAATACACATAAATATAATTTTAAAGATGAAAGAATAAGAAAATAAATGATTTCTTATATACAAAACATGTAAAACTGAAAGATATAATTAAAAGCTTAAAATTTGAGAGCTAGAAGTAAGATTTTCAAAAGCTTGTGGTGTCACGCCCCCCTAGTTCCATCTCTTGTATATACGAGTGTGAAAACATAATGGGTTCGTCTATGCATAGATTTTGTGAAAAGAAATTTTAAACAAACCTTAAAACAATGTGTTGGTGTTTAATATTTAGGATTTCGTTTGATACTATGATGAGGGCGGTTGAAGATATTTATAGGTTGGATATAATTTTAAAATTATTTAGTTTATATTGTTTAAACTTGTTTTGTCATCTTAAACTATAAAAAAAAATGATTTAAATTTATTTTTTTTAAATGAATGTTTGTTTTTATGTTATAATCTGTTTTTTAAAGTGTTTTTAGTCTAAAAAATCTTAGATTAATTTTTTTAAAATATTTTTGGATTATATTAATATGCTGATATGAAAAATAAAATATTTTAAAAAATATTATATATTTAAATATTAAATAATTATAGGTCAAAACAAGTGATGAATTTTTTTAAAAAAAATAAAAAGGCATTTCAGCCACCTAGCTAATGATTTGGGTTCTTAATTGTACGGAATAATCTATATTAAAAAAACGATGTTAAAACGCTACAATAATAATATAGAGAAGTTGGGGGAGCCGAAGTTTGAACAGCTCAATATAGAAAAAATAAAAAATAAAAGCTAAAAAGAAAAGAATAATAAATTAATAATGGTAAAGAAAAGTCTGCAGAGATGTTTCAACAGAAGCAGACAAGACTTCCGCTAACTCTTCCGGTTGAAGTTGAGCTGGTCAGCCGCCAACAACAGGCGTTCACGCCGTTAAGGTAATTAATTCATGGACTGCTACTATAACTAATTTATTATCTTATTTTCAAAAGAAAAAAAATAATTGAAACTGCTAGTGCCAGAACCCCAATCCATTTCCTCCACGTCAATGGCTTAATAAGCTCCATAAGTCCCTATACTTCTATACTTTTTCGATGTGATCCTCGATCAATTAATGTTTTTAATATGACTCTTTTAGCTGGTTTGAGTTATATAATCACACCACAGTTTAATTTAAAAATAGGAAATTGTAGTTTTCATGATAGGATTTTACAATAAAATTGTAGTATAAATAGACAAATCAAGCCAATTTAAATCCTATATTCAAAGAGAGAGAAAATACACAATGGATCTCGTTGGTAAGGCGAACTTAACATTCAACGTTTAAATCTTGATGGGAGGGCATATTAAGAAAATTAATTGATAGAGGACCAAATTGAGAGAAATGCAGACGTAGAAGGATGCTTGATCTCAATAACCACGACATTCAACATGACCTGGAAGGAAGAGAAATATCTCTGGCAAAGAAAGAATACCGTATTCATGGATCGTATGTACATGTTGGGAACAGTACATACGATGACTGACTTGGAGACAGGGACACTTGAAACTGAGAAGAAACAGAGACTTCAACTTAATTTGTCCTTGTTCTTTGGTTTTTTACAGAGAGAAGGGAGGAGAAAGAGTGAAGAATTGTCAAACATTACCGGTTGCTCTGGTCAATGGTTGATAACCCCCCCCCCCTCTCTCGCCCTCTCTCTAAACACGCTCTCTCTCTCTGAAAAGTCTATCTATTCAACTTAAGTTCCCTCTCTCTCTCTCTCTTTCTTGCTGGGGTCGTTGAAGGGTTCTCCGAAGGAGCTTTAACTCTAACAGAACTTGATTTTATTACATAAAAGGTTGAGTTTTGTTGAAGGGTTAGTCTTTGCGTTTGGTTTCTGGGTTTCATCAATCCAGGCCTCTTGGTTCCGAGAGAAATGGCAGTAAGTTCTTCTGTTTTCCCTTAATTTTATCTTTCTGTGCTTATTGTAGCTTGGATTTCATTCTGTGTGTGTGTATGTTTGTATTATGTTCTAGTTGTGTTTTAATCTTTAAGGACTAAAAAGGGTTTGTCTAATCTTTGTGGTTTATGGTTGACTGTCTTTGTGTTGATTGATTGGCAATGCTCCAGTTTTGGCAATTGAAGAAAAAAGGGTGTTTTATTCCTAAAGGACCAAGAACTGCTAGTTCTTTTGATTGATGAAATTCATGGCTTGCCTAATTTTGATGTTGAAATTTGAAAATAATTCTCAAATGACATGGGGTATGAGTTGACTTTAGGTGGCAATCCATTGCTGGCTAACTAAATTTGCTTATGATGAAACTTATTTGCCGAGTTTCTGCTTATGATGTGCTTTGATTGGCCTCAGACTTCGGACAACGCTGCTTGATTAGCACCCCCTCTAAATATACATATGTGTGTGTCTGTGCGCTTGTGCGTGTGTGTGTGAAAGCATTCTCCTGCCTCTTCTACGATGGAAGTTTTTAGTGTGTGTGAAAGCACTATCTTGCCTCTTCTACGATGGAAGGCTTGAATGTGTGTGTGTGTGAAAGCGTTGTCTTGCCTCTTCTAAGATGGAAGTTTTTAGAGAAATATGACTTTGTTCTGAGATTCTTAAACCATTTCCATCTAAGATATGTAACTGATAAGATCAATAAAGAAGAAAACTCCTCTTATGGGATCAAGACTACTTCCTTGGTTACCCTAGAACAAGCATCATCGAGGTATAGAAGTGGATCCATGTTTTCAGATTTGTTTCCAATATGTCTATGGTAGGTGATTGAGGGCAACATGGTTAGCATTACAAGTTACTCATTATCTCTTTAATAGCTGTAAGTATGCCATACTTGTGCCCCTTTCCATTCAAATCATAGGATATTATTCTGATCAACAGTATCTCTGGTGAAGAGGTGAAGCCTGGAGAGCATTAGTAGAATAGCCCCTTCTTTATGCTGTAAGCATCCTTGATTCCTGGAATATGGATGAAAGACTAGTCCCACTCATCTCTAAAACAACCATAATACTTGCTCTCCAACTGAGCAGTCATAATTGTGTTATCAATCCCTGATTCTGATCTGAACTTTCTAGCTCAAAATTTTGTAATTGGCAGTGTTCAAGCTGAAGGTTTTGTGGTTAGAATAGGAGAAACCTGTAGACCTTTCAACTTTGCAACCTTGATTTGTACCTCTTTTCCTTTCCTTGTTGGAAGCTTGATTTGTGGTATATTTTTCCTCTTGATTAGAGAACATATCCCACTAACCAGGTATCCAAATTGCAAAAAGCCGCATGTTATTCTTTTCATGTGGATTCTTTCTTTTTCATCTTATCCTCTTTTTCCTGTGCTCCTTTTTCATTGACAAGAAAGTCAAAATATAAGCTCACTTTCAGATTACACAGATGTGTGGAACTTTCATCAGACTGCAATTTGAAGTTGTCTAGGTCACTGGGTATCCATTTATAAGTTTACGGACATGAGATGTATAAAAACTTTTTAACTACATGGACTTTCTGCTGTTCGATACTACTGTCTGATCTGTGCTATGATTGTGCATTATAGAGAAAATAAAGTATATGTTGTACGGCTATACAGTCTTTCTTGACTCATATTTGGAGTGACTTTGAATATTTAGAACTCTCCATTATTCCTCGTGGATTAGCCTACTAGGATTCACCAACTGTGACCTGTGTGATATTTGCTACTTCATGGAAGTGTCATTAATGATGGAGTGGCATGTTTTCATGGATGAAAATTAGCTGCCTGCACAAGGGTTCTTCTTTCTAGTTGGTATAACAATCTCTCTTTTTTTTTCTCAGCAACGTTCACATGTACCAAAGTTTGGTAATTGGGAAAGTGAAGAGAATGTTCCATATACAGCCTATTTTGACAAGGCTAGGAAGGGTCGAGGAGGGAAGATCATAAATCCAAATGATCCCCAGGAGAACCCTGATTTAGTTTCTGATTATGCAGCTCCAGATCAAGCCCCTCCTTTTAGAGCCAAAGCTCCACCAGAGGAAGCAGCAGGGCAGGTAGCTGTTAGACAAGCACATGAGCATAGAACAAGCAGGGAAGAAAGTGAATTGAAACAGTTCCCTAATTCTCCAGCACGCAATGAAAATTTGAACCGCAGAGCTAGTTATGAGTCAGCCCCTCAACGTTATGGGGGACGGGGACCAAGCTTTGGTGAAGCCCATAAACGACCGGCAAGATCCAGTATTGGGTCTGAAAACAGTATGGAGCAATCCCCAATCCATAACCATGCCAGGATTTCTGGGAGAAACAGTGGAGCTCCATCACCTTCCTGGGAAGGAAAAAATTCAAATGAGGGTATTCATGGAACTCCTGGAAGATCCCGACTGAGACCAAGAGGCGATGAAAGTGTAAATTTTATCTCCTTTTCCCTATGCATCTTCCTCTTTGCGGATTTGTTCAGCTTCTCTTTTTTTGTTTTTTGTCTGCTGAAACATTTGCAACCTTTTTTCTTCTTTCTAATCAAACACGTATCTCCATCAGAAGTTACCTGTAAACAAAGTCCTTCCACTCAACCTTACATCATTGATGGTTTAGTCTTTTCCTTGTGAAATATGAATACGACAAGCTTGCTTTTCTGAGCTACTCTTATGTGATGATTTTCTCTTTTCTCTTGATTTTAGCTCCATTTTTAGTGAACAAAACCAAAATGAAGAATTTCTTGAAGCACCTCTTGGTCTTTTCTTTTTCTTTCAGTATTGAGATCTTGATAAAATCTTTGTCAAAGGTTGTTCTTGATTATGTTATTCCTGGTGTGGCAGCCTGATAAGGGAGCAGCTGTTCCGAAATTTGGTGATTGGGATGAGAACAACCCTTCATCAGCTGATGGTTATACTCACATTTTCAACAAAGTGAGGGAGGAAAGGCAAATTGGGGAAGGGAAGATGCCTGGCATGCCTACCGAGTCTTCCTATTCCTCTGATCGTAAGCGAACCCCAAGTGACAGCGCTAAGGTATGTCATGACGCTCTGTCTATTACTAAGTGCATAATCTCTTGTTCTTTTGAGGATCACATCATTTATATATGCAACACTAACTTCTTGCCCTATTTTTCAGTGTTGCTGCTTTCCATGGGGCAGAAACTGAGGCATTTCAAATTGTGGTAAATTATGAGGTTTGTGGGGCTTGTAGATACTTTGGAGGGTCACTTCATGGAGTAACCTCTTTATTTGTGTGGACTTTGTGATGGTAAACAAAATGTGTAATGGAAATGTAGTCCTCCTTAATTCCTTATTGTTTTTACTTTTACAAGATTTTCACCGAAGTCTGTTATTTAGCTTCCAGTTTCACTATTATATTTGGCTATATAAAACCTCATAGAGATTCTTTTATTTGAATCTAGATATTATGTTTTTCTTTGTGCTTGCATCGGTCGTCTTTGTAACTGTACCAACTTCTGCCAGAATTACTCTTTTTTTGATTGATGAGAACTGATATTTGCTGGCCGGAGTTCTTCTAAATTGCCTATATAATTACCTTTTTCAAACACCATGGACCGACTTCCATTGTCTTCCCATCAGATCTTTACCAAGTTGGAGTGTTTTCCCTCGGTCTTGCTAGGGTTTGCTGGTTCTTCTGATGTTTATGTCTGCGCAGCGGAGGGCTCTGTGCTTCAAAAAGAGTAAGAATCATTTGACATTGATCAAATTAGTTTCAGCTTTGATTGATCTGGTTAGGACCCCCTTTTGTGATTAGTTACTGTAGTGGGCAACCTTCGACTGGCCTGGTCTAGCATTGATCGAGTTTATGCAACAGTTGCAGCATTTGAATCATGATATCGTGGTACTTTGAAAACTTTGAATAGGGTAAGGTAAAGTGTTGGAAGAATCAATAAATAAATTTTTTATATTTATATAAAATAATCAAAACATCATTTTAACCCCAGAAAATTCAAAAAAAAAAAAAAAAACATTCAATGAGTTGATAGCTGCTGGGTTTTAAACCGGGTTAGTTAATTTTTTTTATTTATTTTTTCTTCATATGATCAATGTTCTCTCCAAAAAAGTGTAGGAAAATGAATTGCAACGATTAGTTGTCACCCTTCTTTGTGCATTTTATACGATTTTGTTTGTTTTTATGTTTTAAAAAATAAATTTAAAAAATTTAATTTTTTTTATTTTTATATTAAATTAATATTTTTTTTGGTAATTTTATATCATTTTAATATGCTAATTTTAAAAATAATTTATATATATATATATATATTATTTTGATACATTTCTAAATAAAAAACACTTTGAAAATTAACATTTAAACACTTAAAATAGCCTAGAAAATAAGAAAAACATAAATCATATAATCAAGTAGGTTTTCTTTACTACACAGCCCAGTAATATGATTTAAGAGTGTTTTATGGAAAATGAAAAGGGAGCAAATCTTAATGTTATTTGAATTTTTACGCATGTGGCTACCAATACACTGTGCTTTTAGTGAGTTACTTAGACATTATATTTTACAGAAGAAATTAATCATAAAAAAAAAAAAGTAAACAGTCTCTTGACCATCATCCGCAATCAAGAAATGACGTCTTTTCTTATCAGTTTTTTCTCTTATCTACATTTCTTTTCTATTTTAATTTCTCAAACATGGAAAAAGAATTGAGAAAAAGATTAAGTTGTAAATGGATATGATAATATCCGGATTAAAATGGATATATATGACTCAATTTATTTTTATGTAAATAATTTTGTCAAATAAAATTACAAGATATGATTTATATTATTTTTTATTTAAGCTTATATTTACATATATTTACACTACATTATGTAACATATCACCTACTCATCTTATTCTTTCTATGATGGAAAATAAAAACCAAGAAACCCGCAAATATTAGTAAAACTATAAATAATATTAACCAAGAAAAGAATTTGTGATGAAGACAATATGTACTTGGATAAGAAAAATCCATACTTGAAAACCTGATCTTTTAGTACAGGTTTTTGTTGGTATACAAAAAATTAGATATATTTCAATGTTTTTTTTTTTTAAATATCTATAAACTAGGCCCATGCTTCGAGTTGTTTCATACCTTAAATGAACTCGAACACTCAAGAAATTTGTTGAACAAACAAATTTATAATTTTTTTTAACATCATAAATTTTTTATCTAGTAAATTTTAAAATGAATCATATATTTAAATACTATATGAATCAATGATTTATTAGAATATATCTATTTAATTTTGGATTAAATTTATTATGTTTATTCAATCCTAATAAATAATTTATATTATTTTCTAATAGAATAAGTATTTATCATGTCCTTCTTATTCTAATTGAGTGTATTATGTTCTCCTGTAATATCACATGTCTCTTCAAGAAAAACATTTAATTCAAATTGACATAATGATATTATTCATTTGAAAAATTCCCTTGAGTTATACAATAACATATTTTAAGTTTTTTTTTGTTAAAAATAAAAATTTATTTGATTATTTCTATTAAAAATGAAGAATAAGTGATTTAGTTTGATTTTTATTTTAAATCTTGAAAATAAAAAAAAAAACCAACGTAATTTGTATCTCAATTGATTGTTTCTATAAATGTTTTCAAAAATAGCAAAATTAAAACTTCATAATCAAAATCTGTCAAAAATAGCTACAACAAAGACTTATTAATTCAAATTATATTTAATTTATTTTAACAAATATAAAACTAAACCAAATCAATCAATTTAATTCCACTTAATTAAATTTAATTAAAAAAAATAAAAAAATAATTTAATTATTTTTTTAATCAGCCGATAGTCGCCCGAATTGGACCCGGGCTTCCATTGCAAGGCCCCAAGCAATTTGTTTTTTTTTTTTTTTTTTTTTCATCTCACCTCGTATAGCATACACGTACCAGCTGACGAATGGGCCACGTGCACACATCCACAACCCCATCACCGACCTCCGTGTCAAAGACCCAGACGACTTCCCTGACGCACCTGCTCTCCCTCTCCCTCTCCCTTATTAGCAGCGCCTCTTGTTTACCTTCTTCAACCAACAGTCTCTCACATATCAATCTCTCTCCTCTTCATCCCTATTTTTCAAAACCCTAATAAACACCTCTCAATTTAAGTTTCGACTTTTATTCTCTGTAATTCGATTTGATCGGATTGCTTTCCCTTCGATTTTCCTCTAATTTCTCTCAATCGTTTGCGAGCTGTGGTTTTTTGTACGATCGAAGCTTGTTGATCGAGCATGAGCGGCCAGACTCAGGGCGTGAAGAGTCCTCCTTTAAGAGGATATCGGCGAAGGAAGACCGTGCTGGACTTAAACGTTCCTCCGATTGAAGGAAGAGATGACGAAGGGACTTCGACCACCCGCATTGAACCTCCTCAAGGAGTGCAAGCAAGCCACCAACGAAACGGACAAGGACCGTCTTTGCCGCCTCCTACTATTGATGTTGATGCTATCGACGACGACGACGACGACGTCATCGAATCGTCGCCCGGAGCGTTTGCTCAGGTATTTTCTCTTCGATTGAACTTGAGAGAAAGTTTGTTACTTCCTTACTATTACTTACTGCTACTATTATTATTATTATTTAATTTCAGGCTAAGAACAATTCCCGGAGGGCTGTGGTCGTTGATGTAGAGTCAGGTGGTGGGTGTATTCTGTTAATGGAATTGTTGCTTTGTGTTTTTTTAAAGTGCACATGTTTTTCTTATTGTTTGTTTGTGTGTACTGTAGGGCGATTCACTCACAATAAGCGTAGAAGGGTTCCACCGAATCAAACGATCATCAATTGTGATCTTTATATCAACTTGGAAGGCGGAAGTAGCAGCAGCAGCTCTAAGGTAATGTGCCTTCATAGCTGCTCGCCTGCTCCTATAGTAGTTCCTGTTCCTATTGATAAATGACTTGAGATGTTGCAAGTAATGCAACCGTTTTCAATAATCTTAAGGATGTCTTAATGGCTTTTTATGTCTGCGCGATCGGAGTTTGATGCATACGCACTGCTTTTAGGTGCTTAACAATTAACTCCCTTTGCACTCATGCTAGGAGATTATTCTGATTGTTATTCTAGGTATTCTGGACCTTGGATGCCTTTTAATTTTTCTAATTTTGTTTTGATTTTAGAGTTACAGTAAAGATATAAAAGAATAATATTGGAATAATTGATCAAGTTGTGATTTTGTTTTGATTTTAGAGTTACAGTGGAGATATAAAAGAATAATACTGGAATAATGATCAAGGGTCTCTCTGTGTTTTTTTTTCTTTTGTGCGTGTGTGCTGATGTGCCTGCATAGGCATGTAATGCATACATGTTTCGATTAATGAATTTTGAAACTCTGATGCTTACTGTTTTACTTTTTTGCCAGAGGGAGAATGTGCAGACCCTGCCGCCAAAGGAGCCAACCTTCAACTGCCCGATTTGCTTGTGTCCATTGGTCGAGGAGATGTCAACAAAATGCGGACACATTTTCTGTAAGACTTGCATATCAGACGCAATCAAAAGACAGGCCAAATGCCCTACTTGTAGGAAAAGAGTCACTACTAAAGAGCTTATTAGAGTGTTCCTCCCAGCAACCAGTTGATTTCGATGCTCACATTCAATTACTGTTTATGTAAGTTTGCTGCATTGCATTATTTCCTCTAGTGGTCGGTAAAGAAGTTGAAGTAACAGGGAAGAGATGCAATATCTATTGGTACAGATCCACGAACATGCATATGCACCTTCACCTCAAGATTATAGGTTTCAAAAGCATAATGGTGCTCTTGATTTTAATTGCCGAGGGCATTCCCGGCAAAATACTACTATTAAAATAGAAAATGAGAGATTTGAGGCTCATTAAATCACATGTATATTAATGCAACTTCCTCAATCCCGTCAATTCAAACTATGATGCAAATTTACTGAGCATGTGTTTTCCATGAGATAAAGATGATGTTTGCTTTGAGATTTTGAAGTAGTTCAGTTTATCTTATGTCTCAACATCCATAACCTTTTTCTCCCTCTACTGCAACAGGGTTAAATCAAAGGAGAGATGGAACAATGGTTATAGCATTTTGGTGGATCCTAATTTTTTGCTTGAAGGAATTTATCAAATCTTATTGTGCGGCTCAAAATGAACAATGCTTTGTGTCAATAGTGGGTGTTATGGGAATAAAATTTATGTTTAATGGATGCTTATATGCTGGATCATCAGTCTGTTTTCCTTTGCTGTGTTGGCTGAGATACGCAGCGCAAGATGACAATGGAGATTTTGTGACATTTAGGAAGTAAATTGAATATTGAAGTCCAATGCTATGTATAAGTACTAGATATATTTTATTGATATCCACAAGCATCTATGTAGGAGGGACAGTGCGTGAGTCCCAGCAATTTGCTGTCAAAGTAATGTAGTCTAGAGACGGGAATGTTTCTGTATTTTGGAGTTTTTAACTTGAAAAAACACGAGATTGATTTCTCTTCAAGTATTTTCTGAAATTCTTGATGTATTAAAAAAATAAAAATAGGATTGACTAGGATTGGTTACCGGTGCTAGCTGTCGGTGTCCAAGATGCTCAAATAATTGTAGTGCTTGTAAAACTTGACTTTTAAAACTCTTAAGAATCAAATAAGATTAATTTGGTAATAAGAGCTCATGAACTGTAAAAAATATATTTTTCAACAATTAACAAAAGCAAATAAGTCATTGATATCATTTCTAGCTAAAAAAAAAATAACTGGAGATTTATTATCACTTTAATGTATACATTGTCAATCACACTAAAAAAAAAAAAATTGAACGATTCAAATTCTAATATAAAAGATTGCATGATAACATTTTAAAAAAAGTTGCATGGGTTGCTAATGTGACATCACAAAAAAGCAAACCGAATAAAACAAAAGGAAGTGGGTATCACTCTATGTTCAGGTAATTAATTTTATTACATTCTAAGAACAATTTTTTTAAGAAAATAAATTTAACAAAAAACAATAAATAAAAAAACATGAGATAACTCAATTATAAAAACGAAGGATGTAGTAAGCATAAGCATAATCACCCATTAAAAAATTATTGAAGGATAAAATTGAAAAATATTAGCTTAAAAAATGATAAATAAAAAAAACCAAATCAATCCCGATTGAGACTCCAGAAGCTGAGTTAATTTTTAAAAAATTAAAATCCATGAAATCAGATTAAACAAATAACAATCTAAAAAATTTGCAATGAAGAAAAAAATGAGGAAAAAATCTAATGGGAAAAAAAATGAGGGTGAAATAAAAATAATCAATTCTAAAAAATATCTTGGATTACATAAATAACAATTAAAAGAATAAGGATCAAATTTAACAAAGCAAAAATTTGAATGAGAATGAAATAAAAAAATTTAATTTTATAAATTATTTTAAATAAAACAAATAATAACTAAAAGAACACGGACTAAATCAAAAAGAAAAAGAAGTTTAGGGGTTGAATTAAAAAATTGAAGGGCTGAGGAAGAGAGGGGAAAGAAATAAGAAAAAAAAAATTATCGCCGGTGCCAAACTAGAAATTTTTCCAGTGCATTCGTTGCCGTGTCATGGAAGAAACATCGAGATGAATCGGATGCCATCCCGAAACGGTATTTTTATCACTAGAACTAGCCGCATGTGTTGTCTAAAGATAATAAAAGATTAACACATTAACTTGTGTTCAACACGCGTTAGTACAAGTTTTTTAAAATACTTTTCATTTATTAAAAGACTAAACTGCCCCTAACCTAACCCATTATTAACCACGCAAAAAAAAAAAAAAAAAGTAACGTAATGACAAAAATATATCATGGCCCAAGAATTTAAAATAACAAAGGTTTAAGAATTTAAACTTTAAGGATAATTAGGTCTTTTTATCATGTTTATCAAAAGGAAAAGACAACAACATCCCCTTTGTTAAAAAATTTTACTATAAAGATAAAATGGTTATTTTATTATGCACTTTTATATGAAATAAAATAACAATCTTTTATGGTACCCAAACAATTTCTTACTTGTAAAGACATTGATGTCATTTTACAATGTAATTAGAAGGTAAAATACATGTCTTGTCCCTAATTAATTTTAAAATCCAAAATCAGTCCAATAAAAATGACAATTTTACCCTTAATTATTAGCTTTTGAGTATTTTTTTTAAAGGATAAGAAGGTGAAAACACTGCTCTTGTTCACGAGGCATTGTATCAAGGGGAATAATCTTTGATATATGTGTCATATAATATTATATTTATGAAAATCTCATAAGTTGATCATATATAAACATCAAACCATGAATAAATTAAAATACATGTAATTATTTATTTGCATAAATTATTTTGCAACCTATATTTTAAAATTATCTTATATTGATGGATTTTCTAAAGAGAATGGTTTTATAAATGGAAAAGTTAGTCAAGAATATATTCAAGTAATTTATGATGCAATTTCCTATCCATTAAACCAAATATCCATCTAAGATTAATGTTGCATTGAAGAGACATCTGTAAAAAAGATAAAAGGATATTTAATTTGAGAGATAAAAACCTGAAAATAAAATTATCTTGGATAGTTTTGAAATAATTTTTTTATTAGAAAAAGATATTGATATATCATTTCTATTATAATTATCTTTGTGTCCTATGTCTGTAAGATATTAACTAAACACCATAAGATTAACATTTATTAAAAGGCCTTAACATTTAATTGTAGCAATAAAGAGGCAATGTCAAGGCTTTTTTTATTTTGATCCTTAAAATTTTAGAGGATTTTTTATTTTTTATTTTTTTTAATTTCATTCTTTAACATTGAATTTACTGGATATTAAAATTCATAACTTGTTTTAATTTTCTTTCTAAAAAAATATGTTAACCTCATAACCCGGGTCGCAAGTTTATATGTTTAGTTGTGTCGACTTGAGTTATTTTTTATTATTTTAATTATTTTTTCTCAATATCATCCTTCAACATTGAATTTATTGAAAATTAAGTTTTATAATTTTTTTTTTCTTTTTACAAGACTATCACAATCTTAATCTGAGTCGATACAATAAGTTATCATTTTAATATTTTTTTAAAAAATATCATTTTAATATTTTTCAATCAATCTATACTTTTATCAATTATTTGAATTATCGTTAAATTTTTTAAATTAATTAAATCACATCAAATTAATTCACGGAATGATCAGGCTGTGCAACAGTAAATCCTGTACAATACTTACTATAACAGTGGCAGGGTGGCAGCTAAAGATCTGCTGCAGTAGCAAAAGCGGCCACCATAAATTATTGCTCGTGCGATCTTCATTTGGTAGTCTCATCATCACTCAAAATTAATCCGGTAAATTGGGATGGTTTTTGTTTTTTTAAAGTCTTTTTAATTATTTTTTATTAAAAAAAGATTGAATTTATTATTTTTAGGTGTTTTTTAATAAATTAAATTTGTTAATGTTAAAAACAAAATAAAAATTTTAAAAAATATTATTTAATATATATTCAATTAAAAAATATTTTTAAAATACAATATACACAACAATAAAAAACACACTTTAAGGTGGCTTCTTATTTGGTCTATACTATATTTGATCGATGCCTTCATGACACTGAATAAAAGGTATGTTGTCATGGGGTTTGGCCAATGGCACCCCCATAATATGCAGGAAACTCGCCATGCTCAGCACCTCCCTCAGCTTCATCTTCCGGTCCAGCCAGCTCCGCCTTATGGAAGCTCCAACCCCAGCCTGGTATACCACCACAGCATGTTAGGAAGTTACCATTATTGTGGTAGCTAATCCACTACAACTTGTACAAGTGGGAGCACCATTAGTGCCACTAATGGTGGCATGTTTTAAGGCTTTATTGTCCCCTCCATGTTGACTAAATGTGCTGGAGAAGCACATCACATTTGCTTATAAAAGAGGCATGTTTCTTAAGAGCATTAGTGAGAAGGTAGAGAAATGTGAAGAGGATAGAAAGAGCTGCAAGGGCAGCAATGAGAGTTGAGAGTAGAGAGTTGAGAGTAGAGTAGAATGAAGTGATCCTCCTCCTTTATGTATTTGTTTTGTATTCTTTCTTTATCTCTAAATAATATGGACTCTCTCCCGTGGATGTAGGCGATTTACCGAACTACGTTAAATATTGTGTCAGTGTACTTCCCTCCTACAAGTAAAAATCAGTTCATCACCGGTCGAAATATCTCCAACACAGCACAGTCCCCCCACCCCCCGGCCGGCCCTTAAATGGCCAGCCTCATCGCCAGCCCGGGCCCCTAATGCCTCCTAGGAAAGTCCGAGGATTGCAGACCTCTTCTGTCACTCCCAAGTTTCTTGCTCCTTCAGTAATACCATAGACTGCAAGAAATGCTACACGAAAGAAAATCAAAACAAGCCAGGCCTAAATATCTCTTCCCATGGCAGCGTCGTTGATCTAAAATTCTCGCTCTCCTTTTCTTGCTGAGAATCTGTTTCCAAATCCACTGCATTTTATTTTTCCGGAAAGAAGGCATCGCTAGTTATTATTTGATTAAGTGTGTGTTTGGCATTACCGGAGCTTTTTACAATTGCAGTTTGAAAAAACAAGTTCAAGACTTTCTCTTTTTTTAACCAAGGTTTCAAAACTAGCCGGGGCAAAAAGGAGAACGCACCGCAAAAGCAGACAGGACCCTAGAGTGATGTTAATAGCTGGATGCATTGGGTGCAGAAATTATAACTCCATACTCCATACTGAAACAAGAGCCCATGTCTCCATGGTTTATCAATTTCTGTTTAAGGTTTTAATATAGGTTGCTCTGAGGACCCTCGACAGAAATATATAGCAACTTCATTGATGGCCTCGTGGCGCTCTGGATTAAATGTATCAAACTGAAGATTGCTTGTGAACTTCTGCATGACCTTTTACCTGAAAAAGACTGGCCATTAGATGAGTGAATGGAGGTTGAATGTTAGCTAAGAATTCAGAAGGCAGCAATCTAACTGTAAGAAAAATTGGTGGTAATAATCGTTGCCCATCTGGTTGCATTCAAGGCAATGACAGCAGACTGTATGGAGTAAGTTGATTCATTGATGATGATCTTTTCCAGTTCTAACCAAACCACTCTTATCTGTTGTTGTCGTAGCTTGCTGTCTTACAAGTTTTAGCATCCGTTGAGGCTGTCAATCAATGCTACTTGTATTGAAGTAATTGAGCAGATTGTTCCTGAATCTTCTTCATCTTGTTGAAATTTCGGTGTTAATACGAGAGGAACTTAATCCAACCAACTTCAATACCCATTACCCGATGTAAACTCGGATGAGAACCTGTCAATGATTATCCAAAACAATATTGATTAAAAAACCCACCCAGCCGCTGACCCGCAATCAGCCGGGCCTTATAGCTACCATGGTTTAACTTGCAAGAACTTGGAACAAAGATAACATTGCAGAAAGACTGGAGACGCATCCATGAACAAGGTGTTTTAATCCCAGCGCAAGTAAGATAAAACTGAAAATGTTAAGAGTAGTGCGTAACATGCATCAATTAGCCAACTAATGAACTAAATGCTGAAGTCAAGATGGTGTACGTCCCTGTCTGTTCCCTGGCCACAAAACTAAAATCGCTTCTAATTTCTTTTCTGACCTGTAACAGTAACGAGACAAGATTGTGTGGAGAGAACGCGAGAGATGAAGCATAAGGAGAACTCAGTACAATTGATTCATGGAGCATTCGAGGTGGGTGTAACAAAGATCATGATATTCACCAAATCCAAACAATCCACTTATTAAGTTCCACAGCAATCTGTAACCTAACAGAGCAAAATTAGAACAAAGTCCCTGTAGTGTTCTTTTTTCAGAGACAAAAAGAAAGGAAATAAAAAAAGAAAGACACCGTGAAAAAGTGATTGGAGCATGAAATAGTACAAAAATCTAAATCTTCTCTTCATCCGGCAGGCTGTTTCTTTCTCTGCTCAGCACGATAAGAGATATGTGTTCTCTCGTCATCTGGCAGGTTTCTATCTGCAGAGAGTGCAGCCAGATATCTACTTTCTCTTCATAGAGCAGGTTTCTTTCTCCACTCAGTTCGGCCACGGTTTATTTCAAGCCCGTCCCTAGATAATCTTAGCAGATGCAGAAAGTTAAGGCACTCTTGATTGTTAGCAGTTGCAGTAGCATGTCCATTGATTCCTTGAAGTTCTGAGACTGCTCCAGATTCCTCAACAGGTTCCAAACTGGTGAGGGAGTCAACGACATCATCATGCTGGCACTCCCTTCTGTAATCCAAGGTGATTGCTTGTAGTTCGTGGGTGTCAATAATTTCTTGAGGCAAGCTCTATCATGAAGAAAATATACAAAATTAATCAGAGGCAGCAGCTAATAATGGCCAGAAAAAGCAAGAGAAACCATCCCAGAATACTCAGTTACAGACCTCCAGAACCCATCCGATATAGGCCACATTATTAACATGCTGATTCATGTCCAGATCTGCTCTTCTGGGCTGCAAATTCCAAAAATGCATTTAGAACTTGGAATGAAATTGATAGACCTTCAGATTAACCGAACATCTTACCACAAGTCCCAGCCTGGAATGTTGAGCAGGATCTTCAAGTTTGGAAATTTTCTTCAGGCTACGATTATTAGCCTCTGGAAATGCCAATCTATAAATATAAAAAATTAGAAAGAAATTTTGAAATGATCAACATGTCATCTCAAAATAAACTATTTTCTGGAAAGCTGTAGATTTTATTGTCTAAGTTTGGTGATACATCACCTTGGATTTTCAAATCATAGATGATAAAAACAATAAAATGCAAATAAAACATTCTTAGTTGACATAAATAACAATCACCCCAGACTTACAACTTATTTCAGAGAACTATGGCATGAGAGCATCATAATTCCAAATCAGAGAAAATTGTAATCTTGAAATTGTAAATTAGATCAGTAACACCAGCATATTGTCATTTGCATGTGCGAGGTCAGAGTTGGTTTTGAACACATGTTCAAAATAGTTATTTTTTATATCAACAAAAACTGGTCTTTTCTTTTTTTGTTTACAATATGTACAAACTGTCCAGATTTAGTTGCATTGATAGTACAGCAGCAGGAATAAGGGATGAGAAAGGTACCAAATGTTCTGATTGTCAAATTATAAAAGAAGGTAAGAATTGAGGAAGATGAGAGGTGATGAAATAGGCATCTAGAAACCAAAGAATGCCATACCTGAGCTCTCGTGGAGCAAAAGCTAAGTGCTCAGCCCGCACTTCGTCAGAGACTTTCTGAAACCGCCTGGTATCTTGGTTCATCATCACCCACTTGCTACAATCAGAAATTTACGCAATCAGCTTTCATAACACACCTCCATTCAGAAAAATAAAGGTGAATTTGACCTCTAGAAGAGAATCTTGGAACATACGATGAAGGCTGAAGATTTATAGAAAAAACAAATAAAGACTGACTAAAAGAAGTGGTTCTGGCATTAGTAAGCAGGCAATCAAGCAAGCAAATATTCAGGCTAGAAGCACAACACTTAAAATGGGTAAAATGTCACTGATCTGTGGCTTCCAGTAACGAAATTCTGTTTGTGATGCAGCTTAGATGGCAAGGAACAAAAGTTACAGAATTTAAATCTGTAAAGAATCACAGTTTAATAATAAACGCTGTATTTAAATTCATAAACACAAGCTACTAGGCCATGTAGTTGAGATCTAATTAAGTATGCCATGCATGTCGAACTTTTACTGTGATATTTAAATTCTCCTGTTCTTTTACTGATGCAAGATGCACAGCAACGACAGCTAAAAGGTACCTTGTAGCTCTCCCAATCACTTGACCAGTGGCACAGTCCTTCACAATCCAATCACGTCTGGTTCCAATTCTTCCCTCACCTTGGCACCAAGTCTCTATTTCAACGACATCACTCCTGCAACAATACCTCATATTAACAGTCAGGAGGTAACAAGAAGGCCCAAACCAAATGAACATTGCCAACGAAAAAACAACAAATCCCACCACGCTGGGTATTTGTAGATTTCAATGTGCATGCGAGCTGTCACCCATATGAGATGCAACTTCCTCATGGTGGTGGTTGTCGCAAATCCATCTGTTGAATATCCAACACTCTGAGCATGGTTGCATCCAACCTCCTACAGTCCAAATTCCACACACAATATTACACCCAAAACATATGGATTTTTTGAAATTGAATCAAACCTTCATTCCTCAACAACTCTAATAACAACATCTTATTATTATTATTAGTATTAGTATTAGTATTAGTATTATTCACAACTAACACTCAACAAACATCCATCAACATACGGGAGCTGGAAACCAATTTTCAAATTAGTGGTAGCAAAACAAATGCCATAAGCATGGAGTGTTATATAAAGCAAATTAAAAAATATGTGCAGAGAAGCCATAGAGACCAGTAATAGACAAGCATAGAATCTGACAGAGTAAGGGAAAGACACGGAATAAATTTACAAATTTCCACATAAAATAGGCTGCTAAATCCAGGCCAAAACCAAAACCATACAAAATCCAGACTCCGGATAGACAAAAACATTCCAAACGCTAAAATATAAACAAGCAAACAATAATAATAATAATAATAAACAAAAATTATAACTTTACGAGAGCAGGTAAGAGAAACTATCAAAAATTAAAAATCCCAGATGCCAAAATCTCAAATTTTGCATGAGTTTCAAGAATTCAAATCAAACACGGCAATGCAGAACCCAAAATTCAAAAGCAGAAAGGGAAAAAGAAGAGAGAAAAGGAATTAATTCCGTCAAAACTCACAGCAAAACGATGTATGCATGAAAATAATAAAAATACAAGACAAAAACACCCGAAAGAAAATT
Source organism: Populus alba (assembly GCF_005239225.2). Lineage (NCBI taxonomy): Eukaryota > Viridiplantae > Streptophyta > Magnoliopsida > Malpighiales > Salicaceae > Populus > Populus alba. Next base: position 15,065,448 of record NC_133285.1, on the reverse strand, counting down.
AAAATGAAAATTAAAGATTTTATTTTCTTTTTACCTGCAAGAGATTGGCAATGGTCTCAACAGTAGCAGTTTTGTTAATCCCAACCTCATAACTCCTCACTATAAACTTCTCCTTATAAGACAACCCATCCTCCGCCAAGCCACCTGACCGGAGCCTATCCGCCAAGCCACCTGACCCGGTCTCGACCCGACTCGCCCGTCCTTCAGAAACCACAGCCTGAACCAGAGGGGCTTTAGCAACCGGAGAGGAGAAAACGACAGCACGTCGACGGCGAGGGAAGTTGGGCCTGGTCGGCAATTGGCCCAGGACTCTGCATTGGGATTGGATTTGGTCCCCTGCATATGCTGCTACTGCTGCATTACACGAGACCTTGAGCAACATCTCTCTGAATCACCGTCTCTGTCTACGACGGTAAATGAAAAGAAGAGGGCTTTTAGTGTCCCTGTCTTCTTTCCTAGTGCCTTTAAAAGGTTAATTTTCGTCGATGGGAACGAGGACGTGAAGGGGAGAATGGAATTGCCACTGGATTTATAAAGAATAACGATATTGCCACTGGCATCCATGCGGCCCGCACGAAGCTCATTTTTATTTTTTATACTTATCCGAGTGTTATTTGAAAACACATGTAACCTCGGTAAATTAATAATTGTATTTAGTATTGACTTGGATTTAAATTTAAATGATATCTTAATTAAATAATAAAATTTTAAGATTCAAAGATATTAATTTATAAAAATTTAACTGTAGTACGTCTTAATTATTTTTATTTTTAGAACTGGCATAATATAAAGAAATTCGGGAAAACAGCATGTTTTAATGGTTTTGTTTTTATTTTAAACATACAATTTTTTAAAAACAAATTCCATCATGTTATTAAAAAATAAAATTAATAATGTAACAGATAAACATAAACTTAAATCTCATACCTATCTTATAGCAATTTTTTTCCTTGTACGTTTTTTCCTTGACTAATTTATTCTTTAGTTATTACAATTTATTTTATTAAAAAAGTGTATGGAGGGGGCCAGGTACAAACGATTATATCCAAACAAATAAGTATTTCGTGAAGCCGAAAACCGGCACATAATACTAAGGCTTTTTAAAAAAATATTTTTTATTTAAAAATATATTAAATATTTTTTATTTTTTATATCAATACATTAAAATAATTTTAATATTTTAAAAAATAAATATGTTTTTAAAATGCTTCCCAATATAATTTCAAATATAAAATCCAACATTGCTTAAGGGTTTCGAGGGAGATCAGGGACTGCTGGGATTACCAAGAAACCTAATAAGGAAATTAAACGTATCCATTTGTTTCCACTACTGAGGCAGCTTTTAAAGCAAACCGTGGATATTAAATGTTAGATAATGATAAAATACAATTTATTATTTAAATGGAACTCATTCAAATTTTGTTAAAATCGCAGCTTTGTATAAAACAGCTCTTATCTGCTTTCTAAAAACCTGTAAATAGTGAAGAGTAAATTATAATTTACTTTTTATTGTTCACTTAAGTGAACTGTGAAAAGTGATTCTACTGTTTCGGTTAAATTAGATCCGATTTAAAGTTAAATATATTGAATTGGGTCTAATCTAGTTAAAAAATTTAATTTTTATTTTTATTTTTAATTGTGCTTTATTCAAGAAAAATTAAAAGAAAATCACTTAATGACGTGGTATTTACAGAATTTGATCGCAATATCAATTTTATTCCTAATGATATTTTATCTGATATTATTGTGCGCTTAAGAAACCAAGAAAACTGTAGTCCTTATCGGATGAATTTTGTATGTGATGAAATTATAGATAATTTAATGGAACAATAAAAAATATTTAATATATTTTATTTTATAATGTAATAGCAGTAGTTAAATTTAGAATATTTAAATTAAAAATCATTCAATATTAATATATATATATATTTATTATTATTTGATAATTTTAATTTGAAAAGCATTGTTTTAACCAAACACATTAAACTATTTTTTGTTTAACCTCAATTTTAACCATAGTTTTAACTAAATATATATAAATACTAAACCGACTTCAACTAAAAATATTTTTATAAAATAATTTTTTTAAAATCCAAACCATAAAAATTAACAAAATACCAAACAACTCTAAAGAGAATGATCGCAAGCAGCAAATGCAGCTCAAGCTTGCTGTGCTTGAAGACAAGGTTGATTGCACAGAGGGTAGACTGATGCTGAAAAGAGAAGCTTCAGGAAGCTAGGAAGACTTTGGAAGCTGCATCCGAAGAGACTGGAGGGCTTACTGCCTCCGTTGAAATTGCGGTTTTATTATAATATTTAAAATTATAGTAGTGATTATTTATTAAAGTATTTTTTATTTAAAAATTATATTAAAATAATATTTTATTTATTTATTTATTTTTAATATCAACATATTAAATTATCTGAAAATATAAAAAAAATATTAATTTAAAATAAATAAAAATAAAAATTATTTTTTTCAAGAGCACTTTAAAACATAAAAACAAGCAGGACTTAAATAGAGATGAGTTAAAATTTCATTTAATATTTTTAATTATTTTGATATATCGATGTAAAAGCAAAAAATATATTATTTTAATATATTTTTAAATAAAAATTCTTGATTTTGTTTTATTTTCAATTTCCAATAATTTTAATGCTTATGGTGCTTTCCATGCTTTGGTCGGTGTGTTTTTGTTTTATCTCTTCTTTCTGTTAAAAGATTGACTCTGCGTGTATGTCGTTGCAAGTTCGATGGTTTTATGTGGTGTGGATGTGCGGGTGACTTGATAAACATGTATAGAAAAGCAAGTTTATTTCAGGGATTAGGTGCTTTCATTGTGTTTTCGAGATAAATTAAGGAATTGTGTTTTTCTTTATAGTTTTGGTGTAATGTTTTTTAAAAATATATTTTTTTTAATATTTTATATCAATAAATAAAAATCATTATAAAATATTAAAAAAAATACTTGTTAAACTTGAGGTGTGCTGTTAAGATAGTGTTTGGTATTATGGTAGTAACAGTTTTTTTTTAAATATTTTTTATTTAAAAATATATTAAAATAATTTTTTTTTATTTTTTTAAATTAACTTTTAATTAAAATAATTTAAACACATAAAAAAAATTATTTTTTTTTCCTATCCGCATTCCAAACTCGTTCCACAAGAAGGAAGACGACCGGAGTACGAACTTTGGTGTTTTAATTATTACTATTTAAATATTTTAAATTATTAAATAAAATATCTATTATATTCTCAAATATATATTAAATAACATAAAAATAAATTTATTTGACGAGAATTATATGTTCTTCCAAAATAAAAGGGGCACACGAGATGTTATAATTCTTTCTCTTAAAAATACCTCTATAAAAAAATATTAATTCTAAATATATTCTTCTAAACATGAAATTTTATCAATATATCTGAATGAACTATCACCGGAGGTTAAACACAGGTTTTTCAAGTTGTGCATTAAAACACTAGGTATAATAACTGTATGTATAACCTGTGGTCTCCTTTAATTTCTCTCAACTATATAAGATATCGTTTCTATTTCATTATTAATTTGATCCCATTGAACAAAAAACTCACTGTTGTTCTTGTTTTTCCGAGCAGCAGACAGCGGTGCGGAAGCCAATAGGTGGCTACGAGATCTTACAGGCCTTGATACCTTACAAAAAAAAAAAAAAATAATAATAATAATAATATAAATTATATTTTAAAATATCATCTCACATCTTAACCTATTAGATCGAAATGATTATTTGATATGGTATCAAAGTCTTGATAACCAAGCGGTCACAAATTTAAATTTCAGTATCCCTATTTATTTAATAAAAATTAAGCACAATGTAATGTCAGCATATACAAGTTTAAAGTTCAAAAGATTTTCACTTGAGGAGATGTGTTAAAAAATAATATAAATCATATCCTGAAATCTCATATAACAGTTTAAGTTATTAGGTTGAAATAATTCTTTGACAAAAAAAAAAATAACGCGGTTAATTAATATATTGTTATGGATTTCTTACCAATAATAATATTGGTTAGAAAAGGATTGTGTTGTAAATATTAAAGGCAGCGGTGCAATAACAAGAGACTGCCATAGTTAAAGCTTAAAAATTGACCCAGAGGACTAGAAATTGTAGGTGTTCGAGTCAGCTTGCGCGTATCTTAATTAATCATATACGTTCTAAAGTTAACGATCATGTAAGCCTCTAATAACCTTGAGACTTACAATTATCGAATTAGTAATTTTTAAATAGCAAATTTAAAACCTAATCATTGTTGTGGTATAATGTTATTATACCCGCCATATAAAATTAAAAAAGGAAGAAGATGATGATGAAGGGGGTATTTTGATTTTTTTGGATGATTCATTTTTCATTAAAGATTTGCCAAGATAAATGTTAAATTTTTTTAAAAAAAAAAAACAGTAAAATGACTTTAATAATCTCTGGGTCAAAAATTTTATGCTACGAGGCTACCGTATTTAGGTTATTTTAATTTTCAAAATACATTGAAACGACAAATTTAGCTTTATAAACCAAAAAGTTAAATCATGGGTCCAGGGCCTCTAGATCTTTTTAATATAGCTTTTTCGGTTGATTTCAGAGCCATGGGTTGTAGTTGGGTAATTGTAATTTAATTAATTAATATTAAATTAAAAAAATTATTGACATGTGAAGTATCCTCGCCTCTTGGGCAATACGACATGTGCTCCCTCCCACCTTACTGTTGGAAGCACCATCGGTTTTTTTTTCTTTCTTGTGTGACACGTGTCATCTAAGATGTAGCTGCTTGTTATTGATAAGTTTTTTTCTTTTCTTTTTTTTTCTCTTCTCCTCATGAAAATATAGCATAGCTCTCTTTATTTATGGTATTTTGGTTTCAGTTCTTAATTTTTTTTATTTCTAAAATTTATTTCTTGATCTTCTTATACAAATTTATTTATTTTTGATTTAGTCCTTCAATTCCAATTTGTATTGTTTTATGTTTTCAAATCAAATCCTTATTCTTTTAACAAATTTTTCTTAGCTCTTTTGTAAAAGTGATTTTTGGTTTTCAATTTCATCATTCAATCCAAGTTTATGATGTATTATTATTTTTAATTTGATCTTTATTTTTTTATATTTTTTCCTTTTATTTAAGTTATTTTTCATTTCAATTTACCATCCAATAATAATAAAAAATGTTTCCCTCTAATTTATTTTTTATTGTGATTTTCATATTTTATTTTTTTAATTGCTATTTTTTTTTTTTAATCTTGGATCCTTTTATTAATTAATTTTTTTTTTCAATTTCATCCTTCGACATTTGATTCACCGGGAATTAGACTTTGTTTGATTCACCTCTTATTGGTCAAATAAACCGAGCTTGACTCAAACTTGTTTTTTTATCTTTTTTTTTTGTTCGATTTCATGCTTCCAAAGGTGTTTTTTCCCAAGTGATCAAGATGACTTTTTTCTATCCATTTACACAAATAATTCTCAATTTTATTTAATTATGTTAAAAAAGAACACATCAAAAAAGTCTATGCATCCAATGTTTTTGCTAGAAAAAAAATATATGACCCATGACAACGCACGAGTGGTAAAGAAATAATGCAATTAGGGTATTTTTTTTTTTCCATCTTGTTGCGTTGTTCATGTGAATAGAGCAATTTTTTTTCTTTTTTTTTTTTTTTGTCATCAAGCTTGATTTCTTTATAATTTCTTCTTTAAAAAACCTTAAAAATTGGGTTTTTTTTAGTGTTCATGTGAATAGTGCAATTTTTTTTTTTTCCTTTTTTTTTCATAAACTTAATTTCTTCATTTCAAGTTATATAAGAATGGCTTTATATGTTAAGATTTTTTTTTTCCTTTTCCATATTCTCACAGGCAAAGTGTTAAGGAACACTCCATCATTGAATTAATGATCAATTTTGTAAAATAAAATTTTAGTTTATAGTTAAAAACAATATTAAATGAAAACAGACCAAAATAAATAAATAAAACAATAGCAAAGCCCATTGTTTAAAAGATGCAAAAAAATTCAATTATGTCCCTAAAGTTTTAGTTGATGTGTTATCTGGTCCCAAAAGCTATATTATTTTATGTTTTGATCATAAACTTTTTTTTTTTTTTCATTTTTATCACTTAGTGTTGATAAACAAGAGAGAAAGACACTAAGAAAATGGAGAAGAGAGAAAGAGGTTAGTTATACACATATTGGTAATGGAAAAAAATTGATCATAATGTCAATGAATTTGTGCCAGGCAAAGGAGTTTTATTGAAGTAATTTGAGGTCTCTCTCTTGCTAGAAAAGACAAACTAGGACTTAAAAGGTATTTTTTATTCATTTTAATGCTTTGATTTTATACCAATTGGAGGGTCATTTTAGGTTAAAAAAGGATTTTGTAAGGTTTGAGATATTTGTTTTGTTCTTGCAAGTGAAAACAAGTTTTTTTTTTTTTTTTTTTTTTTAAAAAAAAGATTTCTAGAGTCCAAAGCTCTCACCCTGGTTTTTCAAGCTTCTTTGATAGGCTAGATTTGAACCGGTGAATAATACATCATTTATTATAAAATAATATCACCCGCCTTTTATGAAAACAAAAGAGCATGGACCTAGTCTTATATGTCCATACATGCCGAAAGCTTATTAGTTTGGGCCAGTGCCCCTATCTATTTGTTAAGTTGCCCTTGCTTTTTTTAGTATAAAATTATTTTTAAATTAATCCATTAAAATGATATGTTAACAATGATCTAATAATGTCAAAGCTTTTAAAAACATTGATGATTTCTATGGTAATATTTATAATTACTTTATAAATAAGTAATATACACCAACCTCATATGCAAAAATAAAAAATAAAAAAAATTGCTTACCAATATCCAACAACAATAAAAATATGTATTTGTTATTTTCTTGTTATATATTTTTGTTATAATTATTATTAGATTTATTATTCTTAGATTTATTTTTGTACATATATGTAAAAATGATTGATTCATCCTTTTTTTATTGAAACTTACTCTCATGATCATAATAAATTTTCTTTTAAAAATGATCTATTCATCCTTTTTAATATTTTTTTCAATTTAAAAAACAATACTTCTAACAAAAATACATGTTTTTTTCAAAACAAAAAAAAAAAGGAATACATGAACAAGGAAAGAGTGTTTTTTAATTATTATTAAAAAGATCAGCTTGTTGCTCTTTCATTCAATTCTTATTCTTAGAATGCTGAAGAATATTTTTTAACTGCCATTAGTTTTTATTCAATAAATCACACTACTAATAAAAAAAAACATGTTATTGTCAAAATAAAAAAAAAATACATGAATGAGAGGACAAATTTGACTATTTTTTATCTAGAATTTTAATAATTTCCTTTCATCTAAATGTATATTCTAATTTTCATATAATTAAATAAAAATATATTTCAAATACTTGCATTTATATCTATTTTTTGCTTATAATAAAAATCAACTCTCGGTTTTAGTTTTTAATCAATGTTAGCTTCTATTTCTATGATTTATTGGTTATATATTTTTCAATTTATTTTATTAAACAATAACATCATATTTTTTAAGTTTTAGTTAAAAATTTTCATAAAACAAGAAAAACATTAATAACACTGACACCTACGTATCGTCATCTCCACCTCACATGCCAGTTCAAAGAATTTCCCACATCAAATTTCATATTTCACCAGACTTTTTTGGGAGGCCTGAAAGCCAGAGAACCTCCTCCCAAAGCTAAGAGTTCTTTCTTTATTAAGACCAATTACACCTGGGCTCCAGGCTGCTACAGTCTAATAACCAGCTTGTGACTGCTACAGCCTGGGAAAAGAGCTAAAGCCTAAAGGTGCAACCTGGGTCCATCTCTATTTCTTATTTCGTTGTTGCTACATAGTTATAGTAAATCTTGCTCAAGTTCTACAATTACTATGGATTTATGGACCATCTCCTTAACCTAAAAGATCCCAGAAGAAAAGAAAAACCTAATGCAGCGGTTGTTGCTTCAGGGCCTGAAGCAGAACCTCCTTTGAGAAGACCAGTGACTGTTGATAGCAACATTCACCGAGCCTCTTGCTGAGATGACTTCAGGGAGACTGGCAAGGGTGTCCTTAGAATAATGTTACATTTGGAGGGTCAAACGGTTTTGGATGAATGATGATTGCTGCGCTTCTTTCTTTGGTCGAATTTTCTTATTTATCTTCCATTGACTGGTCTACACAAGGTCACAACAAATTAGTTGCAGTATACAAAATGGAATGGACATAAATCGAAATAGCATAAAGACCATGTTTCTGTTGCCAATCTCATTTGGTATCAAATAATCAAGAACTAATCAGAACATCCATCTCGGAGAGGAGTGAACCGCGCTTTGCTTCGGTCTGGTTGGCTGCTCTGAGTTGTTTCGCTTCTTCATTATAGAAGACACAGTTGGGCTATAGTAGTCATTACTCCTTTGAGAAGTTGCCCCTTGTGAATGCATTTTCCTTCCATGGATCAAGCTTCTCTGCTGTTCTAGCATTGCCCTTCGGGCCACCTGGTTCCTTTGGGCAGTTCCCCATCTATTATAACTTACACAACTGTGGCTCCGGCCAACTTGCTGAAACTTCCCCTCTCTTGGACTTGTATAGTTTCGACTCTCGGCAGTTTCTGCAGAGTACATAGTTGTTTCTCCCTCACTACTGTATCCATTATACATCTCTGAAACCTCCACTGGAGAAGAACTAGAATGGACCTCACTTTGGGCTCCATTCACAGAACCTGTTGAGGCAATGTCAGCATCCCCTTCAGGAATGGCAAGTCCCTTGTACTTGATTTGATCTTCACTCAGTGGAGTCTGTGAAGGCATTTCCTTGACAGAATTCTCATCGGAGTTTGGCAGAAGCTGTATGTCTGGATGTGGTTGAACTGTAGTTTTGGTCACCCTATGAGGGAAATTAATATCCAAAAGCTGTATTTGGGCGCTTTCCTTTTTCCTGAGAGGGCCAGCAGTCAGCTTAGGTGATTCATATATTTCTGGGGTTGGAATTCCTTGAACGTGGGCACCATGTGAATCAGTAGTTTGGATTCCTTCCTTGACAGTATTTTCTGTGCCAGAACAGCCTGGATTTGGTTGATCTTTACCTTTTGAGACTGTATTTGATGATGGGGTGCCATCGTTATCAGCTTCTGTCGACTTAAAAACCTGCCGGAGTGTGAAGGAAGCACAAGAATGCTCACTTTTCTGTCCCGTGGACATCAATCTAATTATCGGCAATTTGGGTTTGGTAAGTTCATCAAGGTTGCCTTCCCAATGCTGGTTCAACCAATCACAAATAATGGGTACGGGAATACCAAATTGCATGGGAGAATCCTTCTTCCATGATGATGAGGATGATGATGAAGTTGAAGAAGATTTAGTATTTGGAGATGTCGCAAGTTTCATGGGATCACAGATCATGAATGCAAGATTACCTTGTGCATCAAATCCAGCAGATCCAGGGCTCCATGCTACTCCATCAGTTGACAGTTTTATGAGATTGTCCGTGGCAATGACCACCTTTCCTTCACCAACTGTCAGTTCTTCATTATCTGTATGGCCTAAAAAGTAAACAGCACTTCCCAAATCCAGATTTGGTTTTGAACAGGTCTTCAAGTAGTGTGGCTGCTGCCCTTGGGCATTTGATTCTCCATCCACAGAATCCAAACCCACTATAGTTAGATCTAGGACAGAGGTGGTAATGAAAAACCTGCAACCAAGCAATTCCTGTGAGAAAATTCATAACGTCTGCCTGCCCTAACCATTCAGCTATTCAAAATTAAAGTCCACAACCTTCCTTTCAATTAGCCTAGCACTATGGCAGCCATGGCAGCATTATTGCTTTAGTTAAAAAGAGAAGCAATTTCCTGTTCCTAGTTAGCAGGTCAATAAATGTCAAATGTAACTTCTGGTTGTTGTAGAAAGGATAAGGATAACCAGAAATCCTTCCACACTGATTACCAGTAACCATGGTTCTTGGTGAAGATAATACAATTACGTAAATAGAACATGAATCTCATTCATAAATGGAGGCCAAATGTTCTATCAAAGAGCTAGCTTCTACCAAATAGAAAATCAATGTGGATGGTTTGTGTTTGTATTTATATACAATGGAAAATCAATTCAACCCAAGAACATCCTTTAATTCCTCTCTGATTAATCCATCCAATTGTAAAGATCCTGGCAACAAACTATAAAAATCTAAATATGCATGCCTTCAATATTCTCAACCTGATCTAAAAACTAGCAGCTGAAGCACTGCAGGTTACGAGCATTCAAGATCGTCATAAAGATGACAATTAAGGTAACCTGGCAGTGGTAGCAGTGGCAACAATGCATTTGTAGCAGTGACACTGATGCAGGCAGTGTTTTTATTGGATTCTATGGATAGCTTCTTAGAGATGTACTTACTCTTCCTCTAGGGTTTCATGGACATTTCCACCTGTTGCAACTGCTAATTCACTATATGGCATAGTTGGACATTCAGCAGCTCATTTCCTAGTTTTTCCAACATAGATCCTCATCCTACAAGCCTTAAAACCTCCCACAAAACCCTCTCGATGCTAGCACCCTATAATCACTATATCACATAGTTGGATTATTTTTCTTGCTGCTCAGAAATTCCAGCAACCAGAAACTTTGATGCCTGGAGCCAAACAACCATCATTTCTGCTTAAACCACAACAAACACAAATGCATTCAATCTACAAAACCTAACCTACTGTCTTAAAATAGAAAATCTAAATCCCTAATTTTTTAGCTGTAACCCACCACAAAAACCGTCATAGAAGAATTTTCCATCCGCATCTCCTACAAAAGCATAATTTTGTTTTGGGATGGGGGGCAAACAAAGCTGCAACTTCAAATGGACATCTCATAATGAAATGCCACGAGACAGTTTACTTTGCCTCGAAAAACAAAAGAAAACACAGTTTTTGGTTCGACAATAAAAGGTATTCTCAGACCAACTTGCTTGTCAACCGAGGCTAACTCCCTTCTCAAGCGATCTTAAGGGTGCGATCTCCACATCAGCTTCGTGCATTCAGAGGAATTTAATAAATTTCCCTATATGCTGACCCAAGAAAAGAATTAAACCTAGGAAACCTGGAAACGGAGCAAATCTCCTTAACCACCGGGCCAACCCTGGGTTCACAGGAAACATCAAAACACGGTTATGCGCAAAACACTGTTAGTCTGACTGTGCAGAAATCGATACTATCTGGAACATAACCTCCAGAACTAAAGAATCTTTTTCCTTATTTGAGGGAAAATGTAAACTAGAACATGGGAAAATGTAAACTAAAACATATAAATCTTCACTTTGCATTGGCTCATGTAGAAGAAGCAAAGATTCTCAATGAGATCCAGCACTCAGCTTCCTATCAATGGTTCCACATTTTCGATTCAACCAAAGAAAACCCAGAAAGAAGCAAGGAACAGTCAAATAATTATTTGAAGAGAAAAGGGACAGGCCTGTGAGGGACGAGAGTGGCAGCGACACCATTTTGGAGGCGGATCTCGCAACCTTCAGCAGCAGCGATAGAGGGAATGTTAACATGAGCAGTCAAAAGAAGATTCCGGTGGATCAGGAATCCAGTGCCGGAGATCCCATTGGCGGTGGCGGATATCCTGGCAATTGCAGGACCCTTGCCAGTAAAAAGGGCAGCCTTCAATTTCTCAGACTTGCCTACTCCTTTGCAAAAACACCATGACTCACTCAAAACACCCATTTTGTCCGAATCCCTTTTTTAAGAAAAAAATACTTCTATCCTGTGAGTTATCTTCCTGGAATCAGAGAGGAGCAAGAGGATCTAGAGAGAGCAGCATTTTTTCTCAAATAAAAGAAAAAATATTTAAGGTAATGGGCAGTAATGGGTTTCGTGTAGTAATGTGTGGAGAGAGAGGAGATGGCCGTGAAAAGAGTAAACAGGGGTGGGGGCGTGGCTGTGTGCTGTTTTTGAGCTGGATTTTTTAAAGAATGGCTACTAGCGGAGTAGGAGTATTTTAAACTAGTAAAAACAACAGAGATTTTGAGATAGTGCGAGATTTGACTGACAGGGAAGGAGACGGCGACCCAACGTTTTGGCATTTGGGTATTTTTTTCTTTTCTTTTCTTTTCAAAGTTATTAAAATTATTTTTAGTTATGATCCGAGTCATGACTTAAGAGTTAATCTATATTACATAAAACATCATTATTTTTTTAAAAATATATATTTTTTAAATAAAAAAGTTTAACCATATTTTTTTCTACTTGTATCATTTGTTACTTACTTAACATTATAATTTTTTTTATGGTTAAATAAAGAGCAGAATTATTGCATCATTAATTATTAAAAGAATAATTTTGAAAGGTGTTAAGTTGTCTTTTAAAATTTTAATGATGCTTAGAGTATTTGGAAATTGAAATGTTGAATGTTAATGGAGAGATAGTAGTTATATTATTAGTAATCATGGATAAGAAACAATTAAAATAACTTGGTGTTATTTAAAAAAATAAATAAAAATGATAATATTAGTTGGAGGGTAAAATTTACCCTCTAAAAGCATCAATTTGGAGGGACTTGGTCTTGGAAATACAGGTCAGCTTGTGTTTTTTTTTTAAAAAAAATTAATATGTTTTTATTAAAAATTAATATTTTTTATGTTTTAAATTGTTTTAATTTACTTATCTTAAAAATATTTTTAAAAAAAAAAAAAATTATTTTGAATGCATTTCAGCAAAATGTGGAGCTAGAGAGATAAAATATATTGTCCCTTCAAACATTTAAAAAAAAAAAACCTAGTTACACCTAGGCCAAGCAGCATGTAAAAATATATACTTCTGAATGAATATTTTTTTTTGTTTAGAATTTTTTTAACTATAAAAATATGTCGAGAAAATCTATATATATTATTTATATTATATTTATTTATTTTTGCTGAACAAGAAAATATCCGTGACGAAATGATATTCTCATAAAACATGTCACATGACAGGAGACATCTACGATTGTTGAAATTGACTTTCGAATTCCGACTTTCCATTTTCCAACCCTCCACGGGCCACGGGTCATGACAGAAAAATACAACAAAATTCTTATAGATATAGTTTGTCTATATCACTTTTTTTTTTTTTTTAGCCTAGTGCCTGCTTAATAATTTATATTAAATATTCTTTTAATATTTTTAACACTATTACATTTAAAAATCTCAAAAATCTCAAAATACATTAATTTAATCTTACCTTGATATAATTTAAACACATTTCATACACATTCCTGAGCACTGAAGAAATATTCAACAAAGTATCCAATTACATGATTATATTTATTTAGTATCCTATAATAGAAAAAAAGATATAAAAATAATAAAAACTTGTTTAGTTGAAGAGATAAAAATAAAAATATAAAATAATATCTTTGTAATGCTTTTTAAGTTAATTTATATCCTTCAAGATAAAATTTATAATGAGACATGTCTTTTTAGCCTTTATTTTCTCAATATTTTCTATTTTAAAACAATAATCAAATATGGTTATGTCTTAATGGTTTATAACCTTTGAATTTTTATTTCACAAAGTCAAATCTATATAATACACTTTTTTATAATCTTACTTTGCTATTTAATTATTTGGTATTTTAGTGAACATTGTTTCATCTACAACCCCAAAAGAGCACCTCCACTAATTTTTATAATAAAACAATAATATAACCAACACATCACAAAAATAAGTTCACTTTATGGTAATATGTGGATTTGATTGCTCATTTTGTAAATACAAGGGGTTATGTAATATTGCACAGAATTGTTAGTTTTTAATTATAATTTTTTTTTATTATTAATGTGAGTATTTGAGTCAACTTACATGCACCTCGATTAATCTTTACGGGCCTTAAAGTTAACAACCATGTAAGCAGTGGCGGAGGAGGGGCTGGCAGGGGCCGGGCCCCTGCAAAGAAATGCCCCTCCCTTATAATATATTTATAATTTTAATAAAAATGTATGAAATGTTTTCTTAGCCCCCTTAGGTAACTTTTTTTTCTTGTTTGCATGTAAGTTTCTAGTAGCCCAAGGTTTGTAAGACTCGAAAACTGGTAACCTCTAGAGAATAAACCTAGATTTTTATAAATGCGACGGTGAGCGTATAGCATTGCATACATTAATAAGCATGATAATAGTTGGATTTTTTTATTAGTTTTTTTTTCCTTTTCTTTTAGAGTTAAATTGATGCAATAAATTCATTTTTGATGACTCTTAAAATCTAAAATGTTTAAGAATAAGACTGATGTGTTATATAATTGACTAATCTTTTAGTTAAAGTAATTTGATCCATTTTTCATAGTTAAGGTATTGGTGATTTGATATGGAAAGTTTAAAAAATTGGTAAGTGGAAGCAGATGATGCCTAATAAGGCATGTGATCAATATTTGTGGTAGTAGCAGGTGATGTCTGGTAAGCCATGTAACTAGTATCTGGTACCTACAAAAGATCATCTGTGATGGATGTTGGGACTCTTAGAGGATAAAATCATTAATTTTATAGAGAAAAAGTGCAATGATATTTTAAAGAAATAAACTCTGAAAATATGTATGCTAAAAATGTTGAGAATGAAGAGATTGTGAACCTTTGACTTGAAGAATTTATGATATATTTATAATCCATAAATCTTATCATTTCGTGGAGAGAAGTGACTACAGTGTAATTTAACTCTTGTAATATTTTGAGTTGTATTTTATTCAAAATAACACGTATTGAATTAATATAAAATATTGAGGGACCCATGTGGGGGCTTGAAAGAATCCTTGACGAGTGTTGAGCTCGAGTCTATTAGAGGTAAGAAATGGGTTTATGTGCACTGCCTTAACCCAAGCACGCTAGGTTTGAAGTGTGCTCTCGAGCTTGAGCATGTTGGGCATGGGGATGTTGGGGTGCACGCCCATCACCAAAGGTGCGAGGCATCTCACGTCAAGTAGGGTGTGCACCTTATATGAGTTCGGGCTTCTTGCATGAGCCCAGGCTCCTCAAATGTTAGGCTCGGCTATCATGTGAGCCCACTTTCTTTGCCCCCTGCTGTACTTTGGGCTCAAGATACCAAGCCCGAGCCCAGCCCGAGCCCGAAGGATATTCTTGTTTGTTCTGTTTTAGGAGAATTTCTTGGTCCATTTTAGGGGATTTTTTTGATCAATTTTATTTGAATCAATCAATTCTTATTTGGCAATTTAATTATTTGATTATCAATTGTTTTAGCTCTTGTTATTTAACTATTTGGTATTCGAGTGAATAGTATTTCACCTGGCTATTATTGTAGGATGAGAATATATCCAACATATTATTGTAAGGGATTGGCTTGAGAGCCGAGAAATTAGAGTCCTTTTTTTTTTTTTTGATTTAATAACACTAATTTCAAAAAAGATTTAAAAAGAAGGGTTTTGTACGCGGAGACTGTTGTGCCTAGATTCGAGACAACATAATTAGTTTGGAAATAAAAGGCCGGTCAAACCAGGGACCACTCCAAGGTTTGGTAATAACTTTGTAAATTGATTTAAGTCTTTTTTTAAATATTTGATAAATATAAAATTTATAAATAAATTTTAATTTTAATTAAAAATCTATTATAAATTGAGTCAAATTTAGGTAAGAGAGAACAATAAATAATCATCATTTTCAACCAAATTACCAAACTCACTCTCAATCTCATTAAATGCTTTGAAATTTGGTACCAACGACTTGTTAATCTAAAACACCTATTTTCATGGGAAAGACGCAAGATTCATTTCAACGAAGCATTGCTCAACAAGCTCATGTTTATTTGTTTTTATATTTTAAAAATATTTATTTTTTTAATTTTAAATTAATATATTTTTAAATCATTTTAATATACTGATATCAAAAATAATTTTTAAAAAATAAAAAAATATCATTAACATATATTTTTAATATAAAAATTATTTAAAATACAACCGCAATCACACTGCCCAGCAAGCTTACACCAATACACATAGACGGATACAACTACCATGAAGAAATTTGGCATGGGACGAATATTGGAAATCTTGTAGCATTTTCGTTGCTGTGACAAGCAACTGTATCCGAAGGTAAGATTTCAAGTATAACAATAACAGTGTGCGAACAGTATTCATGCTTTAGTTTCTGCATAATGGTATAAAGACATGATGCCATCAGTAAGGCACAAATGGATCAGAGGATTGCACCTAAGCAAAATAACAAGAGCTTAAAGAGAAAAATCTGGTCCTGGAGCTGGTCTGGAACCCCGAAAACCTAGTTAGCGGTGTGCGACTCTTCACAAAATTTGATCGGGCAGAAAAACCTCGGAGATCAAGCGAAAATCCAGAGATTTTGATAGCACAAAACTGCAATAATTTATCATTCAGAAACAACATCTACTCCTTTTCGCTTTAGAAATTCCTTGGCCTCAACAATATCCTATGAAGAGAAACCGAATGTTAAAATTATCGGCACAAAAATGTTCTGATGGGACATTATGAAAATAAAATAACAATTGGAAATCAATTTGACACGTTGACAGAGTCCTATGAAAGCTTCAATGTTGTGAAAAGATGAAAAGGAAATGACCCAGAGCAATATATTAGGAGCCTCCAAATATCCCATTCAACATCTATCAGATTGGTACTCCCATCAAACAAGTCTTCTTCAGTATTTCCATCCTGAATTCTATTACTTGTATGGCATCAATATAGGTACCAATTACTACAGAAAATGTGTCAAAAATAACGGGTGCTGTGCTGATTAAAACCATCATTTGTTACATGCAATCGAATCGATAACAAGGGCAGCATTACATACACCCAAACCGTCATGACCATGCAAGCTTGTAAAGACGTTGTCTAAAACAAGGTAATATGTTAGCTATAGGTCAAGATCTTTTCAATTAGACAAGCTATTATTTCTGTTTCTCAGGATAGAAACAGCCTCCCCAACTCAACGGGGAGAGAAGGAGATTTTAGCAATAAACTACAAGATTAATAAAACAGAAGTGAAATACCTGTTGTAATAGCAGTGCTTCTTGAGGGCAAGTTGGAAAATTCATCAAGCCAACTCCAACCATCAATAGACCATAGCATCCCAGTGATATAACGAAATAAATGGGAAGCTGGGATGAATGAGAAATTAGGGCACGATAATCCCCAACAAATACAAAAAGCAAAACAAGCATGCAAATGAATCAACAAGTCTTTTTATTTTTATTTTTTATAATTCAATAATAAACAAGAAGACCCTTGAAGTATAAGTTATGAACTTGAATAAAAAACTCACCAACCAGGTATGGCTACGTGGAATAATGGAAGTTTGCAAGAGCCCAATCCAACAGGCAGAGATGGCCACAAGCAGTACCATAATCTTTACAATATGCTTCATTGTATGTATATTGATTAAAAACTCCTGTTGATATAAAAAAATAATCACAATTAAGTATGGTTACTTCAATCCTTATTCTTTTGATTTTTAATTTTTGTTATGGGCTCTCTTGTAAAAATTTTATTTATTTTTAAGTTTATCCTTCCATCCCAATTTATGATATATTATTTTTTTTCTAATTTGGTCTTTATTCTTTTCATTTTTTATTTCTTTTCATTTTTTTCCTTTAGTCCAAATTTGTGATATATTATTTTTTCTGATTTGATCCTCATTTTTTTTTTGTCCTTCTATAAAATAAATTTTTCTTTTCAATTTCACCTTCAATAAAAAATTCATAGTTCTCATCCAATTTATTTTTTATTTCAATTTTAATCATCACTCTTTTAATTGTTATTTTTGGTTTTGAATACTTTTGTATAATTGAATTGTTTTTCGATTTCATCCTTTAATATTTGATTGATTAGGGATTAGGCTTCACAATTTTTCTATGTGTGATGCTTCTAGTCTAATGACTTGGGTCATGAATTTGAAAAGTTCACATGGTTTGATATTATTTTTTTTACTTATTTTCTTTTCTAGTTTCATCATTCGACATTGTTTTTTTAGAAGAAAAAAATGGGCTGTGTTTTCTTTGATTTTTTTTCTACTAGATTATCCTGATCTCATGATCTAAGCCACAAGATTGACGGGTTGACTCACCCCTTGTTACCTAAGTTACATATTTGCCATGCTAACTCGGTTAACTCGGACCGGTTTTCCATCCATTTTTAACATAATTTCATCATTCTATATTTAATTGGTTAAAAACCGAACTACATTGTTTTTCCATGTTCTAGAGGTTCCCATATTTCTTGTTCCCAGGTCCCAACTTGAAAGAGTAGTAAACCCGATATGTCAAAAGCCAATACTAAAATTTAACTTTTTTTCTAAACTTGACCCACGGGATGTTATCAGTTGAGCCAAAACACTCAACATTTTGGACAAATAACTCTTATGTTAAGCTCAATTCTTCATCATTGACTTCTACCAAAAGCAACTGCATCTGCTCAAATATAATACTAACACAAAAAGCTACATTTTCTAGCTTTATACCCTGATATGAACTTAGCTCCTCTAGGAGGCTAAACCTAACATCTTTTTGGCATGATTCATGAGTTGGCTTCTTTGCATTTTTCCAGTAACAAAAACTCCCATTCCAAGAAACAACTCATCGACTAAATATCGCATAATTCAAACCACACCCCCACCTACTCATAATTCTATCCCAAAGCAACCATATTCCATGGCAACGAAGCACCACATGAGATAATGTCTCATTATGAAGACGTAAAAATGGAAACAATTCTCCACGACAGCAAAGATTTCCTCTGTGAGCAAAAAGGTCTCTAGTGCTTAATCTATCTAATGCTGTCAACCATGTGAATGCTTCAACTTTAGAGGTGCTAGATTTAACCAAAAATAAGAGCATAACAGAATTCACGAGATGATTGCAGGCCTTAACTGGGAAAAGTCCTTTGCTATCATATGTCCAAACCAGAAGATCTCTTTTTTCTTCATTCAGATGGACTGGTGAAATCAAAAGTCAGATCTCTTGAATTAATTCCCTAGACAGTAATAGTCTTCTTCACTTAAGTTTCCACCACTTTGAATTGCTACTCTAATTACAAGCAATTCTGCTACGCTTGTCCTAAGCTAAAGCAAACGAGTTCACAAAGGCATTATTGAGATAAGCAGAGCCAATCCAAGAGTCATGCCAAAGAGATGTAGAAGATCAAATAACACATAAAAGAACCATACCAGACTTAAAAAAAAGAACAAATTGTATAAGAGAATGACAGAGGTGGTTCATCATGCAGTTCATCATCGCTTACTGTAAATTTATAAAAGGATCATACTGTGCCGAAAGACAAAATTGAAAAACAGATCAAAGTTCCAACACCAATTTGTTCTTTACTGTTGCTGAAACGGATCAAACAAAAGCACAGATTTCAATTAAATTTTACCATGAACAATATATAATTATTCAGAGTAATCAATTTTATGAAATTAAATAATATTTTGTCAATAAATTCATAAAGAAAACAATATATAATTATTCAGAGTAATAAATTTTACCTACATGTGATGCAATATAAATAAAAGGAAGATGAATAGAAAATTCACTTACTTGTGGAGATTGGAGAGAAGCCAATTCGGTGAGGGGAAGAGGGCTAACGAGAAGAAAGAGATGAAGATCTGTGTATGGCGGCCTATTTTGTGAACCAGGGATTTTTATCCCTGGTTCAAAACGGCGCCGTTTATAAGCTCATTAAAACAGAAACTGGAACGAATATATTACCTTATACAGACTGTTCAATTTTTTTTTTTTTTTAATTTGGTTCTTAAATTTGTTTTTGGGTGATTTAAAATTCTTATTAAAAGTGTGAGATTGAAAAAGAAGGAATTAAAATAAAATAAAAATATTAAATATAAATAACGTATTATAAGTTTTGAAAAAAGATGTATTTTGATCCAACTTAAATAATCAAGTAAATTATATAATTTTGGTTTCTCCAAATTATTCCAATTTTATTTTGACACAAAAGTTTATTTTTGTTATTTTTTTTATTCTTGATTAAAAAAGGAGAAAGAGAAGATTACTTAATTTCGACAATAAAAAAAAAACATGTCATTGACACCGATTTAAACCACCAAAATATATGATATTTATTTCAAATTATTTCATTTGCTAAGGAGAGTTTATATTAGATGTTTTTGTACCTTCAAAGTTCATGAAAAAAAAAAACATATATAAGTTCAGGTTAATTTTTATTTAGGGTTTAGTTTAGCTTTTCAGGAGGTTTTTTTGAGGTTATGAATATTGAATAAGTTTATCATGGTTTCTAAGGTATTTTGAGTTAAAAACAAGTTTTCAGGTTAAAAAAATATAAACCCGATTTTTAAGTAATTATAATGACATAAATCTAGGTAAAACAAACAACATATTATCCATCCTACATGTATATTAAAAAAAGGCCTAGAACATAACCTTTTGGCAAGCTTGCGTGTGGGCTTTGATAAAATGGTTAGGTGGGTTGGCCTGAATAGTAGGCACTGAACTTTTTTTTCTTAATTTTTTTATTTTAATTAATGTTTTTGTTATTTTTATTTGTTAAAACTTAATTATATTTACATTAATATCCATTTTTTCTTTTATTTTATTTGGATAATTTCTTTTAAATAATGATGATTATTTTATTATGTGTTTATATTTCGAAAAGATTTTTGATTTATATATGATTTTTTATATATATTTTATATAGATGAATTATATTTTTTAAAATAAAAAATATTTATTTTTATATAATATTTTTAATACGTGCAGCTTTACGTATTATTATTTTTATTCATTCAATTTAATATATTTGTTTATTTTTATTATTATTTAATTAAATAAAAAAATATTTTAATAAATAAAAATTAGCAAGTATAATCTAATAAATATAGATTAAATATTTTAATTTATATTTATTTCTTAATTTTTTATAAGTTTTATTTTTAAATGCTATTAATAATAATTTATTTATTTATTAGTATATATAGCTCTCAGAAATCACGCGTGCATAAGTTTATTAAATTATAAAAAAATATTAAAAAAATATGAATATATAATTTTTTTTTAAAAATAAAACGATTTAACCTAAAGTGCTGGTAACAAAACTAGGCATACATTCTCAAAATGAAAGTATAATTTTTTTTAAACCCCATTGCTTTTCGTCCTGAGCAGAGTCCGCTTCATCTCTTATTGTCTTGCATGTGAAAAGCGAAGCGACGAGTCGTTTATTCCAAAATCCCTAAACCAGGGTCGATCTCTTCCAGTCGGAAAAAAATGGGGGCGACGGGAAGCGACGTAGAGGCCGGATTTGCGAAGCTACAAGGAGAAGACTTCGAGTACTATATGCAAACATACTCAATAATCTTAGGCCGGAACTCGAAAAAATCCACCGTCGATGTCGACCTCTCAAGCCTTGGCGGTGGGATGAACATATCACGCCACCACGCGCGCATCTTCTACGATTTCACGCGACGCCGTTTCGCACTTGAAGTACTCGGCAAGAACGGTTGCCTAGTCGAAGGCGTACTCCACCTCCCAGGAAACCCTCCGGTCAAGTTGGATTCACAAGATCTGTTGCAAATCGGAGATAAAGAGTTTTACTTTTTGCTCCCTGTTAGGAGTATTTTGGGCGGGGCGTTAGCGCCTAGGCACCACGTGGCGGTTGTGCCGCAGTATGGGTATCATTCCGGTGGGGCGGATAGGATGGTGGGACCGGTTTCGGTTGCGACGGTTAAGAAGGGGAGAGCGCGGGAGTTTTATGAGGAGGAGTTTGATGATGAGGAGGATGTTGGTGGCAGTGGTGGTGGTGGGAAGAAGATGAGGAGAGAGGGTTATGAAGGGTATGGATATGGAAGTGGGTCTGGTGGTAAAGCAGGAATGGCTGGAGCTGTAGGTTAGTTATTGTAGAAGTAATTGTAATCTGTGTTCTCTTATGTTAGTATCATGGATTTCTAAAGTTTTTTATTAAAATTCTTGAGGATGAGAAACCGGGAACAAAGTTATGTTTTTGTGTTATATGTGTTTGAAGTGTAGGACGAGGTTCGGTACTTGAATTGAGTAAATTTATATTTTGTGTTGCATAGTTGCATGAGTTATGGATTGCAGTTTGAAATTCTGATAGACACTGTTGTAATTGGTGGTTTGTCTTTACAGTTTCACCTTCTTTCGCTGAGTTTTCGTGGGGTGAGGGAGGATGTGAAATGTTAGCTTGCGATTGGGTTTGTAAGATGGTTTTGAGACTAGATTATCGCTAATAGTCTCTTCTTTCGTAGCAGTAAAATTGTGAGGTTGATTGCTACTTTGTTTAGAGTATGGATGTGTTCCAATTTCAGGTTAAAGACTTTAATGGCAACTTATACTAGTTGATTTTGCATTTTAGTTTTCTAACATGAGGCTGTTTTTTTGCTTTTGTTTTCTTAATGATAGCTGTAGTTAAAAAATCATTGGCTTAACCATATCCTTTTGGGTTTTGATTTTTGTTGTGATGCTGCATGATTTTCCTTTATTTTTCATTTTAATAACTCCAAGGGATGGGAGAATCTGATTGTTGTTAGCTAATGAATCTAGTTATTCTATGGCTTAAAAGTTAGAGGTTACCAGCTGTTGAAATTGGCTGTCAGCTGAGGCTGTTCTATATACAGATTCCTGTATAGATTTCCATGGCCAAACCTCCCGCTCCTATTATTAACCCATTATCTTAGTTTAGCTAGCCAGGGAGACCTTGGAATGAAAGCACAAAAAATTTCTAATCTTTTTTGGTTTATTAAAATATGAGCAAATTTTTTAGGATGAGGGCAAGCTAATTGATTTATTTGCTTATCGGCATACTTTTTGAGTTATGTTGTTCATTTTTTTTATGGAATTACGAGGCATAATGCATGGATCTTTGCTGTTCTACTTGCCTTTCTGGATTTCCAATTTTCTTTTCCTTTTCAATTTATGTTTGTTTTTCAAACTTACATTTTTTTCTTGTGTCTTTAGACATTATATTTTGACTTGTTGATCATGTTAGATTTTGTAATCTGTTGGTTTGCACTTGTATATCTCTGAATGCTGTGCACTCTGATACAAAGCATGTGCTTGTTAAAATGCTTTTTCATTGTCATGGTACCATGTCCGGTTCCAGGAGAAAAGAAGATGGAGGGAAGATCAAGGATTGATCGCGATTCTGACAACCAACAACTTATGCAGTTGGAGGAAAAAGATGTAGTATCATCTGTTGCTACTGTGCTATCTGATCTTTGTGGTCCTGGAGAATGGATGCCCATGGAGAAACTTCATGCTGAGGTTAGTTACTGTCATCAAAATGCTTCTGCGAATTCATTCTTTTGGTTACCATCTCACAAAAACTGCTTTGCTGTCTTCAAAATGCTTCTGCAAATTCATTCTCTTGGTTACTATCTCACAAAAACTGCTTGAGTTGCTAAATTATTTTTTTCTTTTAAATAGTTAAAAGACTTTAAGATTTGTTTCTTTTTTAAACTACTTGGAAATCCCTGATCAGTATTAAAGAATCCATTGCAATTTATAAAGTTATATCATGGAAAACCTTTTGTCGAGGCATGCAAACTGATGATGTTAGGTTTTTCTGTTGACAAGTCAATTTACTTTGAAAAAATAAACATGCTTCTTTCTTTTCTAGCTTATAGGGACAGGGAGAATTGCACTCTTGTTTCCACCCGTGTTATATAAATGCACATATGCCAGGCACTCATACGGAACTCAGAGGCTTCGGCATGCAAGATGGCATTTCTCTTGTGTTTAAGGAGTCCCCTGTTAACAAATTATAAGCTGGATAAGAACTTAACCCATCCATGTTTTTCAAAATATGAACATATTTTACGTAATGTTTATTTTAGTCACTGCACTAGTGGTTATACTGTTTAAAGAGAACAGTCTACAATTTTTACCTAGAACCATCCCTGGCAATTTTTTGATCTGCATGTCACTGCTGTTTCATTCTTATTTTTGCACATCCCACTTGCAACGGAACGTAAAGGGGCCATTGTGGCATTCTGTGTTTCCAGACTCCATTGGTTGTTGTTCAATATATCCTCATAGATGCTAGCCCAATTTTTTCTTGTCCTTGTTTTGGGTGTGCTCCTCTGTATGATCAGATTTGAGCTTTAGGATGCCTTCACTCGTTCACTTTGCTTGTTTTGTCCTCTCCTACAGTTGGTCGAGCAATATAGCAGCATATGGCATCATTCTCGGGTAAGGAGATATCTCACGTCTGAGGACTGGACGGGTCCTGAAGCCAAGGGCAAACCATGGTATGGCTTGCTTATGTTGCTAAGAAAATATCCAGAGCACTTTGTCATCAACACAAGGTCCAAAGGCCGGGTGACGCTGGAGTTTGTCTCTCTTGTCTCTCTGCTTACGTAACATCACAAGAGCATTACAGGGAAATTCATGTAGTTTGGTCCAGTTTTAAGCTGTTCAACTCCAACACGAGAAATTGCAGGTTGTTCACCCGTTGACACATGTAAATGAAGACCGGTAATCTACCTTTTGTTGCTCTTGTTTTCTATCATTTGACATGAATGTTTGGACATCATGTTTTCAGCAATGCGAGATTGCATCATTTAGAACAGCTTAAGTAGTGTTTATGTCCATCTCGTGGATGTATTGAAATATGGAAATTGCAGCAGTCCCTCCCTAACATCTTCATTCCTTTTCCTTCGCTACCAATCTCTTGGTTTTTTTTATCATTAATCGAGAGCAGATAACAAAAGGGCTGGATGACGAGTAACTGTAGGTTGTTTAGGCGACCATAAGAGACAAGTAAATTTGTTTGCTTGCAGATTTATACATCGTTTCGATATTCAAACTAATAATGGGCATGCATGCTATAACATAAAGAGGGAAGGGAAAGATTATGGGATGGCAAGGCAAACAGTACCTCTAACCTTGTCGTCCATGGTTGCATGAAAAACATTTCAGAAGATCTCGAGTGAAAAATTGGCCGTGCTTAGCTAAGGTTAAGAATATATGGGCAAATTGTAGTCCCAAATTCCAAATGATGTTTCTACCTTCATTCGTTGGCTGATTGTTTCATGATGAATTTCTATACTTAAAGAAGCTAAAGCACCTTTGAAAAACATTGTAGCTATGTATTAAAAAAATATTGTTCACTACTTCACTAGAACAATATAATGATTTTTATATCACTCCATTAAAAAATACTCAACACTGGTAGGTTTGCAAGGGTATTAAAAGCAAAAAAAATAAATCTAGGGTATTCAAAAATACTCAATATAATGACTTTTTTATTTTTATAATATTAGTTGAGAAGCAATTTAGTATTTGATCAAATAAAAAAATAATAACAAATTAAAATGCACAATAAAACAACAAAAATACTCTTAAAAGCAAAAAAAATAAATCTAGAGTCAAAGGCTTTTTTATCTTCTCTTTTTTTTTTTTTTTTGTAATTATCAAATTAACTTCGAAGCAATTTAATATTTGACTAAATAAAAAAATAAAACATGCACGTGGAAAATGCCAGAGCACTTTAGACAGTGCCTCCTGATGTCCAAAAATAACTTTTTGTCGTGTACTAGGAAGAGTTGTCTTGTCGTCTTCTTTTTGAAGCGGTATATATTAATATTAATGGTTTGATTTGTCACTGATTGACTTTTTTTTTTTATTTCTCCTCCTAAAAAATTATAGTCTAACCTTTTTTGTTGTTGGTATTTCAATTTCAATCTTTATTTTTCTAATTTTTAATTTTTGTTCTTGATCTTTTTGGTAGAAATTTTATTTTCTTTCAATCTCATTTTTCAATCCCAATTTATCAAATATTATATTTTTCAATTTAGTCTTTGTATTTCTTTTTTTTTCTTGGTCTTTTTTTAAAAGTTTTGTTCATTTTAAATTTCATTTTCAAATCCAAATTGATAGTATTATGTTTTTTAATTTGGTCACTATTGTTTTGATTTCTATTTTTTTTTTATCTTGGTTCTTTTATAAAAGTTATTGTTCTTCTTTAATTTCACCCTTCAAGTAAAAAAGTTTGTTTATATTTTTTAATGTCAGTTTTGATCCTTATTTTTTTAATTTTCTAGGGTCTTTTTGCTAAGTTAATTTTGATTCTCAATTTCACCTTTCGATTAAATATAAGAATTATTTTATGTTTTATTTTTAATCCTTATTTTTTTAATTGATATTTTTAAATTTTTTTTGTATAATTAATTTTTTTTTTAATTTTATCCTTTAATATTGATTAATTTATAATTGAATTTAATGTTGTTTTTTCAAATAAGATGCTTTGGGTCTAATGACCCAAGTAATGAGTTTGAAAAGTTATCACGAGTATTTGTTTTTTTTTAAAAAAAAAGCTTTACGATTCTTTTTATTTTTTTATCAGATTATTCTAGTTTCATGATTTAGACCGCAGGTTTAATAGAATATATAGGTTGGCACATCCTTGATTATCAGTATACATGTTTGCCAAGCTAATTCGAGTTAACAAAGACCGATTTTTATGTCTTATTTTACTCTATTTTATTTTTTTTATATTTAATGGGTTATTAATTGAGATACATCATTTATTCTTTTTTAATAATAATAAAAAAAATTCCTCAGGTTATGATAATCACTTAAAAAAAAAAACAATTAATCTATTTTTTTATGTAATTAAAATAAACCTAGCTTATTCTACTCAAGCGGGTTAATAACTTGAAATAATATATTATTTTTTTTATATAAAAAAAAAAAAAAAAAACCTTTTCGGTAGCTAGCTGAATATTATTTTTTTTTGTGTTAAAAAAATAGTCCACCCTGGCACCAAGGCTAGTCTCTTTCTATTCAGAAACAGGTTTAAGAGTTGACCATTTAAGAAAAACTTCCAAATAATTTAGCAACATAAATCAAAAACTCTGATGAACTCGAGCAAGCACCCTCAGCAAGAATTTACCATGTAGAAAAAACAAATTGACAATCAAATTACAACCTTTTACCAAGTTCCTAAAAGATGCTATGAACTATATAATTCATAACTAGAAGCTCAAATATATCGATACATAAATGTACAAGACCAGAGGAACAAAAATTGTTTGTGCTAGAAATGCCGAAAAGCTTGAATAAGCAGGCACAAAAGGCATATTATTGGTATATGTGAGCTAAAAATTAAAAGCCTCTCAAGATTCTTCCTTGCTAAGTTTGCCAAGAGCTCTTCGTGCAAAGAGTTCTTTTTCCCGAGCTTCTTTTGCAGCAAGCGCTTCCTCATCAAGAACTTGTATGGGAGACCACTCTGGCAACTTTAACCAACTAGGTTTCTTCTCTTTTTCCTTGAATATAGATTCTTTAAAATTACTCAATGCAGGTCTTAGTTTGATAGTAGCAAAATCCACCGCCGTGCCCACAACAGCAAAGATGACCGAGTAGCGATAGGCACCAAACTGACCCCCTAAAATGTCATAAAAAAAAAAAACAAAAAAAAAAAACAATGCACTTTAAACTATGATGGGGAAGGGAGCTCAACAAAGGAAGATGCAGGGGACATCACCTAATTATCCCCCCTCGTTTTTCAAAGGGAGAGATCTCCTTACGTTAGGCTCTTTCAATAAAGGTTGGCATTATAGAATGGAGGACTATATTCATGGCATCATATTTATACCATATCATAAGACAAAAATATGTTTTTACTTTGCATTTGTTTTAAAAGGTGGAACAATGCTCTCAATGTTGGATCTCAAAAACAGCCAACTACATCATGAACAAACTGCTTGGTCAATAGGTTCTGCCAAGGAAGAAATTAAAAGAAAACACCTGCTTCACGAGCAGGATCAAAGAAGCCAACAGATAGCATTGAAAAGCTCCTGCCTTTGCGGTGGCTTAATGATCCCAAAAAACTAAAGAATACTTGGCCTATATTAAAATTGAAATGAAAGAATAATGTCCCACAAAGAATTTCGCACAATCAAAGGATAGATAATGAGAATAACATAAGGTGCATCCATGAAGACACGCAAGCATATAAAAGTGATTGAGATTAGAAATCGACCTTGAAGACGTCCAAGAAGAGCACCACTGCCAAACCCTGCAACCGCGGAGTTTACTAGATCATCTGGCTCTGATTTTCGAACTACTCTTACGAATTCACGCGCCCCTGAAAAATCAAACAATAACAAAACTTCCAACTTTAAGACAGTTCCAAGAAACATATGATGGCCCTTGAACCAAAATCCAGTTATGTTTCTGAAAATGTTAACATTTTCACCCTTGTCTTTCATGCCTTAAATTAAAAATGATCATCAACATTCAGACACAAATCAGGTTCTCTAACGAAAGATTCCCTCTAAGTTATCATCTCCCTTCTATTACTAGGCAGGCTCCAGGTCTTGCAGATTTAAGGCCATAAATCATTCCCAAACTACTACGTTAAAAGATAACAACGTTATGAGATTAGAGAAACAAAGATGTTTACCGCAATAGCAGCCGGTGACGATGGAAAAATTAGTGGCATAAGTTGTTGAAATGTTAGCGAGCCCATGAACTTTTCGATGCTTAGACACCAACCCAACTCCTCCACCACTTATCCCTTCACATATATTTCAAATTAGTTTCCTTTTATGTTTTAAGAGAAAAAAAATACAGAGACAGATAGAAACCTGCGAG
The DNA here is from genome assembly GCF_005239225.2 of Populus alba. Classification (NCBI taxonomy): domain Eukaryota; kingdom Viridiplantae; phylum Streptophyta; class Magnoliopsida; order Malpighiales; family Salicaceae; genus Populus; species Populus alba. Next base: position 15,036,835 of record NC_133285.1, on the reverse strand, counting down.
AAGTGTGGGGATGAGTATCCGCTCCTTCCAATTCTCCGAAAACGAAGAAGACGGCGGCGGCGGAGGCGGTTTGGCATTTTCTTCTAGAGGTTTCATACCGCTTGATCCCATTTTCTTTTACCCCGATTGTTAACTTCGGAAGGCGGAGGTGGAGGTGGAGGTGGTGGAGGGAGGCGGAGGACTGGATGAAGACTTTTGCGATTTGCGATGGTGACAATGGATTGTTTTATTACAGATTTAACGGCCCAACCTGCTGGCTTGCTGGTTTCGAAATATAAGGCCCATGTTCTGAACATATTTCATTTCGGCCCAAATAATATTCGAGCACAGAAGCAGCCTGCCTAATTTTGTGAATCAAATAAAGGAATAAATGATTGAAATAAAAATCATATTCCTCATGTAATCCATATTCTGATAATAAAAGAAGGAATAAAATTGATGATAAGACTATTTATATGGATTTTTTTTTGTAAAAAATAGAAAAATAATTATTTAAAAATGTTGAGATTTATCAACCTTCGAGCTAAAATCATTTTTTTTATTCTATTACTCTTCTTTAGTTTTTTTATTCTATTTATTTATTCCTTTATTTGGTTTTATTATTTTTAATGTTTTGGTTTCTATTCATGAATTATTTTGGCTTTTTTTTGTTGTATGATGTGATTTTCGCATTATTTTTATAATGTTTATTAACGAAACCTAACAAAGTATAATAAATCCAAATGTATAATAGTTTAAGTATTAAAAAAATCACAAGGTGTAAATCAAAACAAACAATAGTTTATTGGGTTTTTTTTTTTTTTTTGTAAGCATGATTTTCACATGATTCCATTTTAACGGGTTTTTTTTATCAAGTTAATAAGGTTTTATCCTATATTTTTCCTTAAATTTAGACCAGTTGGGGCAGTCAAGACAACTGAGTCCCATGTTTTTTATCACGTGAGTTGGGTTTTTTCCTCTTTTTTTTTTTTTTTTTAACTCAAACCTGTCCGGACCCCAGAAGAACAACTGAGTCACGGTCAACCCGTCAAATCAATCCATGTTTTATAACTATTATATAAAATGATTTTCAAGGTCTCTTAAGTTATTCAAATACGAGATAATCAATCCATCTATCCTTGTTTTTTCATGATAGCATGCATGGTTACTGCACTAGGGCTGAACAAAACAGTAAACTAGCAAAAACAGTAATAACATTAACTACAGAGATCATTTTCATTATCATACAAGGGAATTTTTCTTCTAGAAGCCAAGTTTCAAGCATTCTGCAGCTTCCAGCTTCTGAGTTGGGAGGAACAATCACTGGACCAAAAAGGGAACTTTCCGTGTATTTAATAGCTCTCCAAGTGATGGTAGTGTCATTAGCAACAGTGCATGTAAACACTGCACTCTCTGTCTCCTTATTGAGTTAAATTTGTAAATATATGCTTACTGGAAGATGAAGTATACCATCATCAGCCCTAATAGGGGCTTGTGCGCATAAGAAAAAAACAGAGGCGGCCGACGGCGGAGAGCTAAACTGTTAGAATGAGATTGACAGTCTCGTTCTGAAACTAGAATATTCAAGACGCTGATGAGTCTGGTTCCACGTCTTCGGAAGCCGAAAAGCCATTTAGTCCGTCCTTGGCGTCCCAGTCACCATCCTGCAATGTAGTCTCTGATCTCTTCTGCAAACCTGCCCCGATCCTTCTCTTGTGTTCTGGAATAATCATTAACAGCATATCCATTAGATTCAGCGAACATATATTAGAAAGAGAAGGACCAGGCGGGAAAGATTACTTTTATTGTTAATTGCACTGCGAGTGATTGCCAAAAATTCATCCCACTTGAATTTCCTAAGTTCTTGCTTTTCCTCCTCTGAGAGCTCAAAATTGGGCTCCCTCCCGCACATGAAAGCAGCCCTGCATAAATGAAAACCTTCAGACAAACCCCAGATATGTTAAGTGATCAAACCTGACCAAGGTCTGTCTTTTTAGACATCCTGTGATAACAATTTTTTAACACATAATGCTAACCCTGAAAAAAAAAAAAAAAGAGAGAGAAAGAGAGAGAGTTTTGAGCTTCCTATTTATTTCTTAACTCAGTACTGATAAACCTGCATGGACTGCTAGCAGCTATGAGAAGAACGATCAATGGAAACCTAACCCTAAGAGGAAGGTTGACTACCAGAAGTGTGCAGTGAGGATATATTTTTCCCTTCCAGAAAATGCAAGTTTATAATTTTGTTATCACTTAGATGTAGAATAGCAAATGTTAACAATTTGTGCTCAATCCTGTTTGCGTATGCGTATGCCATTTTTATTGTCTTGTCTATTCCCCATATGTACTGCCTTACTCTCATCTCATACTTTTATAATTGAAAAGTTTCATGGTTTCCATCATTTTTCTGTCATTTAAATAGCGGGCATGAATAGAACATATGTAATAAAATACAACAATAATGACTGGTAGGGCTTTACAAGCCGTTGCAATAAGGGTCACGGGCGTTGGCCTGAAAGAGATTAGACAACTCTTCTTGTTAGAACATGGTGATAGCCATCTAAAGGAAATAGTCTTTGTAAAGGAAAATAGAAAAATGAAACTGTAAACATCCTCAAGCTGCGGGGTCCTAGATTCCTAAGAAATGTTCCAAGGAAAGGTGGTTGATTTGGTGGATGAATGGGACTTGTTCCTAACTTCATCTTAATAAAGTAGGAGGTAGTTTTCTCTATCAAGATTCAAGAATAAAGAAGTTAGGTGCAACCACGAAGCTAAGCTATAGTTTTCCTTTTTCAAGTCATTACTTCCTTACATTGGAAGTTCTGATTGCCTCTAGCAAGAACGAAATTAATTTAAATGTGGAATAAGAAAGCCCAAGAAGAAAGCAAGAGATATGCATTACTTCCATCCTAAAGATTATCCAATATTCTGTTATTGCAATGAAAGAGAAAAGACTTCTGCACCCTAATATGACTGAAAAGCAAATTATATAATCAATGACTATTCTGGAATACAGTGATCAATTAGTTACTCAAAGAATTGGACAAGACTTTCTGCAGAAAGGATATTGTGGAAAAAGAGATATGGCATGGGTCTCGGTACTGGTGAAAGTAAGAACTCATGAAAAGAAAAGCAAACTTTAGCCTACTACCTGTCGTACAAACGAGCAGCCTCTTCTTGAGAACCAACAGTCCCTAGGTGAATCTGCTTCTTGTCAACTTTAATTGCTGCCTGCCATTTCATATTTTTAAAATAGACGCCTCTCATCAGGCATGGTTCCTGGTTCTGAACATGTTTCCTCCTGTGTCTCTTTCTGCGTTTAACTGGTTGCTCTACAAATAGAAAATGAATGAAGCAACAAGGTTAAAAATGCAGCGCAGTCAACTTTCACATGAGTGATATTCCACGATGACATAATCATGGTGCCTAATAGAGTCAAACTGATAACTTAGCAAATTTGGGAAATATCAGATCTGACATTATTAGTGTACAAACCAAAAGTGAGATGACAAGGAAAATCAGAAGCAACTACATGCTAGGTATACTAATAAAAATCAAAACGAGTCAAGAAATGCTCATCTCCTTTATAGATAAACAATGGAACAGCCATAATTTTCAATTGAAGTTGAAACCCACAACGTCACTTAGACTCCCTCAAAATTTCTCTAGCATATTTAGTCCAGGTATAGCATATAAATAAATAACCTATCTTCAAATGACTCCTTCCTGATATTCATACTTGAAAGTTCTTCTTAACAGAAAACATCAAAACAAACAGCACTTGCAAGGCCATCCAAAAAGTGGCGATGCTTGTGTAATGTCTGCAAGAGCGGACCTAGCATATAATGCTTCCTCTGTATCTGTTTCCAGTACAACAATTTTCTGTAGTCTCGTTCTTCAGGATATTGATTCTCCACAATGTTGAACTTTTAATCAATGAGCCTTGATGGCTTAACTTAATATTAAACAATTCCTGCGGATGAACTACAAGGGACCCAAATCAGCTATGAAATCACATAGCAGTAAAATTTCAATGGGACTCAAGTTCATAATCACATTTACGATCTATGCATGTCTGGGATAATTCATGTGGTGAATGCATAAAAGACTTCTGGATAACATAACTACAATAACTTTTTTTAATTGTAACTAAATTAGTCAATTGGAGAATTCTCTTGTAATTTTCTGATAGCTTTTTTCAGAAACAATATCAATAGAGGGTTAAATTAAACTTCAGAGTCAGAGATACATCAGTGGCAGAAGGATACTCAAAAAATACAAAACTTGACAAATGCAGGACCAAATGTTAATAATTTTTCTTATCCTTTATTTTTTCTAAAATAAGTAAATTTTCCTCACATTATCTTATCTAAACATGTTTTCCAAAATGAATTGATCTCAGTTCATGATCAACAAGATCACAAATGTAACCACTTGTATTCAGCCTCTTGAATACCTAAACCTTGTATTGCAACAATCAAGTACATCCAGAGGAATGGAATTAAGCTATAGAAAAAACCAAAAAGAATTGAGGCATCATTGTTTTCCTTCTTTATGGAAGGATAGCTTGGAGGTTATGTAGTGTACAGCGAAAGAGAGGCAAAAGTCAGAAAGAAAAGCTTTATCTGGACTATCATTAAGCATTCTCCAATACTTAAAGAGTCCTTAATCTTCAATGTAACCCCGGGTCATGAGATTGATACTTGAATTTCAAAAGCATGTCAACCATGCTGTAGGTTCAAATTTTCCCACCTATGCAGTTTGCCACTTCCATTATTGTCTTACCTCCATATTCTTATTTATAATATTGATCCACAACATCAAATTAACCAATCCAAAACCTATAGAGGGAGATGGTTTCCAATGCATATGACCTTGTTGGAGGCGTTGAACCCATACTATCTTATAGTTAAGAAGAACTAGTTCACAAAATATTTATGAATGGCCAACACAACCAATGTATAATTTTGCATGTACTTGGTTGACATCAAATCATACAAATAAGACACATCTATCAGCATTGACAAACCTGGATATGGTTGAGATCGCTGCTCTTTTGATGAGCTAGAAGCCGAAACATTTGAAGAGCCAGCTCCCACTTTTGCAATGGTTTTCTGGTAGATTAAATTGGATAATGTAAAGGCAAATAAAATCATGGAATGAAAAAGAATTTGTAAACGTAACACTTTCTATCTTTTTTCTGCCAGAAAAGAGTGTAATCTCATGTGCCTAAAATTTGCAACACATTCATCAAGGATAATATCACATCTAATCATTACATGCCAATTAAAACAACCCATTGAAAACATAACATGATTGCAAGATGGTTACATCAAGCATAAAAACAGGTATTTTATAAGTGATGTTTCTTGTAAGTGTTTACATAATCTTCTTTTCAAAGAAAGGATTCATCGAAATTATGAACCAACATTGATATATAGACACATCTGAGATTGCTTTGACAAGCGGCAGGAAGCTATTTTATGTCATAACTTGCCAAGCTGGAGGCACCAACATGGCAGCCCTCTCACCTGACAGATGAACACTCTCTCTATGTTTCAATTGTGTTGGAACCAAATACTACTCCAGTGACTAAGCTGTAATGGACTAAGCATTTTCTCTGCACAGTGGAGTTGCCCTTATTTATTACCTTTTCTTTGAATTGGTAGATTGAAACCATGCATCCCTAAAATTCAGGAAAACACAGAAAGTTTCTATATCTCAACCTTCTTATTGACTTCTAATATGAGCAACTCTCCGTGACGGTCAAGTTTGTGAACTGCAAATATAGAGGCATCGATGGTGAAAATAAGGGAAGGACCTTGGTTTCAAATTCTAACATTGTAAACAGATGCGTGTGCATACACATATACATGTATGAGATGAAGGGTCCTTTGGGCCCTGTTGTGCTTATAAGTAAAGCTCCTCTTTTAGTTGATTATAAGAGAAGCAACTAAAGATGCACTTCTCCTATAACCAGCTTTAACCTGTTTTACCGAGATAGGATGACTGCTTTTTCTAAAAGCAAGCTCTTTACCAAAAACTTCTACTTCTAAAAATTGAACCAACAGTTGCATAGCTTAAAAGCATTTCAGGTCGAAACAGAATCAAAATTAAGTCCCTCAGAGTGCATTCAACGGACTTGGAGAAAGAAAAATCTGTGTGGGCATGGGGATCACTTATTCCTATAACTGGTTGCTTTAGGAAGAAAACAGCATTAAATATGTATTTAGAAATGACAACTTAAATAATCTCAAAATCCAATGCTATGTATGCAGCAAGTTTTCCTATCCATGAAGGAGAAGCCGGCCCCTAGATTTCTTTCCTAAACGGTGACGCTGCTTTCAACATTTATCTACATTTGCACGACTTTAAAGCTGAAAGTGAATGAGAACTGATGTAATCAAATTAAGTATGGTATATCTCTCTCATATTTGGATGACAAAACAAACAGCTTTCAAATACCACCATGTAGAAATCTTACAGATTTGAGCTCTATCGGCATTGTTAATGTATTACAGTTGCATTGTATTGATACCAGGACTAAAAACCATTCTTGATGCATCCACAAAAAGGCAAGGAAAAAACTACCCTAAACCTCAAGTCTCGGAAAAATAGGTATGACATTTGGATTTGTCTGCACTGCAGATGATGATGTCCACTCCTGGCTAGATATGGTTAACGAAAGAGAACTCATGGTGGAGGCAGGCCAGTGATAATTGCAACGACAGCTTCGACAAATTCAGTTGATAATTTTACCTCCGATGACAATACTCTGCTCTATCATGCATGCTATTGGAACAACTGGAAAAAGGAAGCTAACTTTACCTCCTCTGGCTGGATGGCATCATCTGATGGCAGAGGATGCACGCTGACAGACCTGCCATTCTGAGTGGAGCCTAGAGGAGCAGTTCCGTTGTCAAAAAATCGAGGAAGTGGAGTCAGGAAAGAACTTCTCCCTGCAAGGAACACCAAACTCAGTTGATAATTTTATCCATGCATGATATGATATAGAACTTTTACCTAAATTACAAAATTTAAAAAGTAATTAAAGATGCAAGCTTTTAACAAAATTCAAAACACAATTCTTCATAAAGATGAGTCAAAAGAAAAAAATTACACAAAGGTTAGAAGCACAACACCCATACATAACCTCTTTTAAAGCTTCAAACGACCTAAGACCCTCTTTTTGGTTAGCTCGACATACAGAATCAATCATTTTGCATAGAGGGCATCTAAAAGTGTTTACCAGCACAAAGTCCCAGGAGTTTACGCCTCCGTAAGCTAACCATGGTGGATTAAAATCTTTGTATCAATGCACAGGCAAGGAAGATGGCCTTTAGCATTTATCACCTTCTCCTTGGATCAGAAAAAAAGGCCAATCTGTTACAACAAAGATATAAATGAAAGCAAGTTTTATATGGGAAAGACTTGAAAATTTTAAAATTGCCATCAAGGGAATAAACTTGTAAGTACATCAACGCTTAACAACTGTTCTGAAAGACAATATTAGAAGCACATGATATCCAGATATGAATAATTCAGAAAACCATGCAGCTTTCTCGAGGTTTCATAAGCCTACAAGAAAACTGACAATGCACGCCAATCGCTATAGGAAGGGCAACCGACACAATTAGTTCCTAGCGTTAGGAGGAAAGCCTAAAAAACGACAGTGGAGTTCGGAGGTGAGCATCTAAAATCTTTAAAAGAACTTCGGCATAGCCTAAACAAATTGTTTGGTGTGTGAGATTCCCAGATGGTCAATTGGCGTGTCATCATCAAAACACTCAAAGAAAATGAACGAAAGCTAAAAGTACTTGTTATGTGACGAAACTACACATTATTGGTTGGGCAAAAAGATGAACATATGCATGGTTTGCGTTCAGATTAAACTCCTGCCACCTTTATCCATCCATAACTAAGCCGTTAGCTAGCAAGTTCCAGTTCCCAGCTAAAGCAACAAAACGGTTGTACAGTCACACCACAACAGAACAGCATTAAAGAAAAGATAACGAAATTCCCGTTACAGATTAGCTAAATCCCATGTGCCATGTGTAGCTAAAACAGAAGCAGTTCAATCATGGTGGCCCAAAGAAACAATTTTGCCCCTCATGTGCTTATAAAACAAAATCCATCCCCATAATCCATGATAAAAAGTGAAAAAAACCAGTAAAGACTTCTAGTTCAAGAATTCTTTAACAATAAGAGAATCAAATCTTGAAAAAGGAGACAGGGTGACACAAAAGAGCCTAGTCAAGTTAAGAGAAAAAAAATTGAAAAAGAGAAACCCAGACCACTAATCATGATTAAACGGGATTAGGAGTTTAGTGTGGAGGAGAAACCAACAAAGACGCCCAAAGACTTTGTAGGGAAGAACTTGCAATTATCTCTGTAAGTCAACTCCAAAAACCTACCACCTTTCATGGAGGTATACCAACAAGGGATAAAATAAAACCCCATGACAACAACACCACCACCACCACAAAAATCAAAGAGAAACCCACAAAAGCCCAACTCTTTTTAGGCCCATTAATGTTAAATGCCCATCCTATGACCAAGAAAGAAAATCCACCATCCATGTAACTTGAAGAACTAAAGCAAAACACCAAAGACCACCCACTCAGCCGTGTAGTCAAGAGATAAGGTCATACATACAGTCCCTGTACCTTAAAAAAGAGAGAGACAAGGTGGTGCTGCTGGTGGTGGGAATGATCAGAGATCAAGTGAGGTTGTGTACGGTAAAATCGGTAGAGAAGAGACAAGAGGGGATTTCTATGGTAGGTAAAGGAAGGATGTGAGCGTGTTAGAGAGGGTAAGGGATATTGTATTGTGGCTCATGCATCTACCACCTTTTGTTTTTTCACTTATTAGTGCAGTTGGTATTTTTTATGAGGAGGGTGGTGGTGCTTCTGCTGCTGCAGCCAATGCCAAGCTACTGCCTAAGGTATTTATTTTATGATCGAGAAAAATAAAAATAAGAAAAGGTTTAATGAATGAATAATAATTAGAGAAGAGAAAGGAAAGCAACAGGAGTTACAAAACAACGTTCGCCTATTGGGTGTTGAGCTTTTACTTGGATTCCCGACATTGCCCTTTTGTAGCTTCCTTAACACCATATCGATTAGGTATCTTGTCTGCACCGCCTCTCTTACTATTATGCCCTTTCCAGGAGGAATCTTGTTTGGTTACGGAAAAGACACAGCATGTTTTTTTCTACTTCTTCGTTTTAAAAATAAATTTATTTTAATATTGTCTCGTTCTTTTTCTGTTTAACAAAATAATTTATTTTTTACCATCTCCATCCGTTATATTCTAAAACAATAATATAATGTTATTTTTTGTAATTTAAATAAATATTTTTGACTCTTCTTGAATAGAAGGGTGGGTTGTGGGAGAGGAATGGAAAGTAAAGTAAAGTAAAGTAAAGGTGAGATGGTTAACATTTGTTTTATTAGGATAATGGATATTTTTTAAAATAATTTTTGTTTAGAAATATATTAAAATAATATTATTTTTATTTTTAAAAAATTATTTTTAATGTTAATATGTTAAAATAATTTAAATAAATTATTATCATGTCAAATATTTAGATATATTTATATTAAATAAGACTAGAAAACAGATAGATTAATCGAGAAATTAAAAAGTGAAAATCAAGCAAATTTTCGAAATAGGAGGTTTGCGTAGCAGTTAAAAAGACACTAGATTAGAGAGAAGATAAATAGTTTACTTCTTATTTATCCTTGTCTTAAAAAAGATATATTTATTAGATAAAAATAAAGGTTAAAAAATAAAAATCATGTAAAAATTGTAAAATTTAAATCATTCTTGGTTTTGATTTTGGTTTTTTCAATTTAGCTTGATTTTTTTCAGTTTAGCTCGGTTATTTTGGTTTCAGATTTATAAAAGCGAAACTAAATTCGTTGATTTTTTCAAAATTTTAAACAGTTTAATCGAATTTTTTTCATGATTTGATTTTCTCGATTATTTTTTTCTGATTTAATTAAATTTTTTACTAGTACCTAACTAGAGAAAATATTTACCAAATAAAAGTTTGAAAATTCCAACGTCACGTCACCTCACCTCACCGCATCCTTCCTCGTTTTTTCCCTTCAAGCCCCTCGAACCTAACGTGGTGTAAGGTTTCAAACAGCCTTCCCAGTCAAGCGGCTTTCAAATTTTATTTCAAAGGTCTTTTTCAGTTTTACACAAAGTTATAAAATGTCAATTCAGATTGATTAGATATATATATATATATATATATATATATATATATATATATATATATATAATTTTGATAAAAAAAATAATTAAATTAATCTTTTTTGGTTTCGGACTAGGTGATTTAAAATTATACAGTACTGAAAATAAATTAAATTGTCAGAATTAAGCAGCCTTGAGATTTATTCATGGATTGGTAATAATGTGTTTTTTTTTAAAAAAAAAATATTTTGTAATTGTAGCGTGGTTATGGAGTTGACCAATTCCATGTCCTTTAGCTATGAAGGACAATAATTTTTTTTTAAAAAAAAAACATAGGGTAATTTTTTTTTTGTGGAATTAATCATTTTTTTTTTTTTTCATTTTTATTTTAGAAAAATTATGCTCGTACTCACTAAGTAAATATATCATGGTTGCAACAATCTATACATCACATATAGGTTTTTCAAATTAAGTTCGAGATCTCAAATATCAAATAAAAAAAGATATAAATAAGTAAATCCTTTGAATTCTTGATATTTTAAAATTTATCATTCGAAAAGAAGTAAATTGTTAAAGAATTTTATACTGTATTTAGATCATAATTGTAATAATTAAATAAAAAAATTGAGTTAACTTATATACATTGAATTAGATTTTTACATCTTGAACAAGATTTGTAAAATAAAATTTACACCTTATAATATACATCCGATATTAATGGACAGGGGGAGTCGAACTAAGTATTACACGAAGAGAATATATTTTGACGCTCATCTATTTTATCAATTGAGCCACCACCAAATCATTGAAATTAAATAATGTGTGGTATTAGGTTGAATCAAGCATGACAAATAGCAGTGCTCTTTTTTTGGTCCACCCGACAAATCACTGAAACAATGTGTTATTTTAGGTTGAAACTTTTTTTAGTAAACTCAAGCATGATTAATCTAGAGAGAAAACGCAACTGTATTTATATTTTTTAAAAAAAAATTAATTTTTTTTTTATTTTGGTGTTCATCTCAAAAATAATTTTTTTAAAAATAAAAAATATTATTTTAATACAATTTAACACGAAAAATACTTTAAAAAATAATTACAACTATACTCCCAAAACAGAGATTTAATCCTTTGTTTCAAAAATTTTTATTTGATAAAATTAAAATTAAATTATATTTTATAACACTGAACTTTAATTTGATGCCGGGTATTTTTGGTCACCAGTAATACACTATAAAACGTGAATATAATATGGGAGAATGAAATAAAATACAAATTATTATTCGATATATATATATTAAGGAAACTCAGCTACGCTGCTGCCGTTCACAGTGCAACCGAGTGAATATAATTTATTCTGTAATGGAATGGAGTTATCAAATTTGACCAGTTCCATGATCCGTACAATGGAGGGCAATAATGTCCTTTGGGGAGGGTGGCGGGTGCCGTGGAGAAAGGGACACGTACGGGATGGTTTGGGCATAAAAGAGGTCGTTGAGGGTAGGCAAAGGGAAAAGACAGATGATTAATAAAGCGGGTTGGTTGGTAGCGAGCTAGGGGCACCGACGGGCTGTGATTGGATAGACGGCCTGCCATATAAGCTTGTAGATAATGTCCCGCCCCGCCCACCTCATGCCCCAAAACCCCTTTTTATTTTTACATTACCTTAACAACCCCGTCAAAACATAATATATTTTAAAAATATTAAATTGATTGGTTTTTAGTATTTTTTTTATTCAATAATAGACTGTTAAAATTACAAAAAAAAAATAATATAAAAAATATTAAATTGATGTTTTTTAGATTAAAAATATTTTCAACTATAATATGAATATTAAATTCATAATTCTTTAAGTATTTTTTGATTTAATAATAAAATGTTAAAATCACAAAAAATAAACATCAATTTAAGAAAACATAAGAAGTCTGTTAAATAGACAATTTAATACAAGAAATTGAATAATTAATTTAACAATATATTATTTTTTTATTCAACAATAAAGATATTTTCTCAGATGAATTTATATATTTATTGATTAAATTAAGTCATATAGTTAATATTATTTAATTTCATGATAATAATAAAAATAATAATAACAACAATGACGACACAACAATCCACCTATATTTTTTTTGGTTAATTAAAGGAGGGTGTATATCTAAAAAGTAGAAAGTACATGAGAATATCATAAAGGTTATTTTTTAAAATAATTTTTTTATATACAAAAAAATTAAAGTGCATTAATGGTTTTAATTAAGCTTCAAGCTTTATATTTTTTATTATAAAAATTTTATTTTAGTTTTTAAATAAGAAAACATCGTTGGAGATTTAAGAATGCATTGGTATGGGCCGGTCTTTCTAAGAAAAAGCCCATTTACAGCAAAAAATTGTAAGATAACCAGCCCAATAACTGGTACACCGACAACTCGAAGGCTTTCTTCTAAAGGACTATAAAGGCCACCATGGCCCTGGTGCGGAGCTACCGCAAAAGGACGCAGAAGAAAAACTAGGGTTTCCGTGAAAGCAAACAACAGCCTTACAGTCGACAAAATGATCTACGACGTCAACTCTCCTCTCTTTCGCTCATTCCTCAGCCAGAAGGGTGGCTCTTCCGATAAGAGGTAATTTATTCCTCTGTTTGCTTTCAGTTTTTGTTCTATACATGTTTCTGTGCAGATGACCATGTAGCTGTTTCGATGTGTAAATAATCCAAGTTGAATGATGCTGATTCTCTTAGCATCTGAACTGAGTGTGTTATGCATAAAAGGGTATCGGTTTTTTTTTTTTTTCGTTATTGCTTTGACAGGTTGGCTTATGGGTAGTTTCGCTACGAGTTATGCTAAACATCAAGAAAAACTTCAAGAATACACATGAATCATCATCCAACAGTTTATTTGTATTCTTGAAGTTTGTTCCATTGATATTTAGAATTACTCTTTTATGACAATATGGTAGCGTTTGGCTAGACAGTGGAGATTAGAGGGGACACATCCCCCTATTCTTCTTGTTTTGAAAAAACAGAAATTCACTCCAAACTCTTTCCAGAGAAAGATTTATTTTATGTCTCTGTCTTTTATCCCTTCAACCAAACATATTTTTGTCCCTTTTGTATTTGTCCATCTGTCACTTAGTCACGGGGCACTGACCAAAAGCAATCTAAGGAACATAAAAATATGGTGAAATTGTGGATGATGAGACTAAATATGCAAATGGTTTGACTGGATAAGATTAAGTAGAAGCTTGTCATCTGCCATTTGAACAAGAAAAACAAAGCAGGAAAAGCAGAACATGGTGAAATTGGAAAACGTGGAAGACTTTTAGCTGGGAAAAATACTTGTGAATCATCTAGTTTTTTCCAAGATGTTTGTCGAATGAAATTGAATGCTATGTTACATGTATTTGGGAATTGATGGATTTACAAGTTTTTGGATCCTTCAGTTAAAAGCTTGAACATGGAGTAGATTTGTGTAATGTTAGTGGCATTGCTTGTCAAGATTGTTGAACCAAAGGATGGAAGAATTTAAAGGACAGATATGCAGAATGATACATGGAACTCTAAATGTAATTTGGCTAGATTGGTGCTATAAATTGGATCAGGAAAGGATGTTATTCTATCTGTGTTGATTCTCCATTGGAATTTGAGCTGAATATCCCATGAAATTCAATTGAATGCTGTTTGAAAGTACCTTCTTGTGGTGCCTGCCTCTGATACTCAATGCAGTCGTGAATTGTCTTTTCTGATATAGAACGTGTTCTCTGGCTTTCTTGCTTTGGAATGGTGGATTTTACTCATCCTACATTATCAAGTTCATCTGTGTTCTGTTTGTGATTGGAAAAATGGTTTTGTATGCTTTCCGTAGTTTGAAATTTCTTTCCTCATGTTTTAACCTATTCTTGATTGTTCCCTCCATTCCTTCCCAGCCCTTCTTTTCTTTCATCCTAGTTTTTAATTTATGTCCCTCAATTCAGCTCACTGGTTTAACATGTCTATTGGGATATCATACATGCTATTGTTTAGCATTTTAATGATTTTTCAAGAGGCGCTCGTCTAGGTACCTTAGGGGAGGCGAGATGAGGCCACATCACCTTTAAATGAAGCGTTGCCTAGGCAAGCGCCTTGTGAGTGGGTGCAAGGCGTTAAAGCTAATGCATGCTTGAAGTACTTCACTTCTTTTATTGTTGAATATTTCTTTTTGACTGATTTTTTGACCTATTTGTCTATCTTTTAATTTACCACAAGAAAGAGCTTAGGGGTATTTTTGTAAAAAACCAAAGATCAGGGTAAAGAAATCATTAAAAAAATCATTAAAGTGAGACAAATAGACAAGGATGGACACCTTAGAAGAGAAACACCAACCACACTTTCTTTTTTCAACATCAAGTGCTAGAACTACACATGAAGAGGGATTTTGAGAGATGAGGATTAGGACTGTAATCATGAAATGGAGGATATGGAGGATTCAAGTGAAGGAGAGGAAAGCATGGATGAAGATGTTTTTGAAGATTAATGAAAAATGATGATGATATTCAAGTGTGCTTTTTAATCTTTTTGCTACTTACTATTTTAAATTATTTTATTTTGTTTAAGGGTGAAAAATATTACTTTATATGACTATGTTATGGTATTTTATATTTTCTTTCGATTTTCTAATGATCTAATCGGAACTGGGAAGATATATATTTTAGATTTATATAATATAATATTATACATTTATTTTCTTTAGTTTATAGCATTATTGCCTTGGTTCCTTTGGGCATGCGTCTAGGGGTGTGCCTATTGCCTTGGGTATTTTATTGGCTTGGCATATTTTATCGTCGTTTGCCTTTGACAACACTGTGCTAGAGATATATTGCATGTGAATTTGATTCTTCTAAGTGAAAGGAAGAGTTTTTCTTTACCATATACTGCATGCTTTTGCAGTTGTTCTGTTTGAGTCTTTTCCTTGTTTCCAAGTGCTCACGATGCTAGTTGAAATAACCTATAATCAGTTAGAGTGCTGCGAGATTTTACTGGTGGATGCATGTTTGATAAAATCTGCCCTTTTAGATCGACTCTGAGCCCTATGAATTATTTTGTGGTGCTTTTTCTTAGTTTTGCTTCTGGGTATCCTGAAGTATGGATGTAATTTTTGTTGGTTTCAGGAAAATGGAGGAGCAGAAGCCAAAGGAGCAGAGACCCAAAGCTAACGAGAACAAGCCTGTTATGACAGAGTGAGAGGTGCTGTAGTTGCCAGCTTTAGAATGAGTGAGATGTTTTAAAATGCCATTATATATGTTGGGGATTTCCTCTCATCTAGTCTAAACATGAATTAACCTATTGCCTTTGGAGTTTGCAATGAACTTTCGTTTGGAAATGGATGTTAATTTGAGTTTGTGATATCGGTTTGTAGAATCAAGTGGCATTGATGTCATAGAATTTTCACTCTTTAATACAGTGTTATGTTAAAATATAATACGCAAGGTAAAACCATCACTTCTCAAGCATGGTAGACATTATTTTCATGGGGGCGGTGGTTGTTCCTTATTTCAGCTTCTCCTTTCCTGCTGTATTTTGCTTAGGTACGTCTGGTCTTCATGGGTAGGTGAGGGGTGGGAGAATGGAGAAGAGGAGATGTTCTTACAGTCTAATAAGAGCCCGTTTGGCATTGCTGCCAAACCGGTAAATTTTTTTTAAAAAATTAAGTGACGGTTGTACTTTCTGGATCGTTTTGAATGTCAAAGAAAAAATATTATTTGCATGTTTTTCGGCACGAAAAGCTATTTGAAAAGCAAAATAGTTGACGCTCTAGTTCACTGTAAAGATAGGAAAAGCTTTCGATAGTGTAGAGGTCAAAAGACAAAATAATTGCGGGCAGTTTCTACGTGTGGGGGCACATGTTAAGATTGTCAACAGCTGGGGCCTTGGTGAATGATTATACTGACCTAGAGTAATTTATTATCTTAGTACAAAGCACTCTATAGCTGGAGACTAGCTCATTTACCCGTGCTACTCCTTGGGCATAATTGTTTTTCAAGCGCAATAAAAATATTTAAGTATGGATAATTTATTTATTTTTTTTTAAAGTATTTTAACTATCAAATGATATTTTTATATAATATGAAAATAAAATTATAACAAGCTGACATGTAAAACTTGTTTGGATAATTTTAAATTAAAAAAAAAAAACAAATTGAAAAGCTTAATTTTGATTCAGTTTAATATTGAAGGATAAATTAATGAAAAACAACACTTAATTAAAAATAAAAACTAAGTTAATAAATAAAACTTACAATTCAACCTATGCTTGACATCAGATTCAATAAATAATATTTTTATTTTATAAATTATTTTTTATTTAATTATACAACAATAAAACGCATGATGATTTTTTTGTATGAAATATTTTTTAATAAAAAAAAACATGACTAGATCATTAATAATAAATAGTGAAATTGCATTCTTATATATATCATTGATAACAAATGATAAAATTATATTTTTCTAAATTGAAAGATATAAAAAGCATTGAAAAAAAATAAAAACAAAGTATAGCTCTAAGGATGTGGATCAATCCATTAAACCTACCACTATTTTTTTATTTTTTAAAAGGATGGATGATTTATTATTCACTTTTTAAAAAAAAAAACAAAAAGTATTTTAACCTATTTTTTATTTAAAAAATCTTGATAAAACTTATTTATATCTTTTTAAAAAATCAATAAACAACTTAAAAAACAAAATCAACCCCAACATAAAATTATACTCACAATCATATTTGTCTCCTTATGCAAGGAGAAGGAAAAAAAAGGCACCTCGAGTAAAACTCTCTCGATGAAATGGAACTCACTAACATGATATTGATTATTTTTGTGGCTAGAATCATCATTAACGATGACTTTCTTTTTTTATACAGGAATCCAGCTAGCCCTATCTCCTAAAAAAAAGGACTAAAAAACAAGAAAATTAAAGTTTTGTACTGAAATTAAATTTTTTGACACCTAAAGTACTGGTCATCTAATAACTAAAAAATAAGGGATTATAATGAACTTTATAAATGAAATTCAAAGATGCCACCTATTCCACCTGCTTTTTTCAACTTGGTCCTGTTTTTCAATCCAACACTTTCTTTAAAAAAAAAAAAAACAATAGTGTTAATTTTGACTTAAAAGAACTAAATTGTACATAAAAAAGTTCAAGAATGATATTGAAAATTTTTATATATAAAAAAAATGATTATCCCGTTCACACTGAATAAAACAAACATCTCACTTCTTAGGGTTTTTTTTTTTTTTTTTTTGTAATTTCTCTCTTGGACTTGTTCGATGAGACGAATACTTGGTATTGTGATAGTTTTTTTTCTCCCTTAGCTACAAAGAAAAAATTATTTGGTTAGTTAAATAGCTTCTTGCTTTTGATATTGGATCCTTTATATAACTGTGCATTGAACCTTAGTTTTATAGAAAATTAAAATAATATATTTTTCATCCATAAAATCTAATTTTTTATTTATTTTGCATGTAAAATTCTCCTCACAACATATATATGCTTTTAAAACCAACCTTTTTGAAGTGTTTTTCTTAAATCTATTTTTTTAAATTGTAGTCATAAAAACCATCACAATGCCAAACAAACAAAATAAATGTTAAATGTCTTAATATTTTGCATGCTTTTGGAAATAAAGTGTTTTTTAATATTAACACAGTGAGAAAGTTTTGAGAAAATATTACACGCTAATTCTTTTTTAAAAAAAAAACAAAAAAATAGCATAACTAATGAAAAACCACAATTGAGAACTGCGTTATTTAAATTTTGAAATTGCAGGTTTTCAACGATGCTATTTCTTAAAATATTTATTTTTTATTTTTGCTCGTGTTAGTTTACTAATTATTTCTCAAACTATGCTCCTTTTCAAAATAATTAGGAAATATGAGGAACTAGGATGGATAGTCTATTCTGGTTTGGATTGATTGTTTCAGCCGATTTCCAGGGTGGTTGGAAGTGCTTTGATTATCAAAGAAAACTCACAAATCTTGTCGTTTTGGACCAGTTCATGTGCATTATATAGGCTTTCATGCTCTAGCCAGGTCTCCTTTATAGCATGTTTGTTGCTTGGTTTCTTTCAGGAAATTAAATATAACCAGAACATAAAGTGATTGTCCGACTTGAGTACAGCTGACTCCATGACGCGTGGAATAATAAAATCACTTCACATTTATAATATTATTTTATTTTTCTAAACTATCTAAAATTATTAAAAAATAATTTAAAACAAAAATAAACACGCTCATGCTTGATATTAATATACTTTTTGGGATTATAATTTTAAAAAAATAATTCAAAGCAAAAAAAAAATTATTTTTTAAAAAAATACTCTTTAAATATAAAAATAAACACGCTCTAAGTATATTTGATATTATTATAGTTTTTATGATTATAATTTTAAAAAATAAGTTTTAAAAAAAATATAAATTATAACTTTTTTATAATCAAAATTTTAGATGAATCTTTCTCCTTTCTTTTATATATATATATATATATATATATATATATAGAAACCAACATTAAATTTCGTTAGTACTTGCTTTCTTCGTCAAAAGGTTCGTTGGATCTTGAACTACACGATGGAAGGCAGTACTTTTTTATATCAAGGGGAAGTTACCTGATATACAACCTAACATTTTTTTCTAGTTTTTTTTTAAACCAATAAGAAGACAGAAATGTTAATGATGGTTTTGGAGATGCAAAATGATTAAAAAAAAACATTAGATAAGAAAAAACTTTAAGTAGCAGGCTTGATTTCATGTTTTTTTTTTTTAAAAAAAAACTTTTTTGGAGTATTTTAAATTGACGAGTTGGTTTATAGGTTTTATATGGATGCTGATAAGGTAATTTTGAGTTAAATGACTTAAATTAGGTTTTTTGAACAAAAAAAACCATTGCGTTGATTTTTCAGCATGCAGACGACAAGTTGGATTCTAGGCATGCAGATGACAAGTTGTCTTCTTTGACAAGGGAACATGTTGCTTGTGTATTTTTTATTTTCAAAAAAAACTAAAGGCCATTCATTTTAAATTTATATTAAAAAACAAACATGTGAGCCTAAACTTTTTATTTGCGCCTAGGAGTGCTAGGGCCACGGGCCCAAGATTCTGAGCCTTATTTGGCTTTTTTTTTTTATTCTTTTTCTTATATAAAGGTTAAATATAAATTTTAAAAATATATATATTGATCTCGATTGAGTTTATGGTTCAAAGTGTAGGTTTGATGAGTTAAGCTATAATATTTAGATTGTTTTTTCTAATATTGTTTTTTTTAATTAATATTTTTTTAATGTTTTTTTCTTAAAAAAATTTTAAATTTATGTTTCAATTAATATCTATCATATGTGATTTTTCTTCTTATTTAACCATTTTTTTGACAAGATTTGTTTTTAAATGATGTTGCGTGTGTTTAGTTTTTTTTTTTTTAAATTATTCTAATTCATTTATATATATTAACTTTATTTTTTTTCAAATAATATATTTAATATATGCAATCTTGCATAATTTATTTTTATTTTATTCAATAAATTTAATGTATATTTGTTTTTAGTTATTATTAATGACTTTTTTTTATTTTTATTAACACATAGTTTTTGATTTATTTAATTACATGCATGCATTTTTATTTACATGATTTTCTATGTATAAAACACATTTAAAAATTAAAAATATATAATTTTTAAACAAATAATATTTAACATACAACAAAACACAAATCAAATAACTATTACATCTTAAAAGATGGCGTCATACCGAAACAAAAAAACCAACCAAGGGAGAAACCAAGAACATGTCGAAATGATTTTAAAATATTCGAGAAGTGTGGTATAGTGAAATTAATTCCACTCAAGTACCATGAAAAAGGAAGAAGAAGTCATTGCATCTCTCTCCTCTCTTTTTCTTTCCTTTAACAACCAAACGGAGCTAATTAACCAAATTATTATGACTCTGACTATGACTGAGACTGCTAATCATCATCTCTCACGAAGCCAACTTGTGGAGAACAAAAGAGAGAGAGATCTCTTTCTATTTTGACTGTGTCGTTTCTTCTTTTCTCCATCTCCACTGCGAGACCAGACATGGAATCTTCCATGGGAGATCAAGGGAAGCTCTAAAACGGTCTTAGCAGGGGAGAGAGACCTGAGAAATCTCCATGATCAAGACCCTCCCTCCCTCGAAGGAACACCAAAAAGTACAGCAGAGACATAGGGGTCCATGGCGAGGGTGAAAAGCAGAGGACAAAAGGGTGCATGCAGCTGGGCATGCACTTGAGTAGCCATGAGTGGTTTCCCATGTGCAACCACTCTATTATCCAAACCCCTCCTCTATCACCTCCTGTCCCCAATAACCACCTTCCTTGCTTAATTAGAATTATCAATAATGGGTGCTTTATGATTTGCAAACTGCTTTCCTCTTGGAGTAGTAATCTCTTCAATGCATAGCTGCTAGCTGCTGTGAATCTTATAAATCCACCGTAGCTTGCTACCTGCTTAGTTGAAGTGGAAATTAATGGAAGTTGTTGACTCTGATGAGAAAACTAGGCCTCGAATTGAATGGAATTGGTGGTGCATTAAGCACATGGTCTTGTGAGAAAATGTTGAGATCGATCTCCATCAGCAGTACTGGGAGTTCATATATATTTCGATGGAAATTAATTGACCATTTAAAAAGAGCATTTCTTTCATATTTTATTAGATAAAAGATATTTTTTTTCATAGGTTTTATATATATATATAGCTTATTGTTTAGGCAGAATAAAATAGAAAGATACACCAGACATTGAAGTAAATGTAATTTGTATTTTTTACTATATACACGATTTTGTAAAATAAATTTTAATTTTATTATTTATAAAAAAAATTGAAATTGTGAAGATCTGAAATTTTTCCTCTAGAATTTAATCTTCTGGGATTTATTATTTTCTCCTCTAGAATTTCAGGTCTTGTTTTTTTTATTTCTCTCGTGGAGCTTATAAAAAGAAAATTAGCCACTTTGTCACACATGTATTCTCTATTTATTGCTTCCATTTTCCTTAATACCAGAAATTTCTCTCAACTCCTGTTTTTCTTTATTGTTCTTTCAAATTTTGTTATTGTTAAGTTGAGACCAATTTGTTTTAAAAAGAAGAAGAAGAAAATATTATTTTGAAAATATTTTTTAAGCTGTATGAAGATATTTGAGTAATTTTAAAGTATTTTTTTTATTTTGTAAAACATTTTGGACGATTTTATTATTATATCCTCATATAATTCAAGAGTATTTATAAAATAGAAAACTTATAAGATCTATCAATTTAGATTAAAAACTTGATATAATAACATGGGAATTAGATATTACATGGATATATTTAACTACACAAGGATATTGGATTTAATTATTTACCCTTTACTAATAATTAGTAACAAGATGGTCATCTTTTCTCTACATGAGGTGATTTTGCCTTGGATCTGGATCCTGTTGATTATACATATGCCACAATAATTGTTCCATGAGTAGCAGATTGTGTGAACATGTTGTTTTTTAATTAAAGTCACAAACATTTTTTTTCTTAGTTTTAATTTGGTCAAAAAATAGAGTAATGCCAAGCTCCTTCACTGTAAGAAACAAATCATTTTTTATTAGAAAAGTGCATACAATTAGAGAGAGAGAAGAAATATATATATATATATATATATATATATATATATAGAGAGAGAGAGAGAGAGAGAGAGAGAAGAGAGAAATATAAGTTATTAATGTTATAAATCCGGCATAATTTGGTGCGTTGATTTAGAAAATTTTAATTTAAAATTTAGACTAAATCGAGTTTTAATTGAAATTAATAATTGATTGATGGTGATTGAGCTAGTTAGTTAGATTATAAACTTTTTTAAAATAAAATAATATTTTTTTAATAAAAAATAATTAACCCGAATTAATATAATTTAAGTAAAGAGAGGATATTTTTCAGACAACTTACCAAATCTGATAAGCTAATTGGCTATGTAATGCCTATAATTGTTGGAAAAAACACGCATCTTTCTCAATTAGCACTTGGTGATTGGAAATAGCAGCAATGTTTTTCTCAGTACAGGCTAGAGTTTCTACAGACTCCATGGCTATTACAAGTTTTAATTGAAATTAAAAATATTTTAATTATATTAAAATTAGTAAATGCAATAAATTGATAATGATTGATTTAGTCAAACTTAATTAAATTTATACTGATATTTTTTTTAAAAATAAAATAATATTTTTTTAATAAAAACTAATTAACTCGAATTTATATAATTTAAGTAACGTCAAGATAATTTTCAGATCAGACCACGGACCAGAACATATAATTTTTTTTTTATTAACGTGATGTTCCAGGTCAGCTTGTACGTACCTCAACTAATTTCACGGATCCTGAAATTAACAATCATGTAAGCCTCTGATAACCATTATATTAACAACCACAAAATTTAAATCTAAAATTACAAGAAAGACAAACTCTTTAATCCCAATCTCTTCACACTATGTTAATTATGTAATGCCTATAATTGTTGGAAAAACACGCGTCTTTCTCAATTAGCACTTGGTGATTGGAAATAGCAGCAATGTTTTTCTCAGTACAGGCTAGAGTTGCTACAGACTCCATGGCTATTACAACAGTATTGCTGGTGTATTATTGCGGTAAACAAAGACTAGAAAAAAGACATTAAAGAAAGTTGGTGGTTATAGATAGACAATTGCAAGGTTTCCAAAGTTGCTTTTCTTTGACGATGTTAGTTATTCTCTTTATCCCTCCCTCTCTCTTCCCTCCATGTTTTCTCCCCTCCATTCACGCCGCTCTTACTTGCAATTGCACACATTTTTGTGCTCTCCCTTCCTTAAACTAAGCCTAGACAAGAACAGACAAATTGCTTCAGCATTTCCATATTCTATCACGATCTCTACCTAGCTACACCTGTTTTTGATTCTCTCAGCGCGCAGACTTCAAAGGGGTGGCCAAAAATGTCTGAATTTCCTCCGCCGTCAACCACCACCAAGAAAACTGACCGCTTGTCAAGTCTTCTCCTCTCTGACTTGTTCCTCTTCTGTTCTTTCATTCTTTCTCACCCTCTATATTTCTCTTACCTGGTATTCTTCTCCCCGTACCTCTTCAAGCTCCTTTCCTTTCTATCCCCTCTCTTCATCACCACTTCCCTTTTACTCCTAGCCCTTCTCACCATCTCTCCCAGTCTTGTCAATGACAACTCTCATACTGAATTGTATGGATCCAAGGTAAGTTTCTTTTACCTACAAACATACCAAGCTGTTGTCGAGAGGTTACGGTCTAAAGTAGAAGATGGGACTGATCAAGAGTTTCATCATTTTGAGGAGCTAGAAGCGTATAAGATTGTGTTTGAAACGTCAACTACTCTTGGCATTGAAGAAAACCACGCGGTTGAAGTTACGGAAGTAGAACAAGCTAAAGATCAGAGCGCCTGTTCAGGTACTGGTCAATCGGTACAGGTTCACGAGGGTTCAATATTTCATCAAGTTTTTGGTGCCTGTGGGGTCTCTGATCAAGTGGTCGACGTTAATCTAGATGAAAATTCAGTTTTGATTACAAGGTCAAAAAGTAATGGTCATGAGCTGATTGCGGAGGGGAAGACGTTAGGAGGCTTCTTGCATCAAAAGGAGGAGTTTGAAGATATATGGTTCCAAAAGGAAGAAAAAGAAGCACTCAAGCCACTTAACGTGAACTTCAATAAAGCCGAAGATCGAAAAGAAGAACAATCTATGATTATAAGCGGATCCAAGGAAATAGGTCAAAAGATAAGCGAAGCTAAAGTGAGTGACGATGATGGTGGAGAGCACTACTACTCTCCAAAGCTGAGCTCCCAAGAACTAGAAGCAAACCCTTGGAGTCCAGGTAATGGTGGAGGCTACAATTCCAAAGTTAAAGACAACTCTCAAACATTGGGGCACTCGAACCTCGGGAGTTTTGGGTCAATGAGAAAAGAGAAGGAATGGAGGAGGACATTGGCATGCAAGCTTTTTGAGGAGAGACACAATGTGGATGGAGGTGAGGGCATGGATATGCTTTGGGAGACATACGAGACAGACTCTACTAAAGTTCAAGCAAAAGGCAGAGCAAAGAAGGGAAAGAAAGGCAGCATCGAGTACTATGATGACGACGATGACTTAGACGAGGAAAAAAGTGACGGGCAGCTGTGCTGCTTGCAAGCCTTGAAATTCTCAGCTGGGAAGATGAATTTGGGGATGGGAAGGCCAAATCTTGTCAAGATCTCCAAGGCCCTCAAAGGAATCGGATGGTTGCACCATGTGAGCAAGCATAGCAAGAAGGGACACCATTAAACCAAGTTGTACTTCGACCTGTTCAAAGCTTTAATGGCTTAATTAACAGACTGTTCTGTATTCTGTACGTTCAAGGATAAAAGTAAATACCAAGTTCCCTTTTTTTCCCGTAAGAAATTGTGGTATACATTCTCTACTCCAATAAATGTCAAGTTTGGATCCCTTAGACATATTAATAAGTAATAATTAAGCTCTGCAGCTCCTTTAGCTAGCTTGTAACTGGGTTCGTAGCTGGTTCGACTCAGTATAATAAATTTAAAAACCATAAAAGATGGTGCATGATCATGACGCCTAGGCATGGCCAAGAAAATAATTGAATCACTGATGAGGAAGTCTTGCCCACTTTATAAGAAATGTGTGTGGGTTCGCATGGGGAACGCAGTGATTGTTGGCAGGATTATCATTTCAGAGTTGCACTTGTTCGGTACTGCATGTGTCCAACCCAGGACAATTTCTCCGTGTCCGAGTCTTGGTTTGAGGCACGGTTGTAAAACACAGCCCAAGATTGACCCGAAACAAGGCTCGGTTACAGATTTGAAAGGTTTACGGGGTTAATCTAAATTTTTTTTTTATTAAAAAAATTACAATAATATTGTTTTTTAAAAAATACAAAATAAAAAAACAATATGTTAAGAGTTAGGTCCAAATCAACAAATCAAATATGAGAGAAAAGGCACGATTGTAAAACACAGCCCCATGTTGACCCAGAAGAAGATCCGGTCATGGATTTAGAGGGTTTACGGGGTTAATCTGAGATTTTTATAAAAAAAATTAAAATAATAATATTTTAATAAAAATAAAATGAAAAAACCAATATGTTAAGAGTTAGGTCGGAATCAACAAATCAAATCAAGTTCTTGACTGACGCACTCGTCGGAGGTCGAAATGAGAGAAAAAGCCACATGAGTTTAAATTAAAAAATTTAAATTATAAGGACTAAAGTGGATTATTGCTGAATCCACATATATAAATATCCATCTTCTATAAATCTATCTTAAACTCTCTCTCAGAGCATGTTTATCTTCTTTCTTTCCCTTTTTGTTAAGCTGGTTTTTATGATATTGATTGTATTATCAAATTTTCTGAACTAATTTGAGTGAGAAATTTTAAATAATTTCAGAGAATGAGGATTTTAGGTAGTTGTTTTTGGGGAAATCGGGTAAGGGTTAAAAAGCTCCAAAAAATCTGAATTGTCCGAAATGAAAGAATTTTTATTTATTTATAAATGTACAACTAATTTTTACTGAGTTGGAAAAGAGATAAAAATGCTTTTGGTGAAAAAAAATTCAAATTATTTTGGAGAATTTGATTTTTTTATTTATTAAAATATTATTTTAAAAAAGATAATTCAAAGAATAAAAAAAGAAATTGAATTAGCAATTTTTTACCTGAATTCTCTAAATACCCGCCTAGTAAGTTCATAAAATTATAATGAATTATATTGATATAGTGAATTAAGAAGACATGTTTTTTAAGTCTCTGGATTTAAAATTTAAAACTAATATCTAAAAATATTTTATCAAATTTATTTTAATATAAAATATAAAATAAAAATATATTTTTAAGATATTATAAAAAAAAATTCTCTAAAAACACCTCTCACAATCATATGATCAAATTACTAGAAGACAAATAATATATATATTAGGTCCGGATCAATAATATTTTTTTTAAATGCAAATAAAAAAAAAAATTATAGAGAATTTATTAAGTGTATTGGGTTTGACAGCCAAACCAAATCTAAAATAGCTTTAGGTCTAATTGCAAAGACCAACTAAATAGTATTGAGTTTAATAGCCAAGCCAAATCCAAGAACCTTGGATCTAGGAGCCAAGAAGTCCAAAAGCTGTTGGATTTGGCAAGGCAATGAGACTTAACGCTGAGAGAAAAGAAATTTAACCCAACCCAGCCCAACTTTAAATAAAAAAATTATCATCATCTAATTTTTATACAATATAAAAAAAATTTCATTAATTTATTTTTTCTTTTTCGTATGAAAAGAAATTAAAAAAAAAATGAAAAAAATCTAAAGAAGACAAAAAAAACTAAAATTAGAACATATATGGATTTAGCTATGAGTCAAACTTAACACCTATTATAAGCGATTTGAGTCTAGCTGTCAAGCCAAACCAAATAATTTTTGACACAAAAAGTGAAAAAAACAATGACCCAACAACATTTGTTATTAAAAAAAAACAGAAAAGACAATGTTTTTATAGTGTTATAGTATCGTTGTTTACAGTGCAAATACTCTATGTATACCATGTAATAAGTGTATATTCATAGTAAATGTACAGTATTTTTACCATGTATTTTAAAGTGTGTGTGTGTGTATGTATGTGTGTGTGTGTATATAGAGAGAGAGAGAGAGAGAGAGAGAGAGAGAGAGAGAGAGACCTAACTATCATGAATATACAGCAATGCAGTCTGGATGGTTTGACTGAGGCTGATCAGTTCACACTAGATCCCGCGTCACCTCACCGCCACTAACCACTTGGCATCACCCAGACTAAGACTTACAGTACGCGTAATCTCAGTCGTCCATCTTAATTACTTTCCAAAACCCACCGTGGAGTCTATCTTCGATTTCTAAAAGTCTCAGAAACCTGCAAGGCTGTAACCAATCTCAGCCGTCCATCTTAATTACTTACCAAAACTCACCGTGGGGCCTACATTTTGATTTCACCAGATCTCGCTCGAACCCGTTAATTAAAAAACAAGTCTCCAAGACCTGTAAGGCTGTAACCAACAAATAGCAGCGAAAAGGAGAGACTTCCTGTCCCCGTCCCTGACTGTTGCTTTATCATCCTCGCCATCCATCGCCATTTCTCTCTATATCTCTCTCTCTCGCTAAGAAACCGAAAGCAGAAAAGGAAACGAAAATGGCGACTCATAGAAGCTCGCGCAGTGGAATCGGCGTTTCGTTTCGGGTGTTGGGTTCGGCTGTATCACTAGCAGTGTTTCTGTGCTTGACCGTGTCTCTTCTCTTCACTGCTCATTCTCACTCTACCACCGACAACCATGTAAGCTCTCCCTCTTTAGATCTGATTCCTGATTAATTATTTAATTAACTAACTAATTGTAATTAATGTTAATTTATGCGAAAATGTAACGGAAATCAGAGCATTAGTTATTAAAGTTAGAAGTGTAATCCTGTTATTTCTCTGTTTTTTTCTTAATATTTGATATAGGGTTTCAGTAATGTGAGATACGGGTTGGGATCCGGCAGGAGATCTGTGCTGGCGATGAAATCGGATCCGCTCAAGTCAAGATTGGATCAGATCCGGAAGCAAGCGGATGATCACCGGTCGCTAGCGCATGCGTATGCATCGTATGCGCGGAAACTGAAGCTTGAGAATTCGAAGCTTGTTAGGGTTTTTGCTGATCTGTCGCGAAATTACACTGATCTTATTAACAAGCCATCGTATAGGGCTCTTTCCGAGTCGGATTCTCTGTCCATTGATGAGGCTACGCTCAGACTGTTTGAGAAGGAAGTGAAAGAGAGGATCAAAGTTACGCGGCAAGTGATTGCTGAAGCGAAAGAGAGTTTTGACAATCAGTTGAAGATTCAGAAGTTGAAGGATACTATTTTTGCGGTTAATGAGCAGTTAACCAAAGCGAAAAAGCAAGGGGCGTTTTCGAGTTTGATTGCTGCGAAATCGATACCTAAGAGTTTGCATTGCCTTGCGATGAGGTTGATGGAGGAGAGGATTGCTCATCCGGAGAAGTATAATGATGAAGGGAAGCCACCCCTTCCGGAGTTGGAGGATCCGAAGCTTTATCATTATGCGATTTTCTCTGATAATGTGATTGCAGCGTCGGTGGTGGTGAATTCCGCAGTGAAGAATGCCAAAGAGCCATGGAAACATGTTTTTCATGTTGTGACTGATAAAATGAATCTCGGGGCAATGCAGGTTATGTTTAAATTAAAAGATTATAATGGGGCACATATAGAGGTGAAAGCTGTTGAGGATTATAAATTCTTGAATTCTTCATATGTGCCTGTACTTAAGCAATTGGAGTCGGCAAATCTGCAGAAGTTTTACTTTGAGAATAAGC
Organism: Populus alba; assembly: GCF_005239225.2. NCBI lineage: Eukaryota > Viridiplantae > Streptophyta > Magnoliopsida > Malpighiales > Salicaceae > Populus > Populus alba. Next base: position 15,008,250 of record NC_133285.1, on the reverse strand, counting down.
TCGAGAATGCAACCAAGGATACTACAAATATGAAGTTTAGGAACCCCAAGTACTTGTCAATCTTGAATCACTTACGGTTCTATTTGCCGGAGATGTATCCAAAGTTGCATAGAATATTGTTTTTAGATGATGATATAGTGGTGCAGAAGGACTTGACCGGGTTATGGAAGATAGATATGGATGGGAAGGTGAACGGAGCTGTGGAGACCTGTTTCGGGTCTTTTCATAGGTATGCTCAGTATATGAATTTCTCACACCCCCTGATCAAGGAGAAGTTTAACCCGAAGGCTTGTGCTTGGGCGTACGGCATGAACTTCTTTGATTTGGATGCTTGGAGGAGAGAGAAGTGCACGGAAGAGTATCATTATTGGCAGAACCTGGTAAGATTGCCTTATTGTTCTGTAAATTCTGCTAAGTTGTTATTTCCCTGTTTCTTTATAACATGCATTAGTTCATCGCTTAGATTTATATCAGGGCATATGCTAGGTTGTTTCGGCGTAGAATGACTTTTTCTAATCTCCGATTCTTTATCGCAATCCAGCATTAGAAGAAAAAATGTGGACAGCGTCCTATAAAAGGCGCAGAGTAGTTTTTGCAAGCATGTTACTTTCTGAAAAAAAAGTCCTTCAATTTGATGACCTTAAATCTCCAACTCTAAATTCTGTGGGATGGCCTCCTATGGCTGTAAATACTAAAACAAGGTTACATGTCTTTAAAAGCTGCGATTTTTGTTGTGTCTTTGATGTCCTGTACATTATTCTGTACATTATTAACTAGAGATTCTGATGATGATGCAGAATGAGAACCGAACCTTGTGGAAATTGGGGACGCTGCCCCCGGGTTTAATCACATTTTACTCAACAACAAAGCCGCTAGACAAGTCATGGCATGTCCTGGGACTTGGGTATAACCCAAGCATTAGTATGGACGAGATTCAGTCTGCCGCTGTGGTGCATTTCAATGGGAATATGAAGCCGTGGCTTGATATTGCAATGACTCAGTTTAAACCTCTATGGACAAAGCATGTTGACTACGAGTTGGAGTTTGTCCAGGCCTGCAATTTTGGTCTCTAAATACCCTTCATGGTTGAAGCTTCCTCGCAGTAGATTTGCCATCGCCAGTAAAACCTATATCTTGTGTCCTCTTGTTACACCACCGTCAATTATTCGCATCCAAGATGGAAGAAATCCAGCGCCACCCCAAGTGTAGCATAAGTTGAATTAATTTTAGATTTCTTCTCCCACTTATTTATACAAAGCATGTCAACTAAAATGTGTATTTGACCGCAAGGTGTAGCTACAAAAAAACATGGTTGGATTTTAATGTTATATTGCTCAAGAATTTCTCAAATGTCTGCTTAATCTTCTACCATGGGAGGATATCCTCACGGGTCCGGTTTTATTTCATCCATGCCAGAACTAGAACTTAAAATAACCATCTGTTGACCCTACTGGGATTAACTTGAATATGAATGCAATAATTTATAATTATTTAGTACATAATTAGTTTAATTCAAGTTCGGGTTAGGTACATCAGCCTGACTTTTAGGCTCTAACTGATCTTGATGGGATCAGTATCTATCAGATTCAGTTGAAAATCGTCGTCATCCCTGTTGGAGGATTGCCGTCCCTATCTCCAGAGGATTGCTCTCGAGAAAAATCATGCTCGCAGGGGAAGAAAGCTAGCTCTCGAGAACTATTTGAATGCGTGCATCGACATTTTTTCCCTCTAGCAATGAGAAAGGCAACGATTCGCCAGAGAGGTTTTTACCAAGCATGCGCACATGGATGGAAAGCATTAAAAGATTTAGAAAACTAGTCGGAGATATTTTTTCTTGGACGCGTGTATCCGTGTACACACGTCGACATGACCCTAGAGGATAAGAAAAATCAAGGTCCCAGAACGGACTTGAAATGGTGTGACGTGGATTTAGAAATATAAAGGAAATCGGAATAGGCCATTCCAGAATTAGTATATTACCAAACAAGAGAATTTACTAGCATCCATCCAGAAGCATTAAATACCAAAGGAAAAATGGAAAATAAGTGACATTTCAGATTTAGTATACCAGACAAGAAAATTTACTAGCATCCACCCAGAACGATTCAATACCAAGGAAAAATGGACAAAACCCTTCAGAAAATTTAAGAAACCTCATCCATAGAAGTGTAAGCGCTCTCCTAATACTATCTCACTAAAAACAGAAACTTTGACCATTCCATAACAATTCACAAGTCACTGATCTTCAAGCCGTTGCAGATACTCGTGGCGCTGTAGTCTTGGCTGTGCCGTTAAGACCTAAACCACCAGTACGGTTTGCTCGACCACCATTGTTCCCCATCTTATCAGCTCTCCGATATCCATCACCTCCACGGTTTGAATATCCATCACCTCCACCTCCACCTCCACCTCCACGGTTTGAATATCCATCACCACGGTTTGGATATCCATCACCTCCACCTCCACCTCCACGGTTTGAATATCCACCACCTCGACTGCCACCTCTGTTTCCAAACTCTGTCCTGTTACCAATATCAATCCTGCCATAGACTTTTCCTCCAAGATTACCACGCCCTCTCATTCCTTCGTTTTTATATCCAGCCCCTGATCCAGATGGATATCGTCCCCTATTGTTCCCTGTGGTGAAGAGAAAGAGATAGATAAGCTCAATCACATTAGAGAAAAAACCACTTCTTGCTTAAACTGGAGAGAGTAGATTATATACTTCTTGCTCAATCACATTTTCCAGTTTTACAAGCACAGATGTTGTCCCGCACCATACAGACCAATACATGGAAACATTATAAAAATAGAGATGTCACTATGAAAAACTGGCCTGAGGATATTCACTTTCTGAGATAGATAAAGCACCTTCAATCTGTACGAATAACCTGGATTTTGAGGTCTCTTGGAACAGATTACTAAAAAGCCAAAATGTTTTTTGTTTCCATTAGGCATACCTTACAATTATTTCAGTTTGGGGCATGATAATATATAGCATGATGGCTTAAGACATCAGCTCCTTTTTCAAGCAGAAACCCTCCATGTTATATATAACTGATAGACGCTCTAAGGAGATTATAAATGATGAAATTCCTAGAATGTAGGGGGTTACTATATATTAACTTTCCTAAAAGAATAGACATTGAAGTTCTATCATACAATTTCTTGATTTGATCAAATCTCCAGTTCTTTATTCTAAATAGAACTCCTGGGCTCAAGCTAAATCACTAGACATCATTTTGCCCAAAACTGTTAGAAATCAGTAAAAAGAATCATGCTCACACATTGCAAGTGAATAGGGTGATAGATCTTAAAGGAACAAAAATTTGACGATAAAATTCAGCTTGCCTCGGGAAGTAGATCTCTTTTCCTCAACAACGACGCGGAATCCATTAATCATAACAGGTGAAGCCTGCAACATCAATGAGCTTATAATTAACATATAATTTAAGTAAACTAATTTGACAAAAGAGCTTGAAAGGATGAAAAGCTCCGCCTACATTCTGGAATCACAGAAGAATATAAAAGGAACAGATTGAAAACATTAAGACTTCTTACATAAGAAGATTAATGAAAAGGAAACACAACTAAAAGGGTGTGACAGGCATATTGCTGCTAACCCACAATTACATGTCCAATTTACTAGTTCAAGTGAAAAAGGAAACAAGACATCTCAAAATACTAACAAGGAAAGAAATCATATGTCATAGTGGAATAACACCATATTATTTAAATGAGGAAACAAACTGACTGATCTATCTGCAGATAAAATAAAAAGAACAGAGCATAAGTAATAGCATAGTAGATGGAAACCTCTAATGCACTTTGCACAGCACTCGCCACTTCAAACTCCACAAAGCCAAAACAAAATCCCTGTCAGAAACCAATGGATAACAGGAATTAGAAGAATACCAAGGATAACTGACCAAAAACAAAGAAAAAAAAGTGATGCCTACCTTTTGGAATCTAACTTGAACACCTCCATTCCTAATAGGTCCAAACTTCTTGAACTCGTTTTCAAGCAAGGTAGGTGTGGCATCTAAAGGCAGACCTTTCACGTAGATAGAAGGACCCTCTGTAAACAACCAATTGAATAAATAAGCAGGTCAGGTATGCAAGCATGCACATAGATAAAATTAAAAGCATACAAGGAACAATCATTGAAGATTTGGAAAAAAAACACCAGAGCAATTCAAGGACCAAGCACCTTCACTCTCTTGGGCATTCCCATTTTCAAAAGTATTAGAGCTGGAGACATGTGACTCAGCTGCTGGAGGTTGAGACACTGCAGCAGTCACTTGTTCTTGGATTTTTGGTGCAGACCTCAGAGGAGAAGGGGTAGGACTCGAAAAAGGTGCAGTGTACTCCTTCTGAACTTTCACCTGGAACAGAATTGGAAATAACTTAGTAAAAACAAATCCAATGACGGAAGAGGAGTGAGAACATGGCAAACAATATCAGCTGAATCTATACCAGTAAACACTTCTAAATGTTCATACTTGAGGGTGCTTAATATGCATATCTTAGTGGCAAAATGACAGTGAAGAAACAGGAAATTGGGGGGTTGTGAAATGCTACTTACAACGGAGGCATACGACTTCTTCGGAGTGTCTTCAATCTTAGCACTAGACTCGACCACAACCTGGGAGTCAGCCACTAACTGGGAATCAGGAGGAATTTCATCAACAACCTCAGGCATTGGTTCTTCCTCTTCCTCTTCCTCAACTGAAACATCCCCACGTTCCTCTTCCTCTACCTCAACTGAAACATCCCCACTTTCAGAGGGATTGTACACTTCCCCTCCAATGACTTCCTCAGACAAAGCAACTGTTGGCTCAGAAATGTGAGTTTCCTGTGTGTGAGAAGTATCTGAAAACAGAAACACCTTCAATTTCAATAAGGGGGCTGGAAAATAGATGCGCATTCAAAGAATGATCTTTTTTCATTACCCTGGTCAGGAGCAAGTGGGGCTTCAAAATTGCTGGCAGGCTCTTGATTTTCATTCTGGTGTGTGGGGTCATCAACATACCGAAACACATCATTCAGCACAAAATAGCCTTTGTCTTGAGGAGCCAAGAAGAAGCTCTGAGTAAATTTTTGTCGCAAATTGTCATTTCCATTCAAATACCCAGTCACTAGCACAAGAACTCCGCCTTTGTAAGATTCTTGCGAATCAACTGTAACAATTTCTGCCCTGACTTGACCATATCCAAGTGAAAGTATCTTCTCATTAATAGCCTGCCCCACATTTACAGACAACAAATTCAGCTCTCATTATCAAGAAAACTAGCTGGGAGAAGTTTGTGGGCATTCAACTTTTGCAGATACAGAAGGGTGCTGAGCGGCTAAACATTAAGCATGATACCCGTGGGACATTAAAGAACATTTCAGTTAACAAATTCTGCAGTAATGTTCTTAATTGCTGAAAGAGGTAATTGAAATAAACCACGTGTGTGTAAAAGGAGAGGGAGAAATTATTGAAAGGAGAAAAAGTTTTAATTACCAAAAAAAAAAAAAAGATAAGGCATCATCCAAGGAATAAAATCAAATCTAGATGGAAGGCTTTCCAATCTTATTGATTATCGGCTAAAGCAACTCTTTCAAATACCCCAAAAGTACACCATGAAACACTAGACAAGCTATTGTGTCCCAGAGAAATCCTCGTAGCATTTATCTGATCCTCTAATAGAAATAAATATTTAAGACAGAAAGTGACAGTCTGTCTCTTTCTTCAGGTTCAATAAACAAATCTAACTGAGATGAGAAATTAGCCATTTTTCTGCTTCATTTTGCAAGCAAGAGACAAATATTATATTTCCCAACTCTGACAAAAAGAAAACCAGTCCAGCTACCTTAAACAACTTTACATGGATGTGTATAAAACAAGCTAGAACTCACATTCATGGTAGTAGTGGTACTCATGGCCCCATCCTCTCCAGGACGTCCAAACTTACTACCATCCTGGTAGAATCGGTGAACAAGATCCGGCGATTGCTGCAATATATGGTAGTACTGATGCGCGAAAGCATTACCAACCTACAACCACAAAAAAAATTCAACTAGATCCATGTTAAAAATCCACAGCAAACAAAATACAAACAAAAAAATTTCAAAGGTTAAAAAACATACAACATCAGCAGCTGGAACAGGGAGTTGCGTCACTGGTGCTGCCATGACTGATCAAAATCTCTGAAAAATAAACCAAAGCCCTGATTTTAAAAAATTCTCTAATTTACACATGATCTTTCTATTTTCCAAGAATAAAACCGAAAATGACGAACATAAGATATACATCAAACATTTAAACTACTTTGGAGCGAAGCAAAATATAAGATAATCATTTACACTTAAAACTCCAAATCTAAAAGAAAAACCTAGCAATTAAGCTTCGAGTTAGACTTCAATTTCAATCGGAATCAAGCTGTAACTGAGAAAAAGTTGTGACCGGAGAGAGATCATTTGATAGCTAAAATTCGAGAGAGGAGAGGAGCTAACCTGAGCCTGGTATCGAATCAAAGAGAGTTATGCGGCGAGGCAGGTGAGAGAAAGGAGGTTAAGGCCGGCGAGTGACTTTCTCTCACCTCTCTCGTTTGAACGGGTTGGAGCTTTCTAGGGTTTTTATGGATCTTGAAGAGGCGAGAGTGAGGGAGAGGAGAGAGGAGCGAGGAGAGAGGGTTCTGGTTGCTTTTATATCATGGAGAATTTAGGGGAGGTTTTGCGTGACTCGTACGTGCGGGTTTATTTCTGTACAGCCCTTCAAAATTAGTTGTGGGGTTATATCAAACCCGGCCCATTTTTAGAGGGTGTTTGAAAGTATGGTAGCGATTGCTTTTCAAATAGTTTTTCATGCCGAAAAACATGTAAATAATGTTTTTTTATTTTTTAAAAATTAATTTTGATATCAGCACATCAAAACGATCCAAAAAGTACAAACCGCACTCAATTTTAGCAAAAAAAAAATTTGAAATTTTTCCGAAAAACAGGTTCAACTTCAATGCCAAACACCCTCTTAACCCGGTATAGAATTTAAGATATTGATTGAATGAGTTGATTCTGTTAATTAAAATAATTTTATTTTATTTTTTTAAAAAAGTTATAATAACATTGTTTAGAGAAAAAATAATTTTAAAAAAATTATTCATAAATATTATGATTTATTAATCGGTTCTACTAAGGCCGTGTTTGATTGCAGGAAAGTGAATTCCTGGAATTCACTTTCCTGCTTTTCCAGTGTTTGGCAACAACAAGAAAAAATAATCAATAAAAAATGAATTCAATCAATAGAAAATGAATCAGTGTTACCAAGGGAAAGTGTTTTCCTTTATTAAGGAAAGGAAAACACTTTCCGACAGTGGGCAAAGGTGAAAAGCAGCCATTTTTTCATGCTTTTTTAACTTGTTCATGTTAATTGCACTGTTCAATGAATAATGCAATTAACATAAACAGTGTATTGCGTATACTGTTTACTGAAAAATAATGAACAGTGCAGTTCTCTTGCACTGTTCACTTGCCTGTGGGACTCTTTTTTTTTTTTTTTTTTTTTTAAGTGTGCTATTTTTTAAACATTAAAAAAAAAACTAGTTTAGAGTGAATTTTATACCTTAATATTTTATCCAATTTTATTAAATGCTAAAAATATTATTAAAACTATAGTTTTTGTCAGATATATATTTCGTACGTAATGGAATTATAAATAGTTTTATGGAATAGTAAAAAAAATTTCACAAGCTTATTTCTCTATAATATGATATGATATATATAGTTATATTTTATAAAATAAGCTATGTATGAATATAGAATATAATAAAAAAAAAATTCATCATTATACATTTTAGATTTTATTTTTTTTTTATTGTAAGTGATTAAATATTTTATATAGATATTAGATAAATTTGAAAAAAAAAATTAATTCATTAATAAATTATTTCCCAGTTCATTTTCCATAATACAACCAAACACTGGAAAAGTGTTTTCCAGTTCATTTTCCATAACACTACCAAATATCGGAAAATACTTTCCAGGAATTCACTTTCCCCGGAATTCACTTTCCTGCAAACAAACGGAGCCTAAATTGACTAACTCTAAGTTAATTTTTTTTTAAAAAAATGGACGAGGTGGATAAAATATTCGACATGAATTTTAAATTATTTATCATTATATAAATTTGATTTTTTTAATTACATATGAGTGGTTGGAATTATTTTTTTAAAGAGATATGAGATATTAATAATTAATTAAATTATAGCTCATTGACAATGTTAAGTTAATCATGATTTAAAATGATAATTAATGTTTATACTGAATGATAAATTCAAGTTTAACATGTTTAAAACAATTCTTTTAAAGTCTAAAAACTCATGAAATTAACATATTTGGGCCCGACTTCATAGAAGAGCCAGCTCTTAGGGGCTTACTTTAAAAGAAAAGCCATGTCTTTTATAAGCTTAACCCAGGAGAAAGATCCAACCTATGAGCTCAGCTATAATTTGGATTTTATCTTTTTTACATTTATAAGTATATAAAAATTATCTAGCCATTCACTATATTTTCATCTATATTAATTTTGTGTAAGTGATAATGTGTAAAAATCTTATAAAAACTCACAATATTTTTCCTTAAATATTAACATTGTGTAAGAGATAGTGTGTAAAAGTTTTTTAAGAACCCTCCATATTTCTATTAAATTTAATGTTTGTGTACAAATATTTGTTATTTATTAATATACATGTCCGATAAATTTTCTCTCTTTAAAACTATCATGAAAAAAATTATATTTTAGCCACTTCTTTCTATAAAAAGATTAAACTCATAAACTATAAATATATCATGAATCCTTCAAACTCTAGGTTCTTAATCTTTATTAACTACTGCATATTTATTTTTAAAGTCTCACTATAAAGTATCATAACTTTTTATTAAAAATATACTTATTCAAGTGCTAGATAGTCCCTATGTTTTATAAAAAAGAATTTTTTGCAGGTAGCAGCCACTGACTACCTTAATTTACCAGGTATCAAACACCTTGTTTAAATAAAATAAAATAAAATATTAAAATTAAAAAATTAATCGATTATCTAAAATACAAATCTTCTCCCAAACTATTTGAATTTTTAAAGAAATCATCGCAAACATTACAATAATGGTCCGTAAACCATCTATTTTTACCTTCGTGAAGATCTTCCGAGGCAATTTGCAATCCTTCATGTATGTTTTAATTGAAACCATACTTTTTATAGAAGCACGATTTTTTGCATAATTAATATCGTTAAGATTTTCCTTTTTATAAATCTATGATTTATATCGTTGAATGTTATTATTTTAATTAATTTAATTACAAGCGAAATGTTTAAATTCTTCACCTCCTGAGATGGTGAGTTGTTGCTCATTTAGAATGTTAAAAGTTAATCATAACTCGAAAGATGAATTATAAATATACATGGAGGTACGTCAACCCTCCGCCTCCGCCTTCAAATGTGACTCTTATAAAATTATTTTTTATTTTATTTTTTGAATTATATTTTTAAATTTTTTAAAAATTTCTGAATCTTTCAGAACAACTTGAAAATCTTCATAGCCCTATGCTTTTTATTCATTCACAGTGAGAAATTACTTAAATATTTATGAATTAAAATTTTCTTTCAGGTAATTCGGATTTTTTTTTTAAAATTAACCCTTAAATATAATAAATTTAAATTTACTTAATAACTACATACTGAATATATATATATAAAATCCTTTGTAGTTTGCATTTTTACTCCGCCTCTCTCTATCATCTTCTAAGGAAAAAACCTTAAACATCACAGTGATTTACCTTCAGGGGCTAGCTTTTTCATCTTATTTCATTCTGTTTTTAAAAAATAAATTTTAATCTAGTTAAATATAGTTTTAATTCCTATTTATATTTTTATTTGTTTCACAAGTAAATAGTTTTATTTTCAATTTGCTTCCTCGAATAAAAGTTGACGAATACATTTTATGATTTTTTTAAAAAAAATCAACAATCTTCAAAATCATAAAAAGATGAGATCTTTTGATAATAAAATTTAATGAAGATCTTTCTATAACAAAGTCTGGTAATAACCAACAAAAGTTATTTTGTATAATTTTTTTAGCTAGTAAGTTATAATTTTCATTATTACTAGGTTTTGAAAATAACAATATATTTTAACAAAATTGTTATACTTGTATGATATAAAAAAAATAGATAAAAATTCCAAATTCCATAACACCATGAAGGCACCATGATTGCATTGAAATATATTTATTTTCCGTGTTTGATTATGCGATATAAAATAAGCTAGAAAATAACTTATTAATGTTTTAATTTTTGTCAAGTTTACTTAAATAACAAGAACCAAATCTAATAGATAAAAATGTTGAAGGAGTATAAAATTAAAAAAAATCTAAATTTATAAATTATTTCAAATAATATAAATAATAGTAAAAAAAAACAAAACATACCGGTTTTTGTTTTCTGTTTTTGATTTTAATTTTAGTTTGGTTATTTTTTTTAACAAAAAACAAACTAAACAAAAAATAATCACCCTTAACTAAAATATATTGGGCAATGAATAAGATTGACAAAACATTGATCCTAGTCATCAATTGTAAATTAATGGCTGCTTGATCATGCGGTCGAACCTTGTGCAAATCCAAGAGAGAACACAAGCACATCATATAGGAGAGAAAATTAGGAAAATATTTCAAATGTTGATGCTACCATAATTAAGCTTAATATGAGATTAAGCCTACTATGGGATTAAGCTTAATATGAGATTAAGCACACAGGCAAGCCAAATGGGTAAGTAATTACCCTCCCTAATCCCCTTAAATTTGGTGTGATTAAGTGTTCTAAACAGGCATCCTCATCAAAAGCTGACCTTGCATGAAACTGCAAAGAGAAAAAAAGTTGCCATTAAATCAATGGATTTATAGAAACCAAAACCGTAGAGATGTCATGAGTGATAGAATTTAGTCACCTCTTGACGTAGTAGTAACAAAAATCAGCCAAGATAAACGTCTGCACAGCTTCAGCGAGGAGAGCCGCAGGAAACCAGAAATACCCACTTCCAGTCAAGAAAAGATACATCCCACGAGTCTCATAAACCTATATGTAAAACAACAATCATAATTCATGAGCTTTTTATAAATTCGTGGACAAACCTTACTTTTTTATTTAGATTAACATGGGTATGTGGACTAGTATTCACGTATTTTAACTAATCTTATAAAATTTTAAGTTAAAAACTATATAAGTCTCTAGTTATCCTAAAAATATTTGAACTCATGATTATTAGAAAGAAAACTCAAAATCTGATCAGTTAAAAATATTCATACACTTAAACTTTTCCTAGTTGATTAACTTATAAAAATAACTCAAAATGATGTTATTTTACTCAAATAGAAAAAACATATTTGGTCAATTTGCTGATTTGTTGGTCAACTTGATTTCAAATATACTCTTGTAACAATGGGATAAACAACGAAAATCAAATTTTTCAAGTTACATGGAGTTTTCGCACTGTAATCCTTTACGTTTTATTCATGAATTTAAAAAAAAAAAGAAAAGAAAATATTCTTTTCAAGAAATATATACAGGCTAATATTGAAAAAATTTAATGAAGAAAAATTAACTATTTCCCCAGACAATATTTAAGTTAATTTCTCTAAGCACGGCCTCTAAGTTATGCACAGGGAAAGTATATTGTAATTCTAAATGAATCTATGATTAATAAGACTAATCAAAGAGCAGAACAGATTTTAACCTGGATTATCCAGTGAAGCACAGGACAAGAATCTAGCAACACCCAGTGCAAAGACGTAATGGGCTGTGAACGGTTCAATCATCTAAAAATAAGAGATGAACAAATTAATGCAGCCAACGCAACCAAAAGATCAGTTTCTACAGCAAAAAGTAACCCAAACATATATTTGAGTCCTCTGACACGATGGTAAAAAGCTTGAGATTTATTTAACAAATTTTAAATTGTGTGTATTTTTTATAAAAATTTGAGATAAATAAGGTTTTACTTACTCATTTAAACCCATAAAATATATTTTTTTAAGAGGTAGAATTTTCTCGAATTCAAAAAAAAAAAAAAAAAAAAAAAGACCCAAACCTTTGCATTCTGCATGAGACGAAGCTGAGGCAGCACCGAAACAGATTCCAAGAACACACAGAAGGCCCAGAGGACTTGACTAAAGTAACAAAATCTTGTGAAAGGTTTGACGATCAAGGCAAGGATAGCACAAGGCACCACCTACGGCAAGGATTGAAGAAAAATTAACGCAAGGGCAAACCAATAATCGAGATATTATTTCTAGAAATCAAGGATTTATAAATTAAAAACTTAAGAATATATCTATAAATAAGAAAAAAATTAAGGAAAAGAAAAATATAAATATATATTGACAACCATAGCTTAACAACGATTAGCACGGCAAGAAAAAAAAAATATAGTGTTTGGTTACTTTTCCAAAATAAAAAATATAAAAGCAATAAAACATGTTTTTAAGTATTTATCTATAGATTTACTTTAAAATTGACCTATAAATAAATTTATTACGTATATTTGTCTTCATCCCTTCAACCAGATATGGCAAGCAAAGAAATTGTGGGATTGTGACACTAAAATAATTTACTTATTTTGAATTTACAAGGATAAATACATATTGACAATCATGATTAATGTTCTACGTTTAAAACAATATTATAAAAGAATAAAGTTTTTACCAAGTAATATAAGGGCATGTTGTCTAATTCTTTGATATAGGTTGACTTCAATTTGAACCGTATCATATATATAACCCAAGCGGTTGAAATCAAGGTGGCCATGTCTAGCACTGAATGGGCATCAAGTTCCATCAATACGCTACAGGCCAATCTCGCAGCTAAAAACAGAGCTGTGATTTCTTGTGTTTTGAGCGAAAGACCTGTATAAAAAAAAAATTAAAATAATATTTAATATTTTTTAAAAATTATTTTTGATATCAATATATTAAAATGATTTAAAAATATATAAAAAAATTAATTTAAAATAAAAAAAATATTTTAATTTTTAAAAAATATTTTTAAAACACAAAATTAAACCTATTATTAGCCAAACATCTAAAATAAACAAGCATTTTGCATTTATCAGTAACAATATCTTTGTAGATATATGCATAGCACGTATAAATTTACATTTTGAAAGGATTGAAATCTTCTCATGTTTTTAAGAGGACTCGATCAGCTATGTTCTTAATTAATTTTACTATTACTTTTAAATTCAATAATTTATATTAATTAAAAAAACTAAATAATAAAAAATTAAATTGTTTCAATTTTTATCATCCACTAAAATTATGATCATTGAATTTAAATTCAATTATTAATAAACAAAATTCAATGACCTACTATGGCATGCATGTCATCAATTGCATTAATTAAGAAAAAAATCAACAAAAAACCATTATCAAGTAAAAGTATCATAAGAAAATGTTCATCTATCTATCTATCTATCTATCTATCTATCTATCTATCTATCTATCTATATATATATATATATAATATTTTTTTTGATACATGGATCTCTTGCGATTAGAAGAACGACTACCAGCAAGCAAAGAACAATTTATCAAGAAAATCCCATATTACAAAATTCAAAAGAATTATCAAACTATAATGATTTCTTAAAATAATAACAATAAAAAAGAGGCAGTCTTATGTATAATTATTTATTAATAATGAACTAATATATGTACCAGAACAGGTTTTATAGGTGGTGAGCTTATATATCAAGACGACGATCCCAGCAGCATGGATAGCCTCGGAAAAGATGAAGAAATAGTCATGATCTTTCACCAAGTGCTTTAAAGCCACCAGAGAGCACAGTGCAAGCACCACTCCGGCGAGAATCTTCACTTTCATCGACTGCCTCCTTACCCACCCAAAAAGCACGGTGACAGGTGAAGCTCTCTTCCTCCCCATGATTCTTTTCCGATCAATTCAAGGAGAAAACGAGAGAGAAACGTCCGCAGATAGATATGTGTCTGAGGAAGATAACGAGGAGAGCTGGTTTGGAAAGACACGAAGAGGGCATGCAAGATTTGGTGTGTTGCGTGGCGTTTTATTTTATTTCTATGACTAGAACCAGTGAAGTATTGACACGTGGATTTGCTTTTAAAACCTAGATACACTATCCCTACGTTGATGCTTGCTTGCCTGTTTGGGACTTCTGATTTTGACCTTGAATTTCTTTTCTTTTCTTGGCTTGTATACCCATAAAAGAAATTATTTAATTTATTCCTGGTTCAATGGCTTTTCGAAGGTTTTTTTTTTTTTTTTTAATGTAAATACACCATTATATCTCTTTCTATCCTCCCCGATCTTCCTTCTCGGTTTAGTTAAAAATAAATAAAAAATTCCTATCATCCTTTTGTGAATTTATCTCCAACGTGTCTATGAATCAACGGAATGCTTAATTGTAACTTATTTAATTATTGTATAATATAGGAGAATTATCCTCTATATTGTATTGTATACCCTAAAATGTAACGAAACTTCCGATAAAAAAAATATCTAACCTTGATATATTAAGAGTGTCGCTATGAAAACATCATTGTCTAAGATGTTAATTAAAAAATCACAAGTCACTAATTAGCAATGGAGATGCTAATTCTACTTTTTGTTGCATTCGGTTGATACTTGTTAAAATAGTAAGTACTTGACCCCAATATATCGCGAGTCAAGTTAATATTTTTTTAAATATAAAAAATATTTAAATATTGCTAATATTTTTTTCTAGCAAGGAAAAAAATTAAATCGTGTGAAGATTTAACTGATATAACCTGATTGATTTTACTAGTTCAAAAACAACTCATACAGTATGTGAAAATAAATTTTGACTAAACAAAATTTTAAGATGATATTTTCTTTAATATTAAAATAACAACATATTAGATTGACCCTGCAGAACGACCCAGGCTAACATGTCAAATTCATGACTCAGGTTATGAGATTATGATGATCCTATAGAAAAAAGATTAAAATAAATTATTAAGTTTAATTCTTAATCAACTCGATATTGAAGAAAGAATTTGAAAAAAAAAAATCAATTAAAAAAGAACATAAAAAATGACTCGGGATAACATGTCAAACTTGCAACCCGGGTCATAAAACCAAGATAGCCCCATGAAAAGTAAATTGAAATAAATTATAAATTTTAATTCCTAACCAACTCAGTATTGACGAATGAGATTAAAAAAAAAAACATAAAAAACAACACGAGTCAATCCACCAAACCTATGACCCGGGTCATCAGATTGAGATAATTTTATAAAAAAAAAATTTAAAAATGATTTGATTTAACTTGGGTTTACCTGTCAAATCTGCGACTTTGGTTTTGAGACTAAGATAATCCCATTTAGAGAAAGTCAAAATAAATTATAAAACTCGATTCTCAATCGTTTTTGTTAGAACTCATATTAAATGATGAAAATTGTAAAAATCTTGAATAAAAAAATGACATAAAAATAAGTTAAGTTAACCCAAGTTAATCATTAATCACTATTACTGAATTATGAGACCATGATAATCTAATAAAAAATAAACCAAAACAAATTATGAAACCTAATTTTTAATTAAACACGATGAT
This sequence comes from Populus alba, assembly GCF_005239225.2. Lineage (NCBI taxonomy): Eukaryota > Viridiplantae > Streptophyta > Magnoliopsida > Malpighiales > Salicaceae > Populus > Populus alba. The sequence continues at coordinate 14,992,612 of NC_133285.1, read as the reverse complement.
AATTGATGAAAGTGGGGAAAAATCAATTAAAAAATAAGAGAAAAAAATGAGCCAATTAGGTTAACTTGCGACCCAGCTCATGAGATTAGGACAACTCAATAAAAAACAAGTCTAATGTTGGAGGACTCGTGACCCAGATAATGAGATCAATATAACCTCTTGGAAAAACAACAACAACATGATTTAACTAAGGTTAAAATGTTAAAACTCATGACCTTAATTTGAATATCAAGATAGTTTCATAAAAAGCAAACCAAAATAAATTATGAAGCTCAATTCCCAACCGACTCAATGTTGAATGATAAAACTAAAAAAAAATTAATCAAATAAAAGACACAAAAAACAACCTGAGTTAATTTGAGTTAATCCATTAAACATTATTTTCATGTCATGAAATCAGGATAATCTAATGAAAAGTAAACAAAACAAATCATAAAATTTAATTACCAATCAAATTAATATTAAATGAAAAAATCAAAAGAAAAAACTAATTAAAAAAAATTGAGTCAACTGGATTAACCCACCAAACCAGATTAAGCTGTAAAATTTGAGATTCGGGTCATGTTATACGAGTGTGGTAATTGAATAAAAATTTAGACATGCCATATCAGAACAATACTAATTATTGAATCCATGACCAATGAGTTTACCCAGTGATCAAGTAATTCAATTTTTTTTTTCGATTTAGTTTCAAGGCCAGTTTGACAATCATGGATTGTAGTTGAAGGTTCCATGGCATTAGAATTATTTCAAGGATTAACTTGTTAAGAAAATTAGAGTACAAAGACTACATTGCATATTCGTAAAATCGCAGGGACAAAGTATGGCAAACTTCCCCGAAACAAGCGTGCCATCTAAACAGAAAGTAGCCGAAAGCCCTAAGCTGACTTCAAGATCCAGCGGGCCGCTACAACCACATCTTTGCTCAAACATTGTTTCGGAAACTACTACGCTAGGCAAATTAATCATCAGTTGAGGCTAAACATCAGCAGACTCCCTGTAAAGAATGGCTGCCAATTTCTGGACCTCCTCGCACTTGTAAGATGAATCTTCTTTTTTCTTATGTTTTCATCTCTTTTGAGGGTGTTTATTTACCTGTTCCTGGATGGATTGTGTGCAGCAAACAGCTTTTTGACCAAGAAGAAGTGGATGTCGTGCACCCACTTGACAAAGAAAAGGGCATAACTCTTGAAGATTTCAAGCTCATTAAGATGCATATGCTCATTCGTACGCCTTTTTGTCTTTCTTTTCTTATCCTTTTCAATATTATTATGTTTACTATTGAGTTTGTTTCTTATTCTGTAAGATTTCACCTAGGAAATCTTGATTTTTCTTGGCTTATGAGATTGTAACCGAAATTATGCGACATGGGTTTTTGTTGTTTATATATGTTTGGTCTTAACAATCCAATTCTTACAACTACTTTTATTGGAACTCGCATATACATGTGCCCACACCAGTTGATAGTGTTTTTTTGTTCCTTTCTTTCTTGTGTATTATTCACCATAACATTTGCTAATTTGCGTCTTTCGATTTTCTATTCCCCTCAGCTATATGCAAATTGGCTCAATCTGTTAAAGTGAGGCAAAGGTTTGGACTTTTTCTTTAAAAGTTTTTTATACTGCTCTTCTTATCTTGTCTAATACCCCATATTTGGAATTCCAGGTAAGACGCCCCGGTCATTAACCATTCCATTTTATCACCATGGTTAAATTGATAGGGATCGTTTTGTTTTTTCTTGTTTGGTTTCATAAGGTGTCACCAATTAGTTGCATTTTTAATTTTTTGCTTGATGTTTCAGGGTTGTTGCTACTGCAGTTACATATATGAGGCGTTTGTATACCAGGTATTAAATAATTTCTCATGGTGGGAAGAAGAGTATGATGACCAACAAAGGGAAAGAGATTTGAATGCCAATTCTTGTAGTATTGTCATTTCTAGTCATCTAAAATACTCTTCAATTTTCAATCATAGGCATTCATGAGTACTCGGTATCCATTTCTAGTATCCATTTGCATACAAATGGATAAGTTTCTTCCTCTTCTTCTTTTCTCAAAATGTATATTTGGCCATCCTATCTCTCATTGGTGTGATCTTCTGGGATGCGATGCCTTGTCAGCCTTCTTCCTGTTTTTTTTTCTCACCCACTTCTTCAGATCTCTAATCATCCACTTACTTTTTTTTCTTCATGAGGTCTCTCTAATCAGCTGCCCTCTTATCTGTAAATGTAATAGTAAAGCTGATGCATTGCCTAGAAAACAGCCAGTAGTTTTTGTAGTATCACTCACTAGTCTTAATTTCTCGTTGTGCTTCCAGAAGGAGTATGTCAGAATATGATCCACGTCTTGTAGGCCCAACTTGCTTGTATTTGGCATCAAAAGCAGAGGAGAGCACAGTGCAAGCCAGACTTCTTGTATATTACATCAAAAAAATATGTAATCACTTGTTAGCAGACTTGATCGATTGATTCGCTGAGTTCTTAAAATAATTCGGTTATTGGACTTATATTCACTACTAAAATGCTTACAACCTAGCATTGTTGCCCCACAGATTCTGATGACAAGCATAGATATGAGATCAAAGACATACTTGAGATGGAAATGAAGATTTTGGAAGCTCTTAACTATTATTTAGTTGTATTTCATCCTTATCGTTCGTTGCCTCAGTAAGTATTTTATCTTCTTTGCCTTGTTTCTTATGCATTAAAATTCATTTTAAACTGAATTAACAGGTTGCTTGAGTAGGTTTTTTTGTACCGCATGCACAATTCTGAAAGAATAAACAATGCCATCAAGTTAAGGATTGAAACATGATTCATACAGGCTCTCTTCTTTTGTTTTTTGCAAATGCCATCTTGGTTGATGTCCGCCGTGCTTAAGCTCCAACACAGACTTTTACTTTTCCTTTTTATTCTTTGTATTCTCATTTTTGTTTTATTTATTACATATTATGAATCTCAGTTAATTACGTGGATTTAGATTATTTTTTATTAGTTAGATATCTTTATATAATTAGATAAGACAAGATTACTATTTATTGGTTTCCATTTTCTGCCTGTTCCTTATATGAGCACATTTAAAAGAAATGTTAATGGACAGATGACCTTCATATTGTTTAATAGCTTCAAGCTGTTCCAAAAGTCTGAGTTGGGGGCATGTTTCATGTTAAGTGGACTACTAGAACTGAAAGCGTACCTTAAAATTATTGTTTGCTGTGACAAGTTGTCTGACATGTTCCTAATTACAGAAACATAATTGCACAAGCTTAGATTAATCAATAATAATACTAGGTTTCAAAAAATTTTAAAATGACTGGCTGCTGAATTTGATGTGATTAGTTATCTTGCATGTTACTAACTACAGAAGCCTAATTGCACAACTTTAGATTCATTAATACCACGTAATACCAACGAATCTGTTTTACTGGTGGTATATTGTTCTCTTGTGATATTGCAGTTTCTGTTTTGCAAATTGAGTATCTTATTTCACAAGAACATTTTCTCCTGTGTTTCTTCACATCTCGGCAGATTTTTGCAGGATGCTGGCATGAACGATATAGGTATGACTCAATTAACATGGTAAGGCTCCAATCTCTAAGGCCAAGTAAACACCCATCTCCTAACCTAGAAAAGATGCATTCTTTCATTATAGTCCTTAAAATATGAGGTTGGTTTTACATAAGTTTGGGCATCCGAACAACAATCGTGTTAGGGAGAGCTTCTTACAGGTGATTGATATTTGGCGTTAAAAAGTGTGTAGAGCTAGTATGTCGCTCTTTATATACTGTTCTTATCATTTGGGCCAACATCATGTTCATTGTGCATGCGTCCGGATTGGTTCATGGTGGCTGCCTCCTCTCTGTGGCCACAAATCCCAATTGTAACTCATAGTTGAAGTTCCTTTGTCCTTTGGAAATGGCTGATAAGTTAAATGTGAGAAGACTAGTGGTGAAGAAGGCCATTGTATATTACAGTTCTGTTGCTGGACCCCAATTCCCCCCCCCCAACCAGCCAGAATGGAAAAAATAAGCATCCCTGGGGTTTTAAATATTAAAAGAATAAATTGACAATAACTATGTTTAAGTCTGAAAAGTTTCTGAAAACAAAAGACTTTGTTCCAATCTCTGCACTAACCTTTCTTCTTCTCTATCTCAAAGCAGCTGCCTTAAATTGAAGAGTAAATTTGTTATATTGATTTTTCTAAGTTGTATTTTTCTCTTGTGGACATATCCTTCTTTTATGCTAGGAATTGCATCTTAAAAATTTTTTATTTTTATGTCAGCGTCATGATTTATTGATCTGATTTAAAATGAATTAACCATGCTGAGACATACAGGGGACTTGTGAACGACACATACAAGATGGACTTGATTCTTATACATCCCCCACACCTTATTGCCTTAGCCTGCATATACACTGCTAGCGTGTATAGAGAAAAAGATAAGACAGCATGGTTTGAAGAGCTCCGTGTAGATATGAATGTGGTGAGTTCTCTAAGCTCAATTTTGCGGTTGTTGTTGTTGTTCCTCGTATTATTGCGATAGACTCTGCATTGAAACTATCACAACTTTCTGCTTTGAAAGATAACTGAAGCATCGATTTATCCTAAGAACCAAAAGGCTAGGCTTCCTCCGTATCTGCGATAGGTGGTCCCACTACCTGTTAAAACATAAAGCATGATGTTCCTTATGTGGAAGGTCCTATTTGGAATTGTGGGGATTGTTGTAGTTAGTGGTTTGAAGTGTTTTTTTTATTTATAAATATATTAAAATAAATTTTTTTATTTTTTAAAATTTACGTTAGATATTAGGACATCAAAATAATTTAAAAACATATAAAAAAATTATTTTAAGCAAAAAAAATTCAAAACTTTTGAGAAAGTGATTTATACGGCTATCGCACTACGCCTTCTTTAGGTTAAGACTTGGTCTTCGTGGAAGGCTTTAGCTATGCCTTGAAAGGTCACTATACCCGGGAACCTTACACTTTTCAAGAAACCTCTTCAAATATGGGAATTACCTGATTTTGTGCCAAATGGTGGATATGTTCTTAAGTGATGTTTTTAAGCCGGTCCACCAGCACGTGCGTGCACACAGAAATGCACAGTTATGGTGATCTTGAAATTTTAACATACTGCTGCAAAAAGCTTTACTGAATTTATCATGTTGGATCTATGTTGCTTCAAATAATGAGCCTTCGTGTCTGATTTGGCAGGTGAAAAATATTGCAATGGAGATATTAGATTTTTATGAGAGTCATAGATTGATTACAGATGAGAGAGTTGCTGCTGCTTTCAACAAGCTGAAACCTTGAATGGTTGGCGATGCCTATTTCCTCAACTCAAAAGTTTTCCCATTCCACTATGTTGCAGATCCAGCTACGGGCCCCGTGTAGTCTATGGAAATGAAAATTGCTTAGCACTTGTCAATAAAAATTGGTTCTTTTGGAAGAGATACTGTCAATGTTAAAGAGATCGTGTGGTTATGATAATTATTCTTTATATTCTATTGAAACAGCTCTTTGATGAGTTAGATTAATTCATTTCAACCTGTTTGATTTGGAAACTTCATACCCCTGCCCTTATGCTTGCGCGTGTGTTTAAAAATTGGCATTATTCCAAATTTATGAGCTCGAAGCCTCAAAACTCGTAATGGTGTGTCAGTTTGACAGCCATTCTTGAAAACCCTGCTTTCATCAACTAATTTGTGTCTCCTTATGTTCAAACTGAAGTTCGAATATTTCCATGACAGCACCATGTAAAGATGAAAATGTGTTTATGACTAGATGCAGCAATGATGTCAGATGTTGACCAATTAGCAAGCATCATATATGAACATGGAGGCTGAGTTATGTTTAGATCTTGGAAATATGAAATCAGAAAACGCCCTCATGCGCTTCATAGAAGGAAAACCCCTGTTATGCCAATCATCAGTTCTGGATACATCATCCACAGATCAAAGACAAGGTAGCATTTCTGCTTGCATTACAGAGAAGGATTTTCGGCCTTAAAAGGTAGCATATTCTATATGTATTATATGCATAAGATTTTCACACAGCAAAAGCAGCACGAACAGAAAAGTGAGGTGATGCATTAACCATGTAAGTAGAACAACGGGAAGCAATTCCTGCTCCCTGCATCTCTCACGCCCTCGCCCTTGCATTATACTGTTCAATATCATTTAGAGCAATTCCATCTAGTGTTTCTCTTTTTTCTTGCCTTGCTGCTTCTCTACAAAGAGCAAGAACGAAATCATGAATAAAAGAAAAATTACATAAAGAATAGTACGTAACAAACAGAATGTGGCAAAGGACAAGACACTACCTAATTTTCTCCTAGCTTCAGATTTGGCAAAGAACTCCCTCCATTCATCTGTAAGAACGAAAATCGGGTCGTCGTCGTCATCTTCTTCTTCCTCTTCCTCTTCTAATACATCGCACTCTGGCTCTTGCAACACCCTGTTTATTATGAGACGTTTACAGTTACATGGAAACCAAAATTTGAAATTTGGAGAAAAAAGCAGCAGAAGAAGATGGTCACGACTTACTGGGCAACTGGGGCAGATGTTTCTTTGCTGGCAGTGGAATCCAAGTTCAAGTCTTTTACCAATGGATAAGAAAGAATAGGTCTTGGATGTTGAGCAGCTTGAAGAGCAAATCTAGGACTTACATGTAAAGGGCAACTAGATTGTGGTGGTGGTGGTGGTGGTGGTGGGAGCAGAGCAAGTGCGGATGGTGATGGTGATGGTGGCGGTGGCACAAGGGATGGTGGTGGTGGTGGTGGTGGTGGATCGAGCATGGAGACCATGATCTGGATGAAGGTTCCATTGGTTACTAGTTCTTTACTAGGGTTTTACAATTTTCTGTATTGTTTCGGCTGGAGGGTTTATCTGTGGAAAAATTCAGTAATTGTGATTATCAAATTTTGAATCCAGGGGTGCTCTATTTTTAATTGTTTTCACTTAAGTGTCCGTTATTAATAAAATGTTGATGAACATTTAAACACGTGCCAAGTCATGCTCAAGGGACCCGCTATTCATAAAAAAAAGAAGAAGAAAGAAAACAGAGAAAAATTATTTAGTTAATGAAGAAATGAAAAATTAAATGAAAATAAAGAAGAAAAAAATTTCTCTTCTGGTCGTGGTTATTATTATTATTTAATTTAGGATTTTGGAGTTTTTTTAATGCAAAGAGTAATATTAAAATAACAATGAAAAGAATAATTTTCTTGTTATATTTTTAAATTTAAATTTTGATTTTTTTTTTCTAATTTTACAACAATAAGCTTGTGGTAAGAATTACACGTATCCATTAAAAAATAGAGGTGTTTAAATTCAAGGAGAAAAATAAAATATAAAAAGTTGATTTAAAAAACATAAAAGATATATATACTATTAAGTGAGGTTTCAAAATATAATTTATATTATTTTTTAATATATCCTTTCAAGTGAAAGCTCTTTGGGCTTAAAACTTGCACAAATTCACGTTATCTTGTGTTTAATTTTTATTAAATAAATAGAGATGATAAGATTCGAACTCGTGACCACTTGATTGATTATAAGGCTCTGATACCATATCAAATAACTAACTCAATCAAAAAAATTAAACTATTAAATGAGATTTCAATATATGATTTCTATTATTCTCTACTATAAGGATAAAAAAGATGGGTCATGACTCACTTTTTTTATTTTTTTACTTATTTCTTTTAATATAACAAAAGTTTAGACTCATCTCTATGTATAAAAAATAGAGAGAAATATTTAAATATATTAAGTTATACTTTTTAAGTATAAGAAATAAATAATTTTTATATTTAAGGATCAAACTATGTTAACTAGCCTTTGTGCTCTGTTTGGATTCGTCCATGACGGCTAGAAATTCATTCCCGCGTTTTAACGTTAATGGGTGGTTGTAACTTTATTGCTTTTTAATTTGATAGATATCTTTTATTTTTGAAAAGAAATCCAACCAATTTATTTTAAGTATAAATAGTTATTTAATTGGTTTATTTAAAAATAAATAAATAAATAACTAAAAAAAATCAAATTTTGAGATCAACTATAAAAATACTTTCATTGAAGATGAAAAACATATTTTATTATTTTTTTCTTTTTTATCTCTAAATATAAATAGTTATTTTTTAGTGCTTTGGAATTTCTACAAAATATAAATAGTTACTAGTTATATGACCCGTGCGATGCCGCAAGTCAATTTATTTTGCATAAAAAATATATAAAAAAACTAAGATTTAAAAGTGTTAGGTTTTTTTTGCAAAGCTATATTAAAGAGTCTTGAGTTTTGATTGCAATGCGTAACCTAAGAGTAATATTTTATAATATTAATAATAACATTAAAACTTGCATGACCCAAGTTTAAATGGGTTTAGCTGCAATACCAGACCCAATAACCTTGGATATAGGTCTAGCTGCAAGGTCATGTCATAAAAGCGTGATAACTAAATAGATTAATTAAAAAGAAAAAAATAAAAAAAAAACCAACAGAAAGAAAACAACTAATGAGAAAAGAGAAAAAAAAATTCGAATCAACTGGGTTAATTCGCCAAATCAGGTTAACCCGTCAAACCTGTGATTCGTGTCATGAAAATATGATAACTAAATAAAAAAAGATTTAATATTAATGAATTAAATTTTTAAAAAAGGATTAATTAAAAAGGAAAAAGCAAAGAGAAAAATACCTATAAGAAGGAAAAAACTAATGAAGGAAAAAAAAAAATCTGAATCAACTGGGTTAAACTATCAAACCTGAGATTTGTGTTATGAATGCATGATAATTAAACAAAAAAAAAAATTAATATTAAGAAACTATAGACAAAAAAAAAAACTAAAGACAATAAGCTTTTTCATTGTGGCCTGCACCGTGCTATTCACAGTAAAAGGCTAAAAAAGGAAAAGGAAAAGGAAAAAAAAAAACAAAGGCATACGCGCCACACGGGTTCAATTTTTTTCTTGCATAAAAAATATCAAAAAAGCTAAGATCTAAGAGTGTTAGGTCTTTCTGCAAAGATATACTCAAAAGCCTATGGTCTAGCCGCAACGCTTGACCCAAGAATACTATTTACAATATTAATAATAATATTAAACTTACATGACTTAAGTTTAAGTGAGCCTAGCTGCAACACCGGACCCAAGAGCATTGGATGTGAGTCTAGCTATAAGGTCGTATCATAAAAGTGTGATAATTAAATAGAAAAAAAAAAAGAAAAAAATCTGAATTAATTGGGTTAACCCTTCAAACCAAGTTAACTCATTAAACCTGGGATTTGCGTCATGAAAATTTAATAACTAAATAAAAAAAAAAATTGACGGGTTTACCCAAAATTAACTGAGTTAACCCGTCAAACCAAGTTAACTCGTCAAGCCTAGGATACGTGTCATGAAAGTCTGATAATTAAATATAAATAAATTTAACATTAACAAACTAAACTAAATGAAAAAAAATTAATTAAAAAGAAAAAAAATCCAGATTAACTCGTTAAATTAGGCTAACCCATTAAACCCGGGATCAAACAAAAAAAATTTCATTAAAAGAAAAAAGAAAGAAAGAAAAGAAGACAATTTAGCGAATATAATAATAATAATTATTATAATTATAATTATAATTATAATATAATAATATAATATATTAAGTATGGGGAAAGTGAAAGGCTTATATAATATAATAATAATTATAATATAATATAATAATTATAATAATATAATATATTAAATATAGAGAAAGTGAACTACTTTCCCACGTCTTTTTAAGTATTACTTAATTGGATTGTCCACGTTAAATCACACCGAATTGCATATGAAAAAGGGTTGGTGGCTAGGCTTGGTGCTCAGCGGCACCATGTTCTTTTCAATCAGTATATATGAAAAGCAGTTCTTGACAAAATTTAAAATTTTGACTTTAAAATTGTGTTCATTGCGTTTGATAAATTTCACGAGGCTATAAATGTAATTATCAATAATTATTTAATGAAAGAGAGATAGATGAAATAAAAAAATAAAAAATCATATCTAATTTCATAAAAATTAATAAGAATATTTTTACATTTTTATTTTTATTTTTTAAGTAGTGAAACTATAAGCTCCGTGGCTCTCACAGGTTTTTATTTATTCAAAAAAAAATTTATTTATTATATATATTTTTATATCTATCTTTTTTATTGGATAATTATTAATAATTATATATTGATAATCATAAAATTTTTCAAAACATAGAAATAGAAAACAATCTTCAAGTCAAATTTTTTAAATCTCTTTTAATAGTGTATGTTTCACATTATATAAAACGGTTGCTTTTTAAAATACTTTTTTATTTAGAAATACATCAAAATAATATTTTATTATTATTTTTAAATTTATTTTTGAAATTAATATGTCAAAACAATTTAAAAACATATAAAAATAATAACTTCAATAAAACAAAAACAAACATGCACCAAGATTTGACCTTGATAAGACATGCTTTTAATGTATGCTGCAATCCAGCATCAAACCAAGCTTAAGAAGGTGTTTGTTTTTGTAGTAGAAAGTGTGGTGCGGTTTGACCATAATAAATGAGTTTTTGGTAAACATTAAAATGCAAGTTTAAGAAAGTAGGGTCCATGTCAAAATTGTGATCCAACCACATGTTAATAAAAAATAAGCTTGACCTGCCTTGAAAATTCCTGTGCAAAAAGTAATTAAAGCAATAAGACCATTTAATTTTTTATTGACCAAAATATTCATTTATCTTCTCTTCTCCTCCATGCTCTCCTGAGAACCCAGTAAAATGATTATTCTCAGCGAACATGTTTTTCAACCCCTTCTCTTTTTTTTCCTTTCCATCGATGATTACAAAACCCACAAACCAATAGTAGATCTACAGAAACCACCAACAATGACCAAGATCTAGTTATATTTTGATTTCAATATTTCTTTAATTTTAATTGTACATATTCTTAAAAATATCAAAATCTAGCTAAATCTTGTTCATTATTGAAATTGTATTCCTATTTATTATTGCATGAACTGTTTGAACAACTCTTGATAATTCTAGTAAGCACTAAATGGTTCTAATCTTTTTCTTTCTCAGTTGCATTACTTAAGAGATCGATAACTTTACTGATTTTTGATTTCATAAAGTAAATGGACAAAGGTTTTAAAGTGTAGCTTCGATTATTTTGAGTTAAAAAAACATATGAATAGATGAAATAATGTAAAAAACTGAGATTTTGTAAATGATAATAGAAAGGACATAACATAAACCAAAAAACAAATTACTCATAAAAATTAGTAGTGGGATTAATATAGTGTAAGAAACTAAAATCAAGTATTGGATATTATAACATTGGAACCAAACTGATTTGGAGAGAAAATGAGAATTTGCTTAAATATATTAGTTAGTATCGATGCACACAAATTCAATAAAGACTAATGTTGGTTTTGATCTTGCATTCACCAAATTGTTTTTGGTTGTAAGCATGGTTATTAAAAAAAAATCAAGTGATTGTCTAAGTTCTAGATAATCAATCTCTCATATATGAAAAGACTACTAGAAGGAAATAAAATGGTAACTTTGGAAAAATCAAAGAAACATGAGAAAAGGAAAATGTCCAAAGCTAGACGATTTAATTGATACAATAGAAATAATTTAATCCTGGAAATTGATTCTATGATAGATCCAAAGACTCGAGAGATGAAAATCCAATTAGATATGGAAAAATGCTATTTTTATATTGATTCCCCAATAGGCACATGTTCTCCGGTTTCTTTAACCTTTATAAAAATAATTAAGGTGTTATTATTTTGGAGCTTTGTATGTGCTACTTGCTGCCAGTTTTTATTTGTTGTCTTTAAGTGGACATACCATTTTTTTTTGTTTCAGATGTATTGTGTGCTTGTTGTGTTATTAGTGAAGACTTGTAATTGTGTACCTTGTAACCAATATTTTCTTTACTTTTCTAATAAGTGTCGAGTATGCTTTGGTGTTATTATTTATTGTAGCCAGTTGAACATGAGACTTTTAAGTGAAAAATTTAGGTTTGAATGCCCAATGGAGTGTGTCTATATTGTATGTTCACGGGTGTTTATTTTTCAGCCTATATAATTCACCATTTCAATAAAGTTGAACATAACACTCTCAAATACATTTATGGTATAACTCATCTTCTTTGACTCTCTCAAAGAATTTTAATTAGAGTATATCAACCTATATATTTTATTATAGTTAAATTATCTTTCTTTCATTGTATATTCATGCTTTATGTGAGACCTAATTTTTTAAATGACATTATTGTTACTTTCTGCACAAACAAAATAATAATAGTTGACTAATTACAGATTACTTGTAAGACATATTAATTGTTTAAGATTTTAGGATGGGATGGATTTTATTGTAAACAAAATAGTAAGATAAATCAATGAAATTGAAAGGAATAGTGTGCATAATGTTTTTTTATTGTAAAATTAAAGGGGATTAACAAAATTATAAAAATGATATTTGCTATAAAAGTAATGTGATTTATTGAGGTTTGAACATAAAACTTTATAGCACATGTAACATTAATAAAAACAAATAATATGTTATTCTTTGCTCATAATTATTTAATTAAAATTATTGATATGGATGCAAATTGGTTTAATGACCTTTTTGGAAGGGAGTGTAAAAATGTCATGAACAATGTCGCTTAATATATTTCACATTTCTATGGTGGTAGGAATAGTGGTAGTCATATCAGTTTTAGTAGTGGTGATACTAATAACAATAATGTAAACGATGATGATGAAAATGATGATAATAATAAAGATGACGATGACGTTGTAGATGATTCATTTTGGCGTAGAGATTTTGATCATTGTAAACCAGTAATGTGCACAACAAGCACACTTGCATCGTATTACAATAACTACATCTATCAGCAACATTGTATGATTTCGTACAACTCATGAATGCAATGGTTGAATGGAATTTTAAATGGGCATTGGATACGTTGTGTAAATATATTTAGGATGGATGCAACGACGTTTCAAAGTCTTTTTTTTATAAACATAGTATAGACTGAAACTATCAAAGAGGATGAGTGTTATAGAGAAAGTTGGCATGCTTCTTTATAGTTTAGCGTTGAGCGCTTCTTATAAGGAGGTCTAGAGGAGATTTCAATATTCCGGTGAAACTGTGAGTAAGTAATTCAACAAGATTCTAAATATTGTGTGTTTGTTATTAATTGAAATAATAAAACTAGTTGATCCAGAATTTTCAACTACACCACGAGAAATCACTATAAACCTTGATATATGCTATATTTTAAGGTAACATCTAAGATTATCAACAATTGAATATATTTGTCTTTTTAGTTTCATTATCTAATCCATTTGGTAATTCATTTACAATTAATTGTTTTATTTTTAGAATTATATAGGAGTAATCGATGGTACACATGTGCGTACTTGTGTGTCCTAGGAGAATCAAATACCATTTACTGAAAGGAAATGAGTACCAACGCAGAATATTATGACAACATCTAGCTTCAACATGCAATTTACTTTTATTTGGGCTAGATAAGAAGGTAACGCACATGACACAATAATTTTTCATAAGGCTATCTATAATCCAAATATCAAATTTTCAAAATCGCCAAAAGATATTGTGGATCAGCTTCTAAAAAATTTTCATTTTATTAATATTTGGTCGCATGGTTGAAAATATTTTTATTTTAAATGTCATGGATGAATGCAGGAAAGTATTATGTTATTGACTTTGGTTATCTAAGTGAATATGGATTTCTAAGTCCATATAGAGGTGAAAAATATCATATTTCAGAATTTCATCGTTGAGAAGTCAAGAGGAGTTATTTAACCAAGTTCACTCCTCAGTTTGATTTGTAATTGAGCAAATTGTTAGGGTGTAGAAAAAAAAATGAAAAATTTTGCAAAACATGTTAGTGTTTTCATATAAGACACATGTAGATTGTTGTTGCATAAATAGCTTTTCATAATTACATAAAAAGGAAGTCCAACAAAATATTGCTTGTAATGAGTTTTGAACATCATCCCAAATTTCATGCCTTTAGGATTTTCCATGTAATGTTGTTTCACTATCACAAATATGTAGAGGCAACATGATTTTGTATATGGATTATGTATGAGATGAAATTACTTGAAGTTTGAATGGAGAATTATAGAATTTTTAATTTTACAAGTTGTTAATCTTAAATATATATTAATGGTTTAATATCATGTATTAAAAAAAATTAATATTTTATTTGGTCATTTCATATTTAACTATAATTTCAACCATACAATATTCAACATGCTTTTGATGAAGAAGTCAATTCAACCACGAATATAAATAAAACAACCACACAAAATAATATTTTAAAAATTACGTTTCTCAAAACACAGCCACAATTTCAAAGATACACATAACGTGCATTGACCTCCAATATCTTTTATTCAACGATTCAATCCCACCAACTTGGTTGTTACAAGTTGCAGCCAATGTCTTCCACGCTCTTCTCAAGCATTGTGATGTCTTCATCAAGCAGAGGGCATTTACCTCACTATTTTGTTTGTCCTCTCTCATTCCAAAAAGGTTCCAAATTCTTTTGATTCCCCAAATTAGGCAGTTGATTTGTAAGTGTAATTGTTTTTATTTTTTAAAAAATTTATTTTTTAACATTAACACATCAAAATGATTTAAAACACGAAAAAAAAATATTAATTTAAAAAAAAACTCAAACCCAATGACTGAAATTTCTAGAAGAAGAGAAATAATAATAATGAAGTTTATTAAACCGGTGTGTTTTTTAATTTTTTTTTATAAAAAATAGCTTTATTATTTTGATTTTTAAAAAAATTAAGCTAGATTGATTGTTAATTAATTCAACTTCAAATTAATTTTTTTAAAACTATGAGTTAAATCAATAAAGTTTCAGATTAATTCATGGAGTAAAATTAAGTTATAATAAATGTGGAATTTATGGTCAAAGAAAAATAGGAGGGGGGCTCTTACACACTGTGGAAGTTTAATGTCCTTTTTAAATGGAAAAGAAAAATTATTATTATACTGTTTTAATGAACAATATATTTTTTTTATTGTGAAGCTACAATATTTTTTCAAAAACATTGAGCTCTTTTTAATGTACAGCTCCTTTAAAAACAATTAATCAAACGTTGTCAATGGATCTATATAAAAGAAATAGAAAAATATAGGACTTGATAGAGTAACAATTTTTTTATAAGGACCAAGCTCAGCATTTAACACAAATACACAAGTGAAAATATAGTAAATCCATAGCTGTTAAATCAGACTCGATCCAATAAAAAAATTCAAAAAAATCCACAACTCAAAATCTAACCCAAAACTAAATTTCAAGCTCAACAAAAAAATAATTAATTTTATAAAACCACCGTTAATCAAACTATCCTAATAAAATTATGATATTATTTATAGTTTTTAATTTATCTCAATCCAATAAGATAATTCAAAAAATTCACAATAACTCAATCTGAGCGTTAATTTCAAGCTCAACAAAATCAATAAAACCACTGTTAATCAAACTGTCCTGGTAAAAAATGATCTTAGTCAGTTTCAATAGTTTTTTTTTTTTAAATAAATAAAATAGTATTATTTAAATAAAAATAATCTATTCAAATTACCAGTAATCCACGATTAAGGGTCCGTTTGGGTATGCAGCTGCGGCTGCGTTTTAAATAAAACGCAGCGCCAAGCCGTTTGGTTAAAAAAAAACATTTTATTGTTCATGGGTCCCATTTAAAATCTGCGTTTCTAACGCGAGGAATGAGAAGCAACTAATTCATGCTTTTTCTCTACTGTTCATGTAATTACACTGTTCATTTACATGAACAATATTTTTCGTATATAGTTGACATAAACAGTGCTGGAGTTGCACTGTTCACTCAAGAAATAGTGATCAGTGCAATTCTCTTGCACTGTTCACTGCCTGCGGTTTTTTTTTTTTTTGTGTGTTAGTTTTTTAATATATTTTTTAAAAAATTAGTTTAGAGTTAATTTTATACCTGATAATATTTTATCTAATTTTATTATATGCTAAAAATATTATGAAAACTATAGTTTTTGTTGGATGAATCTCGCACGTAATGGAATTATAAATGGTTTCATGGAATAATAAAAATTATATTTATATAAAGTATGATTTATTTCATGATATAATAGCAATAGTTAAATCCATAATATTTAAATTAAAATCATAAGTACTAATATATATATTTTTAAAATTATTTTATAACCTCAATTTTAAAAAGTAATCTTAACCAAACATATTAAATTATTTTTTTTTAACTTTAATTTCAACCACAATTTTAACTAAACATCTATTTTCTCAAACCAAACTCAACTTAAATGGATGATTTTTTTTTTTTCAAACAGCACCCCGAGTCACAGCTTTTTCGAGGTATCGGGCATCTTAGATCCGGATCACACGGAAAATCTTAATCCATGAAAGTCTGGTACGTGGGTTGGTGGCTGTCCTATTCTCCCCTACCCATCTTCTGGTCCCACCACCATCACCAACTGCCAACACCCCAGCTGGCGTCAGAGGGTCATAGATTCGCAAAATCATTCTCCTAAAATGTTAGTCCCTGTAGTTTATAAAAAAATAATTGGTTAGTCTTCATAGTTTTAAAAAATATTTGCTATATATATATGATTTTCTATGTTTTCAAAGTGCATTTATAACCTAATCATTTTCATTCACACATAAGTTATTTTTTAATTTATTTTAATATTCTTAAGAGATAGAAAAGGTTAATGAAGATATAGATAGGATGGAAAACATTTTTTAAAATAAAAAATATGACAGTATTGATGAGAAGATAATACCTTTTTTGAAATAAAACACTACTAAATTAAGCTTGATTAACACTAATCAAGGAAATTCCTGGAATTAAAAAAAAAAACTATTTAATTAACTTTTCAAAACTAAAATGACTAATTTATAATTTAATTCTATATTTTTTTGTGACATTACGGAAGTAGAGAAAAAGTACAAAGAAGAAGTAAAAGATAGCGATAGTGCAGCAGCCACCCTACGTTTTTCAAATAAATAAGTAAAGAGCAACTAAGAATTTATCATTGGGATGAGAGCCTAAAGGATCCACAAATTTCTAAGATCAACGGCTACCCTACGTTTCTCTCCACACCACCACCACCACCACCCCTGGCCACTGCTTTCCTTTGCGTCGCCTCCCCCCACCCAGTCTTTCCCTATCTCCCTGGAAGCCATATATACTTATTATCACATCTGCTTTCAGCACCTCCCGTAAACCATTCCTTCTTTGCTGTCCATCATTCTTTTGCTCTTCTTCTTCAGCAGGTAGCTCAGATTCTGAATTTTCTTGTTGATTCGTTTCTGGGTGCCTGAAAAGATTGTTTCCCTTATCCCTTTGATTGTTTTGGCATCTGGGTGCTTAAAAGTTTTCAAATTTATCATCGTTTCTCATAAAATTTTGGTTTTTAACATTCATTCTGATTTGTTATTGGATTTCTTCGGCTTATTGGTGACTATTTGATCCAGTAAACTCTTTTTTTGGTTTTGTTTTGATCTTTTGGGATCTGGGGTTGGTGTAGTTGGTGGTATTTTTGGTTTGTCAATGGGCGCTTTGGATGAGGAGCATTTCAATAAAGAGATTGAGAATGGAGTGGAACTTGATTGCCTTGATCTGGGATTTGAGGACCAACCGGAGACTGTAGCTATCGAGGATGCTGTGAAAGTTCTTTTGCAAGGTCTTGGCGAGGACATTAATAGAGAAGGCCTTAAAAAGACCCCGCTCCGCGTTGCCAAGGCTCTTCGAGAAGGAACCAAAGGTTATTATCCCAACAAATTCTAATTTTGTTTCCACACCTGCTATTAATTTAATCATTAACTCTCATCTGAATTAAACACACTTGGCTAGGAAATATTCATGCTTACGTTCCAGCCCTAAACAATAGTTGCCACTACATGGTTGTATTTTGCTTTTGGCGTGTAAGAACTTGTCTTTGGTTGGTTCCTTGACTCTCTGTTTTAACCCTGTTAGCCTGTGTGATGACTGATTTATTTTTCTCTCATGGAGTTTAAGGATTCTCTTTTGAGGCATTCTTTGATGAGGTTCAGTTTGAGTTACCTAAGATGTCTTGATCATATACCATTCCATTTTTAATGTCGCCTTTACTGTCCCTTTTTTCTTGGTTTAAGCAAAAACAAATGTGTATGACCTCTACATTCTATGATTGGTCTCAAGTTCTCACAACCAACTCCACAGTAGCATCATGGAGTTAGGCAGGCTCTGGTGGTAGGATTGATCGCGGTCTGAAGTTGATCCTTTGTTCATAAATTGATATTAAGTAACAAATACACAGATGCATCGACACACTTCCACAATAAGAAAATGGTTGTGTTCTATGCGCGGCTTAGATGCACTTGCTTATAAGCTCTAAATGGCTCCTTGTGTAGTGTAAAATATCATCTGAAATTGTGTGATGATTCTGATGCAGAATGAAGAGAAAGAAACGAGTTTTTGGTTCAAAAAATTGTGTGTGGATGTATTATTTATTGTGATTGCTTCTTAAATAGGATTAATTTGGAGATGGAAGTTTGACTTTGCCAAGTACTCATTGTGGCGAGCTCTTTATCGTATTTTTCAGGCTATAAACAAAAGGCAAAGGACATTGTTCAAAGTGCATTGTTTCCAGAAGTTGGTTTGGATGATGCAGTTGGTCATGCAGGCGGAGCAGGCGGGCTTGTGATTGTTCGGGATCTTGACCTGTTTTCATACTGTGAATCTTGCTTGCTTCCTTTCCAGGTTAAGTGCCAAATAGGTTATGTCCCATCTGGTCAGAGGGTTGTAGGATTAAGCAAGCTCTCAAGAGTTGCTGATGTGTTTGCCAAAAGACTCCAAGACCCACAGCGTTTGGCAGATGAAATCTGCTCAGCTCTGCATCTTGGTATCAAGCCAGCCGGTGTTGCCGTCATTCTCCAATGTTCACATATTCATTTCCCAAATATAGAGCCACCTTTCCTTGACTCCAATCGCCAAGGTTGGGTTAAGGCATTGGTCCATTCAGGTTCAGGTGTTTTTGAAAATGATTTTGCTGATGTTTGGGATGATTTTTTGAGTCTCCTGAAGTTCAGAGGAGTAAATGTGGATAAAACTCTGATGAAAGACTCAAAGCAGCAGTGTTGGTGTCCGTCCCAATATTCCTCGAGTGCTGAAGTTACCGGACAGCCCAGCACCGGAATGGTTACAGCAGTTACTTCAATTCTCATCTCTTTGGGTGAAAACCCATTACGGAAAGAGCTTGCTGGAACTCCTACTCATTTTGTCAAGTGGTTGATGAATTTCCAAAACGCAAATCTAGAAACGAAACTGAATGGCTTTGCGTGTGCCAGGATGGATCCTCTTAAACAAAATGGGGAAGCCGGCCATGATAAACGGATGTACACCGAGCTGAATCTGTCATTCTGTTCCCAGTGTGAGCATCATTTACTTCCCTTTTATGGTGTTGTGCATATTGGGTACTATGCTGAAGAAATCACCCCTGTCATTAAATCTCGTTTACAGTCGATAGTGCGTTTTTATGGTTTCAAGCTCCAAGTACAGGAAAGACTTACCAGGCAGATTGCCGAGACCGCTTCATCCTTATTAGGCGGAGATGTGGTGGTCGTTGTGGAGGCTAACCATACTTGTATGATTTCTAGAGGTATTGAGAAATTTGGAAGTAGTACAGCCACAATTGCTGTGCTTGGTCTATTTTCAACCGACCCCGCAGCGAGGGCCAAGTTTTTGCAGAACATTCCAAATCCTGCTTCAGGAGGATCAGGATTCTAATTCAAACTTAGCTAGTGTGTCTTCGCAAGTGGTTTGAGCTAATTCCCACGCCTCTTTCCTGGTTGCATATTTCTTTTGCGCAACCCCTAGATTGAAATTTAAGGCCTGTCATCTTTCATGATTATTTTTTTGGCACAATTTTCCTGTTAGACATGTGACTGGATAAGTTCATCACATGAAAAAAGAAAATAAAAAAGAAATAGAAATTCTGAATGTTTACTTTTATTATCTCTTGCTTCTTTCATATATATATATATATATATAAAAAAAAAATTTACACATTGTTTTTTGACATATATGATATTTAAACTGATTAGAAAAAAAAAAATCTAGTCAGAATTTAAATAGCAATCATAGATTAATTTATCTAGCAGAGAGGAACTGAGTTTCATGTAACAACGATGAAGTGGGAAGATTTTTCTGATTACCCATAAATAAAAGTGAAAATAAAAGTAGTTTATTTTAATTTCCTTAATCCAATTTTAAATGCTAAATGCTCCTGCCATCCACTTGCACCATCCACAATTCTTTTTAGATATTTTTCATGTGTTATCCATTTTTTAAATGAACTACATGAAAAAAAAATTATCTTTCCTATTTTATCTACAATTTACAGATTTCACAATTCTCGAAACTAAAATATCTATGAGAATCTACTTACTGAAATTGTTGGATGACAATTTAATTTAATTTGAATTTAATAAATATTAAATTAACTTAACCTAAATGAATAAGTATTTTTTTGGATTTGATGGATATTAGATAGAATATGAATACTATCAATTCCATATGAAATTTGCTAACCTGAACCTAAACTGGAATATATATTTATATTATAAAAATATATTTATTGAATATTTAGATTTTTTTAATACAATATGATATATACATACTTTAATACTTATATAAAACACACATATAAATAATATTTATCATTTAATATACATATACATGCTTCAAAGATATATATTAACTATTTTATTTTTTATTGATTAATAAATAATAATAAGTAACGAATATCCTAAACATAATTTATGAATATCTAAATTTTTTATCCAAAAAATAATAAATAAAATATAAATATCAATAAATTCAGATCCCCAAATACTTCAAATAATAAATAATGACTTTGATACATAAATGGATTTTCGAGAGTGGATGGTCAAGGTGAGAATTAAATATTCATATTGCCAAATAATACTTAAAACCTAAGTAGGATCATACAACCTTAAAATTCCCAAATAAGCAACTAGAATAATCATAAAACGTTTAGATTATTACTAAATGATCAAACATGAATCATTGTCGTCTTTCTCCCTTCCTTGTCAAGTAGCCTGTAACTGGAGAAAAGTCATTCCATGTTTTGAATATCTAGGCGACATGCATGGACATGCTACAATCTTTGCTAAATAAGTATAGCTTACATTATGATGTTATGGATAATTTAATTTTAAAAAATAATAATTAAATATAAAAATTTATGAATCTAATTAAATATAGAAAACAATAGACAAGTTGTTCCTGGATTTTTTTTTTCCCCTCATTTTTGGTGTTGTTTGATAATGTGGTGTAATTATTTTTTAAATTATTTTAGTTTTTTATTAAGATTTTTTTAGAGTTTTTGAATAATTTTAATGTATTAATATTAAAAATAATTTTTTTAAAAATATATTATTTTAATATATTCCTAAACAAAATTTACTTTTTTAAAAAAACTTATATCACAATCAAAAACAATTATTTCATTAGACCATTACAGTTTACACAACAAATATGGGATAACCCAACAATTTACGTACGCCAGGAGAGATTCAATTCTGCTGTACCATGTTGCAGAATCATTAGACCTGAGAGTACGTACGAAGTGTAAATATATATATTTCTAGTTTTGATTCACTCAATTTTAATAGCCAAACTGGTATATATATTCGTCAATTAACAGCTTTTTTTTTTTTTTTTTCTATAATGAATGCTTGGTAGAAAAACATTGATCAAGGAAGGCAGGGTTGGCTAAAGAAATGATCACTGACATAGAAACTACATAGATTCTTAGCATGGGATAAGATCTCTAATTTCTTTTTGCCCACATGAACCAGCATGCGAGCACAGAGAAATAACAGCCCAAGAACATCCAACAGATTCTTCAGAAAAGCTATGTAAACATGATGATTGCAGTAATAATAGTGTTCATAAAGAAGAGATAAAGGAGGAGATAAAGCACTAGAAATAAGTGCTGCTAGTGCAGCATTTTAAATCTCATTAATTAGCATTGAAAGAAAGAACAACCATAGCAACATTTTATTTATTCTTTTGACTTAAAGACAGACTCCACATCTTCTACTTCTTGTGCAAATCATGAAAATATCCAGAAGGGTTTTTCTCAAAAGCATCCCTAGGTATGCGAGCGTCTTGACCAGGAGCTTTCATGGTCCCCTCTTTTTCTGGGACGGTGACAGAACCAGTGACAGCAGCCCCGATTGCAGGAGCTTTGCTTGCATCACCACCACCAGGTATACCCGAAGACTTGTTGGATCCAGACATCTTGGCCTCGTTGTATTGCTTTTTAACAGTGAAAGTGAAGGATTTTGTGTCAAGTATCACTCTTCTGTTTCAAAAAATAAGAGTGGGGTGGTGCTTATATAGTGCACTCTGGGAACTTGAGGATTCATTTTATATTCAATTCTCTCAGGAACTTGTGTGCCAGAAGATTGAAAGTCAAATATCTTGGCAAGCTTTGATGAATGCAGTGGAAATCACAAAGGATTAATAACTTTGTTCCCTGATAAAGTTTTCTTTTATGGAAAACCTTTTCTTCGTCCTGTATCATGGCATTGAGAGGCACGCTGGTGACTGGTGCGGCCGTCTCGTTTTAACCAAGATTTGCATCAAGGTTCATTTATTTCAGTTTTAAGTTAATGGAAAAAAAAAACAACCAGAACTCCAATCGTTAACTCAAAAAAAAAAAAAAACTTTATATTACATTTATAATTTATAATATAATTAAATTCCCGACACCAATTAAATATGAAATATATAAAAAATAATATAATTTTTTACTTGTGTGTGTGTATTATTGTAACAGTAGAAAACTTACAAAGAAAAAGTTTTTTAGATTAAAAAATATTATATTCTGAACATTATGTTTTAGTCTTTCATTATCTGAACTTCAGTTTTAGTCTTTCATTATCGAACTTAGCTAGTGTGTCTTCGCAAGTGGTTTGAGGCTTGAGCTAATTCCTACGCCTCTTTCCTGGTTGCATATTTCTTTTGCGCAACCCCTAGATTGAAATTTAAGGCCTGTCATCTTTCATGATTATTCTTTTGGCACAATTTTCCTGTTAGACATGTGACTGAATAAGTTCATCACATGAAAAAGAAAATAAAAAAGAAATAGAAATTCTGAATGTTTACTTTTATTTTCTCTTGCTTCTTTCATATACATATATAAAAAATTTACATATTGTTTTTTGACATATTAAAAAAAACCTTCTTAAATAAATTTTTTTAGGAAACTTTTTTTAAAATTGACAAATTTACTCAAGTTTAATCAGGTAAATCGGGTTGTTGATTAATTAACCAGGTCACTTGGATTAATTGGGTTAATATTTAAACTAATTTGAGAAAAGAAAATCAAATCAAAATTTAAATAGCAGTCATAGATTGATTTATCTAGTAGAGAGGAACTGAGTTTCATATAACAACAATGAAGTGGGAAGATTTTTCTGATTACCCATAAATAGAAGTGAAAATAAGAGTAGTTTATTTTAATTTCCTTATTCCAATTTTTAATGCTTAATGCTCCTACCAGGCAGTGGTGGAGCCAGAAAAGTTTAAATGAGGGGACAAATTACTAATAAATACTTAATATTATATATTATATAAACATGTGTTATATATAGAGAAATTAATTTGAAATACATGTACTAACTCATGTCAAGTAAAATTAATTTAAGAATATTTTTAAAATAAAAAAACTTATATTATAATTATTTTTTTCGAGTTTTTATATTTTAAAAATGTTTCATAATGACTTTATTCTTAATTTTATTAAAGATATTCTTTATAAATATATACAATTAAACTTTCATTTATCTATTTATAAATCTTCCAGGGACTAGTAAAATTATTGGCAACAATTCTTTGTTGACTTGTTGTTTTATACAAGTGGGTTAAATATAAATATTAATATATTTTTTTAATTTTTTTTATTGTATCTCTAATTTTTTGAGTTGTTTGAGTACTTCATTTTTAATTATTAGTAAGTTGATCACCATCAATTTTCATGTGAAATTCATAACAAAATATATATTAATTCATCAAAACTCATTTCAATTCATATTCATATACATATTTAACAAAATCTATAAATTATAATAAACTCTAATATTTTTAATAACTAATTATTAAGGAATAAAACTAAAATTAGACAATGAAATAAAAAAAAAAAAAAAAAAGAAACTCACCTAAAACATAACTTAACTAATTAATAGTTTAGGATTTGAAGAAAAATTTTATAAAAAAAAAAGAGGGAGGAACAATAATTCAAAAAAAAAATTAGATCAATTAGTAATTAATAAATAAAATTAAACTTGTTAAGTTATTATATTAAAATTATATATATATATATATATATAAAGATTAAGGGGGCAATTAATCCCCATTGTGGCTCCGTCACTGCTACCAGGGGCGGAGTAAAAAAAAAAAAAATAGGAGGAGTCAAATTATAAATTAGAGAGGTCAAGAAAAAATTTTAATTATTCTTATTAAAATTATAAATATTTACAAGGGAGGGGCATTTTTTTGCAGGGGTTGGGGTTCCTGCCAGCCCCCTCCCTCTGCCCTTGGCTCCTGCCATCCACATGCACCATCCATAATTCTTTTTAGATATTTTTCATATGTTGTCCACTTTTTAAATGAACTACATGGAAAAAAAAAAATTATCTTTCCTATTTTATCTTCAATTTACAATTTTTACATTTCTCAGAATCTATGTACTGAGATTGTTGAATGAGAACTTAATTTGAAATTAATGGATATATATTAAGTTGACTCAAGTCAAATGAATAAGCATTTTTTGGAGCCAATAGATATTAAATAGAATAGAATATGAATATTATTAATTTAATCTGAAATATGCTCGAACCTAAACATAAATATATATATTTTATATTAAATAAATATATTTATTAAATATTTAGATTTATTTTAATACAATACGATATATACATGTTTTAATATTGATAAAAAAATTCACATAAATAATATTTATCATTTAATATACATATACATACTTCAAAAATATATATTAATTATTTTATTTTTTATTGATTAATAAATAATGGATATCCTAAATTTAAAGGATAGTTTATGAATATTTAAATTTTTTATCCAATAAATAATAAATAAAATGTAAATATTAATAAATTCAGAACCCCAAATACTTCAAATAGTAAATAATGTCTTTGATACAGAATTGGATTTTCGAGAGTGGATGGTCAAGGTGAGAATTAAATATTCATATTGCCAAATAATACTTAAAACCTAAGTAGGATCATACAACCTTAAAATTCCCAAATAAGCTACTAGAATAATCATAAAACGTTAAGATTATTACTAATTGATCAAACATGAATCATTGTCGTCTTTCTCCCTTCCTTGTCATGTAGGCCTGTAACTGAAGAAAAGTCATTACATGTTTTGAATATCTAGGTGACATGGACATGCTACAATCTTTGCATAATAAGTATAGCTTATATTATGATGTTATGGATAATTTAATTTAAAAAAATTAATTAAATATGAAAATATAAAATTTATGAATCTAATTAAATATAAAACAACAATAGACAAGTTGAGAAACTTCACTATGATGAGACTTAGTTGTTCCTAGATTTTTTTTTCCTCACATGTTCTTGGTGTTGTTTGACAATATGGTATAATTATTTAAAAAAAAAATAGTTTTTTATTATGTTTTCATTTTAGTTTTTGAATAATTTTAATATAATAATGTTAAAAATAATTTTTTAAATAAATATATTTATTTTAACATATTCCAAAACAAAATTTACTTTAAAAAAAAAACTTTTATCACGATCAAAACCAATTATTTCATTAGCACATTACACAACAGATACCGGATAACCCAACAATTTACGTACGCCATGAGAGATGTTTTCAATCCTGCTGAACCATGTTGCAGAATTATTAGACCTGAGAGTACGTACGAAGTGTAAATATTTATATTTCTAGTTTTGATTCACTCAATTTTCATAGCCAAACTGGTATATATATTCGTTAACTGCTATTTTTTTTATTTTTTTTGTTTCTATAATGAATGCTTAATAGAAAAACATTGATCAAGGAAGGCAGGGTTGGCTAAAGAAATGATCATTGACATAGAAACTACATAGATTCTTAGCATGGGATAAGATCTCTAATTTCTTTTTGCCGGCAGAAAAATAACAGCCCATGAACATCCAACAGATTTTTCAGAAAAGCTATGTAAACATGATGATTGCAGTAATAATAGTGTTCATAAAGAAGAGATAAAGGAGGAGATAAAGCACTAGAAATAAGTGCTGCTAGTGCAGCATTTTAAATCTCATTAATTAGCATTGAAAGAAAGAACAACCATAGCAACATTTTATTTATTCTTTTGACTTAAAGACAGACTCCACATCTCCTACTTCTTGTGCAAGTCATGAAAATATCCAGAAGGGTTTTTCTCAAAAACATCCCTAGGTATGCGAGCGTCTTGACCAGGAGCTTTCATGGTCCCATCTTTTTCTGAGACGGTGACAGAACCAGTGACCGGAGCCCCGATTGCAGGAGCTTTGCTTGCATCACCACCACCAGGTATACCCGAAGACTTGTTGGATCCAGACATCTTGGCCTCGTTGTATTGCTTTTTAACAGTGAAAGTGAAGGATTTTGTGTCAAGTATCACTCTTCTGTTTCAAAAAATAAGAGTGGGGTGGTGCTTATATAGTGCACTCTGGGAACTTGAGGATTCATTTTGTATTTAATTCTCTCAGGAACTTGGGTGCCAGAAGATTGACAGTCAAATATCTTGGCAAGCTTTGATGAATGCAGTGGAAATCACAAAGGATTAATAACTTTGTTCCCTGATAAAGTTTTCGTTTATGGAAAACCTTTTCTTCGTCCTGTATCATGGCATTGAGAGGCACGCTGGTGACTGGTTTGGCCGTCTCGTTTTAACCAAGATTTGCATGCAGGTTCATTTATTTCAGTTTTAAGTTACTGGAAAAAAAACAACCAGAACTCCAATTGTTAACTCAAAAAAACAAATCTTTATATTACATTTATAATTTATAATATAATTAAATTCCCGACACCAATTCAATATGAAATATATAAAGAATAATTTTAATTTTTTACTTTGAGAAAAGGTACTTGTGTGTGTGTGTATTATTGTAACAGTAGAAAACTTATCAATATCTGAATTTATAGTTTCATTCACAGTTGTCAATATTATCTTTATATCACATTTATAATATAATTGAATTCCCGGCACTAATGAAATATGAAATATAAAAAATATAATTTTAATCTCTTATATTATAAAAAAGGTTCTTAGATATAAATGAAGAAGAAGAAACTGTATTGTTCATATATTTTCTTTATTTGAAAAACAGTAGAAAACTTGTAAAGAAAAACGGTGAAGAACTTTTTAAATTATTTTTCCAACTCAATATAAATCTTACTTTAGTTTTCTAAGAAATTAGAGCATTACTCAATCTCTGAACAGTCTCTAAAATTTTCATTCCACAGTTGCTCTTTTCTTTTCTTTTCCAGGGGCTATTCTTTACATTTGATTCGGTGCTTCTGCTGCGTGAAGATGCTTGACTCCCAGTTGACATCTTTCGTGAAGATATTTTAGAATGATGCTTGGGTATGAAAATCCTACGCTATGTATCCCAGTATTTTGACTCTGGATTTTTTCTCATCCGGATAAACTGTAATCAAGACATGCAACTGGATCATATTTTTAATGTGCTTCCTTGTGTTGACTTGCCTTTAGTCTCTGTAGTGAAATTTTAATTTCATAATCAATCTGTATGATACCACCTGGTTTTCACCATATTGTACTTCATTTGTCAGGATTCCTTACATGCTAGCATACTCTATGATACCACCTAGTTTTCACTTGTTAAATTTAAGGTTAGCTAGCTACATGTTCTTGGGAGAATTACATTTAGCCCTGACAGCATGAAATGTAAATATCTGCCTTGTCGTGTTTTTGGTTTTCGCACTAATTCCATTTCCATACCAGTTTCTTTTACTGCTAGTAATTTTAATGATGAATTCTTGGTTAGAAATAATTAAGAACACTAATAAAGGAAGGCAGGCTTGGCAAAGAAAGGATGATCAATGACCTTGAAACCAAGTGACCACATGAACAATTCCGCAAGCAGACGAGCACAGAGAAATAGCACACCATGAAACACTAGTATATGGTCTTCTTAGTTGTTTCAGTACAAGCTCTGAAGAATTATTTTTCTTTTAAGTAGAATTAAGGAGATATCATAAATATATGCATGTTGACTTAAGAAAAGCTATGTGAACAAGATGATTTCTGAAATCATACTTTAAATGGTCATAAAGAACAGATAAAAGAGAAGATAAAGCACTAGAAAGAAGTGCTGCTAGTGCAGCATTTTAAATTTCATTAGCATTGAAAGAAAGAACAACCATAGCAACATTTTATTTATTCTTTTGACTTAAAGACAGACTCCACATCTTCTACTTCTTGTGCAAGTCATGAAAATATCCAGAAGGGTTTTTCTCAAAAGCATCCCTAGGTATGCGAACGTCTTGACCAGGAGCTTTCATGGTCCCATCTTTTTCTGAGCCAGTGACAGAACCAGTGACAGGAGCCCCGATTGCAGGAGCTTTGCTTGCATCACCACCACCAGGTATACCCGAAGACTTGTTGGATCCAGACATCTTGGCCTCGTTGTATTGCTTTTTAACAGTGAAAGTGAAGGATTTTGTGTCAAGTATCACTCTTCTGTTTCAAAAAATAATAGAGGGGTGGTGCTTATATAGTGCACTCTTGGAACTTGAGGATTCATTTTGTATTTAATTCTCTCAGGAACTTGGGTGCCAGAAGATTGACAGTCAAATATCTTGGCAAGCTTTGATGACTGTACTGGAAATCACAAAGGATTAATAACTTTGTTCCCTGATAAAGTTTTCGTTCATCTAAAACCTTTTCTTCGTCCTGTATCATGGCATTGAGAGGCACGCTGGTGACTGGTGCGGCCGTCTCGTTTTAACCAAGATTCGCGTGCGGGTTCATTTATTCAGCTTCTGTCAATGGAACAAAACAATTAGAAATCCCATCAACACATGGGAACTGAGCCTTCTGACCTTCAAATTTAACTCCATAAAAAAGGGCTAACTAAATATGATCATGTAAAAAATTATCACTGAAAAACTATATTGTTAACTTGTAAAAATAAATTTATAATATTAACTAAATATATATATATATATATATATAATCTTTTACATTGCTAAATGAAAAATGAAAAAAGTTGAACCTGCATCTCATATATATACCATTGAGTAAGGAGTTGCATCCGTAGAAGCTCTAACTATAATGTGGTGTGTATTTATCTTGAACATTCAACCTCCACGTATCAAAAGGCCAATATACGGTTATATTGAACACAAAGTATTGGAGGTGTATTTATCTTGTCGCTATATATCTGATATTTTATATTTATAACACTTCCTGATATAAATTATTAATGTTTTTTCTTTGTTTGGAGAATTATGGAAAACCAGTAAAGGTAAACGTTTACTTCGTGCAGAAATGAAAATAATACAGAGGCTTGCAAGGCCTTTCCGCAATGTAACAGGCAACTGACAGGCACTTGGAACCCAGAAATTAACGTTTTCTGCTGGAACTGAAGACTTAGTAGCAGCAACTAGCAACAAGGACAGAACTGGGATGCTGCTCCATTGCTCAACTTCTTAATTTGAGTCAGACCACAAGATTACTCAAAATTTCTTCCTTCAGCAAGCTGTATTTATAGAAGTGAGAGAGAGCTAATATCATATAATTTTCCTACTGCTCAAAAAAGAGAAAACAATAGACAAACTGAGAGATGCAAAATGAGAATTAGAAATGCCTTCCTGAAATATGAGAACAACATTTCAATGAGCTAGGGCTGCGAACCCTTAATCATCAGGTCTGATATAATTTACACAAATACAACAAAAACTCACTGTGACACAAGTTATCCAATTCGAAGCTGGCTTGCTTCTTTCTTAGTCTGCAAAACCACTTATATATGTACAAAGAAGCCCCCAAAGTATGAACAATACACATCAAACAAGCAGAGCAGCAGCTAACATTTAATTCTCGTCTAACCACAAGTGCCTGACAGAAGGCCAATCTACAATTTGATCGTCTGGTTGATGGGAATTGGCAAGACCTTTTGATTTAGGGGGATCCACGCGAGCTTTTTATTTAGGGGGTTTCACGCGAGCTTTTGATTTAGCGGTATCTAAACGAGCTTCTGATTTAGGGGGATCCACATTAACAGGAGCTTCTGACAAAGGGGGGCCCACATTAACAGGAACTTCTGACATGATAGGGGGATCAGCATGAACTCTTGATCGGGGGGATTATGCAAGAGCTTCTGATTTAGGGGGGTCCACTTGAACATTTGATTTGGGGGGATCTAAAAGAGCTTCTGAGTTACGGTGAACTGAACCTGTGCTTCATTCTACTGCTCGCGTTGCGTTTTATTTAAAAAAATATCTAGATTCTATACTGTGGCTTCTTAGTTTAGATGTATGTGTCATGAAGTTTATCACGAGAGATTCTGTTACTTGTAGAGTTTATCAATGTGATTGTGATTTGAATTATGC
The DNA here is from genome assembly GCF_005239225.2 of Populus alba. Taxonomy (NCBI): domain Eukaryota; kingdom Viridiplantae; phylum Streptophyta; class Magnoliopsida; order Malpighiales; family Salicaceae; genus Populus; species Populus alba. The sequence goes on along the minus strand of NC_133285.1, from coordinate 14,961,871 downwards.
CTATAATCTTTTACTTCTTTTTTTAACTAGTTTTGTCTTTGCTAGGAAAACTAGGAACAACCGGACACCAATTTAGCGGAATACAATTAACAAGTCCCAATTATTTCCCTCTTTGTGCAGTAAAAACAGAATCAACACAATGACCAAATATAATGCAAAAATCACACAAATCAACACCAAGATTTTTACGTGGAAAACCCGATGCGGGAAAAACCACGGGACCGTAGTCCACCTAAAAACTTCCACTATCAACAATAATAGGTTCACAACTGTTCTTCCTCAGATTCAACTAAGGGATACAACATAATATCATCAAGAACAACTTATTCTCGGATTACAACAAGATTATAAGAGAATTATTGGAGAAAAAATTCACAAACTGACAGCCCCGTTTTCTGTCAAAACGGCCAGCTTCCATGCCACCAATCTTCGATCCAACCGTCCAGAATGAAGAGAAACGTGTCTAGAAGCTACTGTCAAAATTTCAGCCGATCCAACGGTGAATGAGCTGGGAATCGAAGGAAGAGCACGAACTGCTCTGCTGCCTCTTCTTCCTTTCTTTCTCTCGGTTTTCTTCTCCTCTCTCTATTTTTCACTACTGTCATCTACAGTAAATATTTGTGTTTTTAAATTAAAGAGAGCTAGCCAAGTCTCTTGCCAATTAATATGGTGGTCCCACCATCACATGGTGCGGGACCACACACAACAAATCTCCCCCTCACGCACCATGTGAGGAATTCGTCATACTGGCGATCAATATGTAAACTTCAATTGAGGAGGCTCTGACAAGCCTGCTTTCCTTTTACAAAACTCAAACTTCTCTCTCGGTAGAGGTTTGGTCATCATATCTGACACGTTGTCATCGGTATGAATCTTCTCAACAACAAATGACTTCATCTCCATAGCATCTCGAATCCATTGATATCTAACCTCAATGTGCTTTGATCGAGAGTGAAAAGTAGGATGCTTACTGAGATGGATTGCACTTTGACTATCACAGTGCAACACAAAGTTCTCTTGAACTAGGCCAAGTTCATGTAAGAGCTTTTTCATCCATAACAACTCTTTGCCCCCTTCAGTAAGAGCAATATATTCAGCTTCTGTAGTGGATAATGCAACTCATTTTTGCAACCTTGATTGCCATGAGACTGCTCCCCCTGCAAACTTCATCAAGTATCCTGATGTGGACTTTCTAGAACCAACATCACCAGCCATATCTGCATCTGTGTATCCATCCAACACAGGTTTATTATTACCAAAACATAGGCTGAAACTAGAAATACCTTTGAGATACCTGAGTATCCATTTCACTGCTGACCAATGTTCTTTACTAGGATCGGAGAGGAACCGACTAACCACACCAACTGCATGAGCTATATCCGGCCTTGTGCAAACCATGGCATACATCAAGCTACCAACTGCGGATGCATAAGGAACCTTTTTCATCTCATCTCTTTCTTCATCACTTGAAGGACACTGCTTAGAACTTAGTTTAAAATGGCTTACAAGTGGAGAACAAACCGGTTTGGAGTTGCTCATGTTGAATCTCTCAAGTACCTTTTGAACATATCTCTCCTGAGATAGCCAAAGTTTCTCCTTTTTCCTGTCACGTGTGATCTTCATGCCAAGAATCTGTTTTGCCGGTCCTAAGTCTTTCATTGCAAAAGACTTGCTTAACTCTTCCTTTAACATCTGAATCTTCTTAGCATCATGGCCAACAATCAACATATCATCCATATACAACAATAGAATAATAAAGTTTCCATCAGGAAACCTTTTCATAAATACACAATGATCAGAAGTGGTTCTGTCATAACCATGATCCACCATGAAAGAATCAAACTTCTTGTACCATTGTCTTGGAGCTTGCTTTAAACCATATAGGCTCTTTTTCAACTTGCAAACTAACTGCTCTTTACCTTTTGCTTCAAACCCTTCAAGATGCTCCATGTAGATCTCTTCATCTAAATCACCATGGAGAAAGGCAGTTTTCACATCAAGCTGTTCAACTTCAAGATTCAAACTATCAGCTAAGCCAAGCATAACTCGGATTGAAGACATCTTGACCACTGGTGAAAAGATTTCTTCAAAATCAATACCCTTCTTCTGACCGAAACCTTTCACTACCAATCTTGCCTTGTACCTTGGTTGTGAGCAATGTTCATCAATTTTCAACCTGAACACCCATTTGTTCTTGAGTGCTCTCTTACCTTTAGGAAGCTTCACTAACTCAAAAGTATGGTTTTCATGCAAGGATTTCATCTTTTCTTGCATTGCTTTCAACCACTCACTTTTCTTCTCATGTGACATAGCTTCATCAAAGCATTCTGGCTCTCCCCCATCAGTAACCAGCACATATTCATGAGGAGAGTATTTGGTGGAAGGTTGGCGAGGTCTAGTTGACCTCCTCAATTGTGGCTCATCCGGAGCTTCCTGCATAACCTGTTTAGGAATAACATCAATATCATCATTAGCTGATTCAGGATCACCAACTAATGGCTCATTAAGAAAACCACCATTATCATCATTTTGCAAATCTCCCCCGTGATTAGCAGGCATCAAAGGTAACTGTGGAGTAGGTATTGGATTTGAATTAGATGGGATAAAAGTAGTAGACTCTGTTTTCTCCTTCTGTTCAAAGTCTTCAATGGTTTGATCTTCAAAGAAGATAACATCTCTGCTTCTCACAATTTTCTTCTCCTTTGGATCCCATAACCTATAGCCAAACTCATCATCTTCAGAGCCCAAGAAAATACATTGTTTTGTCTTGCTGTCAAGCTTAGACCTTTCATCCCTGGGAACATGTACGAATGCTCTGCATCCAAACACTCTCAAGTGTGCATAAGAGACATCCTTTCCTTTCCAAACTCTATTTGGAACATCAAAATCAAGAGGAACTGATGGAGAAAGGTTGATCATGGCAACTGCAGTCTTCATTGCCTCACCCCAAAAGGACTTAGACAGCTTTGCATGAGAGAGCATACATCTAATTCTTTCAACAATGGTTCTGTTCATTCTCTCAGCCACTCCATTCTGCTGTGGAGTTTTAGGAACTGTCTTCTCCAACTTGATACCATGTTCCCTGCAATACTTCTTAAAAGGACCTCTGTATTCACCACCATTGTCAGCTCGAATACATTTCAGCTTTCTACCAGTTTCTCTTTCAACTCTGGCATGGAAATCCTTAAAGACATCAAGCACCTGATCTTTGGATTTCAAACAAGTGGCCCAAATTTTCCTGGAGTGATCATCAATAAAACTAACAAAGTACAATGCACCTCCAAGAGACTTATCAATCATAGAGCAAACATCAGTATGAACTAAATCAAGAACATGTGATCTTCTATGTGAAGGTGATCTTTGAAATGCGACTCTATGTTGTTTACCAACTAAACAATGAGTACATGTGTTCAAGTTCATACCTTTTAATGGAAGGTAGTTCTTTTTGGCAAGGATGTCAAGGCCTTTCTCACTCAAATGTCCAAGTTGTTTATGCCATAAATCAGTAGAGCAATCTTCAATTGCATTCACCTCCCCTTTGATCACCTTGGCTTGTGACATGTAGAGACCCATCTTTTTTCCCTTTAGCAACAATTAATTAGGGAATTTCTGGAGAGTTTCCATTTACCATCTCCAAAGAAATTGTAATAGCCTTCTTCATCAAGAGTACCTGTAGAGATCAAATGTAGGCGCATATCAGGCACATGCCTAACATCTTTGAGTAGCAACTTGCACCCAGTATTGGTTTCCAACCAAATGTCTCCAATGCCCACAACACTAGCCATCCCTTGATTTCCCATCCTAACTTGACCAAAGTCACCAGCAGTGTAGGATGTGTAAAAATCACGTCGGGGTGTAACATGGTAAGAAGCTGCTGAATCTGCAATCCAGGTGGTATCCTGACATACAAGATTAACACAACCATCATCACAAATAATGGCAACATCACCATCAAATACAACTGCAGCTGTACCATTCTCTTCATTCTTGTCTTCATTTTTACCCTTTTGATCTCTTTTGTACTTTCTGCAATCCTTTTGCATATGCCCAGGCTTGTCACAATAATAACACTTGAAACCCTTCCTTGACTGAGATCTTCCTCTTGGCTTCCATTTGCCTTTTCTATTGCTGGATTCTCTATCTTGCTTGCTGTGAGAGAACCTGCTTGGACTTCTCCCTTAATTTTCTGTAACAAGTGCATGAGACTCGGAAGTGTTTGTCCCTTTCATCCTCTTCTCTTCGTTGAGGATACAATCCTTCACTGTTTTCAAAGTGAGCTTTCCATTCGGAGTAGAATTGCTAAGTGACACCACCAAAGTCTCCCAACTATCCGGCAATGAACTCAATAGGATTAATGCTTGCATTTCATCGGCTAACTCAAGATTCATCAATGACAGCTGATTCAAGAATCCTTGGAATACATTTATATGCACCGAAGCATCTTCACCATCTCTATACTTCAAATTCACAAGGTCTCTAGTTACAAAAACCTTGTTTTGTGCACTCTCCTTGGCAAAGGTTTCTTCCAACATCTTCCAAACTGTATAGCAGTCATGTTCTTGAGAAATATGATTATTAGACTTAGAAGATACCCATTTTCTAACATTAGCGGTAGCCTTTCTATTAAGCCCATTCCATTTTGCATCATCCATTTCATCAGGCTTTATTCCTTTACATTCAATCGGCAAAGCCAAATCATTGCAATATAAGTGATCCTCCATCATTGTTTTCCATAGGAAATAATTTGAGGAAGTGAGCTTTATCATGCCCGAATCTTCCTTCTCCATTTTAACTGCACAAAAATTCAATCTACACAACCAGTGCTCTGATACCACTTGTTGGGAAAACTAGGAACAACCGGACACCAATTTAGCGGAATACAATTCACAAGTCCCAATTATTTCCCTCTTTGTGCAGTAAAAACAGAATCAACACAATGACCAAATATAATGCAAAAATCACACAAATCAACACCAAGATTTTTACGTGGAAAACCCGATGCGGGAAAAACCACGGGACCGTAGTCCATCTAAAAACTTCTACTATCAACAATAATGGGTTCACAACTGTTCTTCCTCAGATTCAACTAAGGGATACAACATAATATCATCAAGAACAACTTATTCTCGGATTACAACAAGATTATAAGAGAATTATTGGAGAAAAAACTCACAAACTGACAGCCCCGTTTTCTGTCAAAACGGCCAGCTTCCACGCCACCAATCTTCGATCCAACCGTCCAGAATGAAGAGAAACGTGTCTAGAAGCTGCTGTCAAAATTTCAGTCAATCCAACGGTGAATGAGCTGGGAATCGAAGGAAGAGCACGGGCTGCTCTGCTGCCTCTTCTTCCTTTCTTTCTCTCGGTTTTCTTCTCCTCTCTCTGTTTTTCACTACTGTCATCTACAGTAAATATTTGTGTTTTTAAATTAAAGAGAGCTGGCCAAGTCTCTTGCCAATTAATGTGGTGGTCCCACCATCACATGGTGCGGGACCACACACAACAGTCTTGGATGGCTTTGAATTTGTCCCAGGACCTACTGGAGGCTTTGAACCAACTAGAAGAGGGGTCAAAGGATAACATTAAGAAATTGAGTTCTTTTGACAAGTACAAGCAAAAAGTTCTGCTCGGCCATCTTGATTGGTCTCCTATGCACAAAGATACTGCTTTCTGGCGTGAAAATATAACTAATTTTGAAGAGAATGATTTCCAGGTACTTGTTTTCATCTTCTCCTACCTTAATTAAGCACTTTGACGAGCTTCACAAGAAGTATGATAGATGGAAACAATCATAATTTTCTTGTGGCCTTTCTTTAAGTGCATAAATTTCTTGAATCTTGTGTGGTTCTTGTCCATTGGCTTTGGGGGTTGATGTCATTTCTGTGTAATTTGAAAGAGTTGTCTATTGACAAGAGCTTGACGATCTAAGATGGGTTTAGGGGATCGGCCTATATTAAAAACTTGTATTTTAAGATTTGAAACCCACATTTCTATTTTACTCCTGGATATAAAAAAAAAATCCCTGTTGCATTACCATATTAAAGAAAAGAAAATTTGTAAAATGTATTCATGATTACAACACACTAGTCCATAGCTTTGCAATTTAGATTGTAGCTATTATTCCCGTGTAGCATGTCCACTCTATTCTCTAAAATAAAATGGAAATAGCCAAGATTGGTATTAGCAAGAATAAAGTACAAAGAAAGTTTTTGATCTCCTCTCCATTAGTCTATTGATTAAACATGTATGAAGATTGCTGGCAATTGAAAGCAAGTGTAGTGAGAGCATCCCTCTCTCACTGAGGCTTGCATGTGTTGTTCTCTTTGAAAAGCATTCAAACTTGGAAGGGTACAGCTTACAAGTTGTAAAATTATTATCACTCACCGAGTCTTGATGAAGCTTGCTCTTTGATCATTAAGCTTCCTGTTTTTTTCTGCTCATTGTTTTTTTAAGAAAAGAATAATATACGTGATCAATGCTTTGGCTTGAGGAAATCACCTTGTCTTCTTCCTTTTTTTTATTGTTTTTATATACTTGGATTTTGCACTTGAATTTCTTATCTGCATTTTGCGCCTGGATCCTTCGGTTTCTTTTAGTTATTAAAAATCAGCAAGGAAAAGGAGAAACCCACCACAACTGTTAAATCACAAGGATCCCTAGATGGTTCTTGCATTGATTCTGTATATTTATTTTGGGGTTCAAAAGTTGAACTCCTTGTAGGTTAACTCTAAAATTTTAAATACCTAATTTGAGTCTCTATTACAATTGGGATTGAGCCACTAGTAGCATCAATGTTAAGTTCCTCAGATAAATGTATAGTTGATACACTCTTCTTGCTTGAATTTGATTGTATTCTAAATCCATTTCTTAGTTTTGCTCAATAACAGTTAAGTCACCTCTCTATTGCAAGTTCCAAACATGGGACTATATAGATTGTATGATAGGTTTTGTTCCATGTGATTTGAAGGCTAGAAAAATGTGCATCAAAATCATGACAACTACGGAACAAAATAAAACCAGTATATTAATTATTGTTTTTAGATTATTTCTCTTAAAATATGGAACCACTGCAGTGCTTATATGCCTTCTGATACAGATTCTGAGGGTCCTCATCACAATTTTGGACACATCCAATAATCCCAAAAGCCCTGGTTGTTGCTTGCTTTGATCTCTCGCAGTTTATCCAGAACCATCCTGCTGGGAGGGTCATAGTGACACATTGTTTTTTGACATATATAATATTTAAACTGATTAGAAAAAAAAAATCTAGTCAGATTTAAATAGCAGTCATAGATTGATTTATCTAGCAGAGAGGAACTGAGTTTCATGCAACAACAATGAAGTGGGAAGATTTTTCTGATTACCCGCAAATAGAAGTGAAAATAAGAGAGTAGTTTATTTCAATTTCCTTATTCCAATTTTAAATGATAAATGCTCCTGCCATCCACTTGCACCATCCACAATTCTTTTTAGATATTTTTCATATGTTGTCCATTTTTTAAATGAACTACATGGAGAAAAAAAATTATCTTTCCTATTTTATCTTTAATTTACAGATTTTTACATTTCTCAAAACTAAAATATCTATGAGAATCTATATACTGAGATTGTTGAATGACAATTTAAGTTTAAATTAATGGATATTAAGTTAACTCAAGTCAAATGAATAAGTATTTTTTTGATCCAATGAATATTAGATAAAATATGATTATTATTAATTCAATTTGAAATCTGCTCGAACCTAAATCAATATATGTATATATATATATATATATATATATATATATATATATATATATATATATATTAAATAAATATATTTATTAAATATTTATATTTTTTTTAATACAATATGATATATACATGTTTTAATATTGATATAAAATACACATAAATAATATTTATCATTTAATATATATACACACACACACACATACTTCAAAGATATATATTAATTATTTTATTTTTTATTGATTAATAAATAACGGATATCTTAAATTTAAAAGAATAGTTTATAAATATCTAAATTTTTTATCCAATAAATAATAAATAAAATATAAATATGAATAAATTAGAACCCCAAATACTTCAAATAGTAAATAATGTCTTTGATACAGAATTGGATTTTCGAGAGTGGATGGTCAAGGTGAGAATTAAATATTCATATTGCCAAATAATACTTAAAACCTAAGTAGGATCGTACAACCTTAAAATTCCCAAATAAGCTACTAGAATAATCATAAAACGTTTAGATTATTACTAAATGATCAAACATGCATGAATCATTGTCGTCTTTCTCCCTTCCTTGTCAAGTAGCCTGTAACTGGAGAAAAGTCATTACATGTTTTGAATATCTAGGTGACATGCATGGACATGCTACAATCTTTGCTAAATAAGTATAGCTTACATTATGATGTTATGGATAATTTAATTTTAAAAAATAATAATTAAATATAAAAATTTATGAATCTAATTAAATATAGAAAACAATAGACAAGTTGAGAAACTTGACTATGATATTAAATGCGAGACATAGTTTGTTCCTGGATTTTTTTTTTCCTCACATGTTCTTGGTGTTGTTTGATAATGTGGTGTAATTATTTTTTAAATTTATTTTAGTTTTTTATTAAGATTTTTTTTAGAGTTTTTGAATAATTTTAATGTATTAATATTAAAACAAAATTAAAAATATATTATTTTAATATATACCTAAACAAAATTTACTTTAAAAAAAAACTTATATCACACAAAAACAATTATTTCATTACTACATTACAGTTTACACAACAAATATCGGATAGCCCAACAATTTACGTACGCCAGGAGAGATGTTTCAATTCTGCTGTACCATGTTGCAGACTGAATCATTAGACCTGAGAGTATGAAATGTAAATATATATATTTCTAGTTTTGATTCACTCAATTTTCATAGCCAAACTTATATATATTCGTTAATTAACAGCTAGTTTTTTTTTTTCTATAATGAATGCTTGATAGAAAAACATTGATCAAGGAAGACAGGGTTGGCTAAAGAAATGATCACTGACATAGAAACTACATAGATTCTTAGAATGGGATAAGATCTCTAATTTCTTTTTGCCCACATGAGCCAGCATGCGAGCACAGAGAAATAACAGCCCATGAACATCCAACAGATTCTTCAGAAAAGCTATGTAAACATGATGATTGCAGTAATAATAGTGTTCATAAAGAAGAGATAAAGGAGGAGATAAAGCACTAGAAATAAGTGCTGCTAGTGCAGCATTTTAAATCTCATTAATTAGCATTGAAAGAAAGAACAACCATAGCAACATTTTATTTATTCTTTTGACTTAAAGACAGACTCCACATCTTCTACTTCTTGTGCAAGTCATGAAAATATCCAGAAGGGTTTTTCTCAAAAGCATCCCTAGGTATGCGAGCGTCTTGACCAGGAGCTTTCATGGTCCCCTCTTTTTCTGAGACGGTGACAGAACCAGTGACAGGAGCCCCGATTGCAGGAGCTTTGCTTGCATCACCACCACCAGGTATACCCGAAGACTTGTTGGATCCAGACATCTTGGCCTCGTTGTATTGCTTTTAAACAGTGAAAGTGAAAGATTTTGTGTCAAGTATCACTCTTCTGTTTCAAACAATAAGAGTGGGGTGGTGCTTATATAGTGCACTCTGGGAACTTGAGGATTCATTTTATATTCAATTCTCTCTGGAACTTGTGTGCCAGAAGATTGACAGTCAAATATCTTGGCAAGCTTTGATGAATGCACTGGAAATCACAAAGGATTAATAACTTTGTTCCCTGATAAAGTTTTCGTTTATGGAAAACCTTTTCTTCGTCCTGTATCATGGCATTGAGAGGCACGCTGGTTACTGGTGCGGCCGTCTCGTTTTAACCAAGATTTGCATGCAGGTTCATTTATTTCAGTTTTAAGTTAATGGAAAAAAAACAACCAGAACTCCAATCGTTAACTCAAAAAAAACAAATCTTTATATTACATTTATAATTTATAATATAATTAAATTCCCGACACCAATTCAATATGAAATATATAAAAAATAATTTTAATTTTTTACTTTGAGAAAAGGTACTTGTGTGTGTGTGTGTTATTGTAACAGTATAAAACTTGCAAAGAAAAAGTTTTTTTAGAAAACTTGTCAATATCTGAATTTATAGTTTCATTCACAGTTGTCAATATTATCTTTATATCACATTTATAATATAATTGAATTCCCGGCACTGATTAAATATGAAATATAAAAAAATATAATTTTAATCTCTTATATTATTAAAAGGTTCTTATATATAAAAAGAAGAAGAAGAAACTGTATTGTTCATATATTTTCTTTATTTGAAAAACAGTAGAAAACTGGTAAAGAAAAACGGTGAAGAACTTTTAAATTATTTTTCCAACTCAATATAAATCTTACTTTAGTTTTCTAAGAAATTAGAGCATTACTCAAAATCTCTGAACGGACGTCCCTAAATTTTCATTCCACAGTTGCTCTTTTCTTTTGATTCGGTGCTTCTGCTGCGTGAAGATGCTTGACTCCCAGGTGACATCTTTCGTGAAGATATTTTAGAATGATGCTTGGGTATGAAAATCCTACGCTATGTATCCCAGTATTTTGACTCTGGATTTTTTCTCATCTGGATAAACTGTAATCAGGACATGCATCTGGATCATATTTCGAATGTGCTTCCTTTAATCTCTGTAATGAAATTTTAATTTCATAATCAATCTATATGATACCACCTGGTTTTCACCATATTATACCTCATTTGTCAGGATTCCTTACATGCTAGCATGATACTCTATGATACCACCTAGTTTTCACTTGTTAAATTTAAGGTTAGCTGCATGTTCTTGGCAGAATTACATTTAGCCCTGACAGCATGAAATGTAAATATCTGCCTTGTCGTGTTTCTGGTTTTCACACGAATTTCATTGCCATACCGGTGATTCTTTTACTGCTAGTTCTTTTAATGGTGAATTCTTGGTAAGAATAAGAACACTAATAAAGGAAGGCAGCTTGGCAAAGTAAGGATGATCAATGACCTTGAAACCAAGTGGCCACATGAACAATTCCGCCAGCAGACGAGCACAGAGAAATAGCACACCGTGAAACACTAGTATATGGTCTGCTTAGTTGTTTCAGTACAAGCTCTGAAGAATTGTTTTTCTTTTAAGTAGAATTAAGGAGATATCGTAAATATATGCATGTTGACTTAAGAAAAGCTATGTGAACAAGATGATTTCTGAAATCATACTTTAAATGGTCATAAAGAACAGATAAAAGAGAAGATAAAGCAGTAGAAATAAGTGCTGCTAGTGCAGCATTTTAAATTTCATTAGCATTGAAAGAAAGAACAACCATAGCAACATTTTATTTATTCTTTTGACTTAAAGACAGACTCCACATCTTCTACTTCTTGTGCAAGTCATGAAAATATCCAGAAGGGTTTTTCTCAAAAGCATCCCTAGGTATGCGAGCGTCTTGACCAGGAGCTTTCATGGTCCCCTCTTTTTCTGGGACGGTGACAGAACCAGTGACAGCAGCCCCGATTGCAGGAGCTTTGCTTGCATCACCACCACCAGGTATACCCGAAGACTTGTTGGATCCAGACATCTTGACCTCGTTGTATTGCTTTTTAACAGTGAAAGTGAAGGATTTTGTGTCAAGTATCACTCTTCTGTTTCAAAAAATAAGAGTGGGGTGGTGCTTATATAGTGCACTCTGGGAACTTGAGGATTCATTTTGTATTTAATTCTCTCAGGAACTTGGGTGCCAGAAGATTGACAGTCAAATATCTTGGCAAGCTTTGATGACTGTACTGGAAATCACAAAGGATTAATAACTTTGTTCCCTGATAAAGTTTTCGTTTATCTAAAACCTTTTCTTCGTCCTGTATCATGGCATTGAGAGGCACGCTGGTGACTGGTGCGGCCGTCTCGTTTTAACCAAGATTCGCGTGCGGGTTCATTTATTCAGCTTCTGTCAATGGAACAAAACAATTAGAAATCCCATCAACACATGGGAACTGAGCCTTCTGACCTTCAAATTTAACTCCATAAAAAAGGGCTAACTAAATATGATCATGTAAAAAATTATCATTGAAAAACTATATTGTTAACTTGTAAAAATAAATTTATAATATTAACTATATATATATATATATATATAATCTTTTACATTGCTAAATGAAAAATGAAAAAAGTTGAACCTGCATCTCATATATATACCATTGAGTAAGGAGTTGCATCCGTAGAAGCTCTAACTATAATGTGGTGTGTATTTATCTTGAACATTCAACCTCCACGTATCAAAAGGCCAATATACGGTTATATTGAACACAAAGTATTGGAGGTGTATTTATCTTGTCGCTATATATCTGATATTTTATATTTATAACACTTCCTGATATAAATTATTAATGTTTTTTCTTTGTTTGGAGAATTATGGAAAACCAGTAAAGGTAAACGTTTACTTCGTGCAGAAATGAAAATAATACAGAGGCTTGCAAGGCCTTTCCGCAATGTAACAGGCAACTGACAGGCACTTGGAACCCAGAAATTAACGTTTTCTGCTGGAACTGAAGACTTAGTAGCAGCAACTAGCAACAAGGACAGAACTGGGATGCTGCTCCATTGCTCAACTTCTTAATTTGAGTCAGACCACAAGATTACTCAAAATTTCTTCCTTCAGCAAGCTGTATTTATAGAAGTGAGAGAGAGCTAATATCATATAATTTTCCTACTGCTCAAAAAAGAGAAAACAATAGACAAACTGAGAGATGCAAAATGAGAATTAGAAATGCCTTCCTGAAATATGAGAACAACATTTCAATGAGCTAGGGCTGCGAACCCTTAATCATCAGGTCTGATATAATTTACACAAATACAACAAAAACTCACTGTGACACAAGTTATCCAATTCGAAGCTGGCTTGCTTCTTTCTTAGTCTGCAAAACCACTTATATATGTACAAAGAAGCCTCCAAAGTATGAACAATACACATCAAACAAGCAGAGCAGCAGCTAACATTTAATTCTCGTCTAACCACAAGTGCCTGACAGAAGCCCAATCTACAATTTGATCGTCTGGTTGATGGGAATTGGCAAGACCTTTTGATTTAGGGGGTTTCACACGAGCTTTTGATTTAGGGGGTTTCACACGAGCTTTTGATTTGGAGGTATCTAAACGAGCTTCTGATTTAGGGGGATCCACATTAACAGGAGCTTCTGACAAATGAGGGCCCACATTAACAGGAACTTCTGACATAGGGGGATCAGCATGAACTTTTGATCGGGGGGATTCTGCAAGAGCTTCTGATTTAGGGGGGTCCACTTGAACGTTTGATTTGGGGGGATCTAAAAGAGCTTCTGAGTTACGGTGATCCACGTTAACAGGAGCTTCTGACAAGGGGGGGTCTACCAGAGCGTCTGATTGAGGGAGATCAGCGTGAGCTTTTGGTATAGGGGGGTGTAGGATAAGCAAGGGCGGTATGTAGATTGATATGATGGCGATTGCAAGAATGAAGAAGAGAGAGATATACAAGGAGACGCTTAAACTACGAACCTGCAAGCAAATTATCAGAGTCAGCACACTTTATGTTGCCGAAAGACAAGCCATGAAAAGTATTATTCAGTAGCAGAAACGTATAGTGATGTTCCATGTCACAGTTTCAGTTTGATAAAACAAGTTGGACACTATCCAAATATACGTATGACATACAGATTGTTCTCGATGATGCTATAAAAGTCAGTCTCCCTGGTATTCAATTGCATGCAAAAATAAATTTTCATCTAAAACACCACATAGAAAGTAATTTTCAAGGAAGAAGGAAAGTTCTGATCTTCCAAGCAGTGCAAGCCTTCTCAAATCTAATTTAGTTCACTATGAATGTATTTTACATCAATCCGTAAGGATACAAGTGCATTGCAGGATAGTAGGTATAAAAAATAGCAGAGCAAGAACCGCCCAAATGAAATAAGGTGAAATGCAGTGGGATCAGTCCTGGGATGTGGTTCTTCCACAAATACTTTTGACAAACATTCATGAGATCTGTAATATTGTGACCGATAAATTTGGGAAGCATAAAAACATCGAAAGTGTTTCCTACAGCTGAAAAGAATCTTGTTAAAGTGATCTTGAAACCATGCCACAGACTTTCCATGTTGACATCTCAGGCAAGGACACGCGAATAATTTGCCACTCAAAAGAAAAGGTAGAAGTTTCTACAGTTGAATGTTTGTGAAAGCTACCAATCAGGAAAAATAAAGTGCAGAGGTGATTGATATAAACCAAACCTTTTTAGCTATCTGGCGTTTGTGAGGAAGATTTTTATCAGCATGCTCCAGGGAATAATGCAGCATGTTAACTATTGCCAATTCAGTTACTGGATCATGGCTTTCTGCAAGCAGAAAATGGTTATGATTAAATCTCCTTAGCTCTTTGTTACAAAGTCCTACTGACAAATAAAAATATGTACAATTATTTCACAGAAAAAGGTCAATTATGACAAAGAAGAAAAGAATCAAAGAACCAGATGGGATCACCTGGAATGTCAAAAATTTGTTTCGCAGGAGGGATACCTAGCAGCTCCCCCAAATGAACACGCACTCGGGCACGATCATTGAGTGAAAGTAAATCACCATGCGTCACAACAACCACAGGTTTATCATCTGCAATGATAAGAATCAGGAAACATTAGGCAATTAATATAATTATGAACATAAGAAAACATTGATTGAAAATGAGATGAGCTAAGGCCATAACTATAGGACAAACTACTATATAAGAAAGACATGCAGATCATGTTCTAATTTCTTATGAAGTTGCGATGAACACCGACCAGTCTAGCATTGTTATTGTCAGAAATAAATTTAGAGGTTTCACAAAATTAAACATCAAAGAACCATAAGGGCTTCTGACATGAAACTTTAGTTTGTGGAGAGCCTCGAAGCAGTGACGGAGAGTGGATTAGATTTTTTTGGAGAGCTAGAATAATTTTGAAACAAACCTAAAATTCAGGGACTAGAGTGATTTTCTGAAAATTTTAGGACGCCACAACCCTCTCAAGCTTGGCTGATGGCCACCACTGCCCGGAGGAATAACTGTACAGTGAAAGAAGCAGCTCCTCTTGGAAAAACAAATTGACTTGGAAATTATATAAAGATGATATAAAAGAGGAGCTATGAACCTCTGAGGATATGCGTGTGCTTGACCATAAACACGTTACAATTTAAGAAAAGAAAGCAGAATTATCTTGTACCATTAAAAGATATATATGGGCAGTCAAAAGTTTTAGCAATCATCTGTGTATACTTTTTCCCTTCGTCTACAAGATTATCCATGGATTTCAGAACTGCAAGCCCGTCAACAACAACTATGACAAAGGTAACCATCCTGGTTTCCTTGGACTGACAACCATTCCCACGAGCTTTGCACTTCATGTGGTTCCTCAAATGTGAATTATCTGATGGCCTGATAGGAAATCATAGCAGTGAGATTATTTAATGTAAAACAAACCTAAGCTTGCCAAACCTAATGCTGAGAAGCTAGAAATTCAAACCTAATAATGAGCTCCCGATGATGAACACCTTTTGTGATCCAATTCTTCAGCATGTTAGCATTGTCATATGAGTCATAGGACAAACCACGGGTATCATAAAGACAGAAAGAAGTTGAACTTCTTGGGATCATATATTCCTGAAGGAAGTAGGTTCCATCTGCAGCAGATGAGTTATCTGCAGCAAGAAATAACTTCAAGTATCACTGAAATGAAATGAGAAAATTTACTTTCTTAAATAATTGTCCGAAATAAAAGTGAAGATTGCATCCATCAAAAAGATCCACAACATCTTGATTTCAAATGGCATTTAAGTGACAAAAAAGTAGCACGTACATGATACTTGAGCTCTTTCAGATGCAAACTTGTCATCTTCAAACACCTTAGAAATTCTATTTATAAGGCTGCTTTTCCCAGATCCCTTTGGACCGATTACGAGGAGGACTGTTGTGTTTGGCACATCAAAGTCACTCAATTTCATCCCAATCACATTCTCCATCCATCCTCCAGGAGTATAACTGTGAAAATCATATACAATGTGTACTTAGATTAGACATCACATATTCAAAATATGATGATTATAATAATGAAAAGAAGATTTATTTCTTGAAACAGCCTAGGTCCTGATTTGCCAAGTCAATTTCATAAAGCCAACATGCAGTAAATCCAAAAATTTTTAAAAGGAGCCCGATTAAAGGCAACCATCGTCATAAGATGGCATAAGCTGAAATGCACCATCAGTACAACCAACAGAAATTAACATACAGAGATATTTCTCCAGTGGACCTTGCCTCTCAAGAGCAAAATCCTAGAGAACACCCAAGTTGAATAAGTAGTTCCTCACTTACCATACACAGGCAAGCAAACTGATACTTCAAAATTCATCCCTTTCTTTTCCTCCAATATCTAAAACTACGAAATACAACAAGTCAAAATGAAAACTAACTGTGAATACCTCAAGATTTTGCTCTTTCCTTCCTCCAAGCTCTTGCTTCTATCCTTCAACTGATCATAACTCTGCAAGACTTCCCTGTAAGCAGTACTCGCCTTCTTCTGGTTGGCTTGAAGTTCCAAAAAACTTGAAGGAATTCTAGATCCTTCATACACCGACCCAAACTCTCCATCCATGGTTCCACCCTCATTTTTCTCTTGAAATCTATGCACAAACAGACTCAGATTTAACAATTTACCAGCATTTTCAAATAAATACAAAATCCCAATTGGGTACTGAGCGAAAATAACAGAAACAGAAAGAGCGGGCCTTTCTCGATGTTTCAAAGAAAGACTGACCCTTTTCAAGCTATTGCTAAAAATTAGGCAGAAACAATCATGAGGGTCAATCATGATAGTTTTTCTCTACCACTCATTTATGCTTAATTTTAGAAACTCAACAGTAGCAATAAACGTAGATGTCAAGCTTAAGCTTCAATTTTTCTGTTCCAGTGGTTACTTTCTAGGCAAGCAAAAAGGAACCAAGCAGAGATTAAGGAACTATTTATCAAAAGATTAGTATGGTGAGTAGAGATACCTTTGAAAAGAGAAGGACCCGGGAGGAGATGATGATGATGATGATGATGATGATTGCAAAGAATTTTGTTCCACCGAGGATTCTTCCGCTGCATAAGCAAATTAAAAGGTGTATATCAATCACCACTTACCACCGTTTACAATTCTCTCATTCACTCCAAAACACAGAGCCGAAAAAGTAATAGACAGAAAGAGAAACGGGATACCGGGGGTGAAACCGAGAGGCATATCTTCGCCGCCGCCGCCGCCGCCGCCGCCCATGTTTGCTTGCTTGCTAGTTGCAGTTGGTTTCTGTGTGCAGGGAGGAAGAGCAAGAGAGACCTTTGACCTTTTTTCAAGCAGGTTTTTCTTGCCGGTTAAGGTATTGTTAGTGATAATGGTAATTGCTGTTTTTTTTAAAAAATAATAATAATTAATTAAAATAATTTTTTAAAATTTATTTTTACCATCAATATATTAAAATAATTCAAAATTATATATATAAAAAAATGTAATTCAAAACAAAAAAATAAAAAATTTTAATATCACTTTTTTAATTAAAAAAAAAAACAATCCTAGAATGTTTAGGATAAAGTTTTAAAAACTTACAAATTTTTAAAATTAAATTTTATTTAATATTTTTATATCATCTGTTATTAATATCAAAAATAAATAAATAAAATAAAATAAATATTTTAATATATTTTTAAATAAAAATATTTAAAAAACAAGCAACTTTTAAAACTCCTAACCACTCTTTAAAATTTACTTAGAGTTTTGACTTCTGACCTGGCATGAGAGGTTAATGGAGACAGCCACAAGTCAATGAATGATAATATGGTGGCATCATGCCACGTGCTCGTCTTTTCTCTTCTTGATGGCAATTTTATCTATCCTTTCGTGCATTAGATTTTAAACCTGATCGGACTTAATGTTTGAATTTCGAGTTTTGATCAGATTATTAAATTATTTGGTTCAGATTTTATATAAAAAAATTAAAATAATATTTTTTTAATAAAAAAAAAATTAATAAATTGTAATTGGATTTTTTACCTGGTTTTACTAAGTTATAATATAATTATGCACAAAACTCAATTACAAAAGTTAATTTTTTTAGTTTTTTTTAGTTTTTTTTTTAATTTCACGTCAAAAACTAAATCTCCACCACTAAAACAAACACATAAGCATACGTGGCAAGATGCTACACGACCATTTGGCAGTGCTGTCTGAATAAGATAGCCAATTTTTTAAGAGAGGCTAGGCGTATTGGCAAACACTCGTTCTAGTTCGGCCTGGATGGTGGGGGTTGGATCCTCCTCAACTTTGGTTTCTAATTCTATACGCCACAATCCTACCCAACTTCAACTAGAAAGTCTATGATGCCCACATAAAATGGCTTTTTAGGACATATTCTATTCGGTATCGGGTATTGTTATGAATTTGATCACGGTGGAGGTGCTCACAGAAGTTTTGTGCAAATCGAGAGTCCATCACGGTTCAACATCCTTATAATAAGGTTGTGATTACTAACTGGTTTGAAATAAATAAAAAATAATAATAATAAAGGTAGAATTGTGGCTGCTTAAAGAATTTGAGATAGAGACATTATAATAAATTTATTTTTGGAATAATTTTTTAACTTGTAAAACATGAGGTACATGTAAGATATATCTTTAAAGATAATTTTTTTTTAATATGTTTATAAAAAACTTTTATTTTCAAAATCATTCATTTAATATGGATAAAAATATTTGTTATTATTATTTTAAAACTCAACTTCAATCAACCGTCGAGATCTAGATTACGGGACAGGCTGACATGAGTCATCATTAGAAAATAAAAATAGTTATTATTATGGTTTTAAAATTCCAATTCAAACACCGTTTTGGGGCAAGGTCTTGGTCACGGGTGGAATTAATCATTAGCCTAAGTGAATATAAGAACAAAAATAATTATTATCATAGTTTTAAAACCCGACTCGGATGTAGTCAGGAGGGTAAGCCCAATTGACCCGAGTTTATGTAAAATAAAAATAATTATTATCATGGTTTTAAAACTTGATTTGGGAATCAACCAGGGAGAAGGGCCGAGTCTTAGATTAGAAGGGTTAGTCATGGTTGACTTGAATTAATGTAAGAATAAATATTATAATTATCATAATTTTTAAACATGATCAGGAGATAACAAAGTCAAGGCTTGGGTCACGGGTTGGAAGGATCAACACGAGTTGATCCAGGTCAATGTATGAATAAAAATTATTATTGTTATAATTTTTAAAACTCGACTCGAAAGTCGATCAAAGGGAAGATTTAGGTCACAAGTCAGGAGAGTCAACCTAAATAACCAAAAAATAATAACAATAAAAGCAACCATGTCTTAACAAGATAATTTTTTTTAGAAAAAACAATGGATTTTTTATCCATGTTTTATCCTAAGTTGAACAGGGTTTTTTTATTTAGTTAGGCCGGCCAATTTTTCATTTTTTTTTTTTAGACTCTGACAAGTCCAAGCTTCGAGTCAACCTATCAATTCAATCCTATTTTTATAAAATAGTATTGTTATAATATTATTAATTTCAATACTTGGTATAAACTAAAAAAATATTTATTTTTTAAAAATATATAAACTTGACAACAATACATATTAGCGGTAAAATATATCTTTTTATATTTTATCATACATTATCTACTATAACCAAATACAATACAAAAATAATTATTTTATTATACATCATTACAAAACACCATTATATCTTTATTTATTTATTTTATTTTATCTCTATTGTTTTTGTCTCTTCTTTTACGAAGAGAATAACCAAACGCTGTCTGAGGAATTGTTTTCTATGTGTTGGCTTCTACCAGCTAACAACTAGCGGATGACAGGGGTGGAGGGGGCCTTTGTCACCCCAAGCCGAAAACATTATATAAAAAGCCATTTGCTCTGCACTTTGTTGTGGATGATATAATTGTTTTCATAAATAAAATAAATATGCTAGTCTTTTCAAAGTATTTTTCTTTTCATATAAAATGAAAATAAAAATAAAAATACTTAATTTAAAAAAAAACCTGAATAAACTAAAGTTTACATGCCAAAAACGTGATTTGAATCAGACACCCCCATTGAATTTAATATTTATTTTATTTTCATAATTAATTATCACTGTATTTATACATCAATCATTCAGGTGGATGAAACCTTTTAAAAAAATAATAATAATAAGGGATGCACCTGGAACTAAAATAAAAAATAGCCCTAGTTTTTTAAAGTTTGATAATAAAAGAAGGTTATTTTTTCTCGAGATGAATAAAAAAGACCATTTTAAAACAAGTAAACAAATAATGAAATGGTATTTTTTAAAAGGATTAAAAATACATTAAATTAAAAAAAAAAAAAAAAAAAAAAAAAAAAAACATACCAGGTGCAAGCCTATCATGTGATTAACTCATAAAAAAATATAAACTGTGCGTCAGGCCCAAGAAAAAATCATGGCCCTTAAACCATTATTTTTTTCCCAGTATCATCAAAGGACGGATTAGTCGTTTGCTAATCCTGATGTCCAAGGATTGTTGAAAAATTAAGTTTTAATGATTTCTTGTTAAAAAATTTAATTTTCAACTCATTTTAACCCAAAACATATTAAAAACATATTAGACACATTTATAAACCCACTAATAACCTCAAAAAAAATAAAAAACAGCAAGTCAACCTAAAAAGCTCTTCCTAGATTAATGTATGTCAACTTTGAACACACCACTTGTTTTCAATATCTTTTCAGATTGATCCTTCTTTTTTTCTAGGAAGCAATTAGGTATCAATTTTGCAATTAGAACTCAATAGATAGAAAAAATATTTGGGGACCAAAATGAAAAAAAGAAAAGAAAAGCACTCTGAGTTCACATTGCACTGTAAGTGCATGGTGTTTTACACTGTTGAACACCGCTCTCCTTGCCCCCCCCCACCCCCCACCCACCCGCCCCCCGGGGGCTTGAGCTTGGCTCCGATGGTGTTTTTTTCTTTCTTTCTGTTCGCTTATCATGGGGAATTTTTTAGGTCTATTTTTGGAGGGCTTTTTTTTTTCGTTCATTTTATTTGAATGAATCACTTTATGTTTTTTATTTTTCTTATGTTATTTAGAAATATAGGCAAAACTTTTTAGCCTTTAAGCATAACTTCGATACGAGCAAGAAAAACTGATAGTTTTGTCCCATGTGAAGTTTTATGAAATCTTGTATACAATAATTTTAATTGGATGCAGTCGAAATTGATTATGAAATCAGTGGCTGTAGAGGTATTAATTAAGCATATTAATTATATATATAAAAAAGATCACAGTGGATTGATGCACAATAAATCGGATCTCCAGTTACTAAGAAAGTAAAAGAAGCATGGTTACAAGACAAGTAGCTTTGTGATTGTGGTTAAAAAATTCGGTTCAAATTATGATTAAAATTAATATTAAATAAAAAATTAGTTTAATGTTTTTTTATTAAACATACTTTTCAAATTGAGATTATAAAATAACTAATATATATATATATATATATATATATTTTGATGGTTTTTAATTTAAATATTGTAAATTTAACTATTACAATTATATCATTAAATAAATAATACTTGATATCAAATATTTTTTTATTATTCTATTAATTTATCTATAATTTCATTATGCATGAAATTTATTTGATAAGAACTATAGTTTTCATGATTTTTTTAGCGTGCAACAAAATCAGGTAAAATATCGATAGAAACAAAATTGGAATTGTGATCAAATTATGTAAATGCTATGTTATCATGCAATTTCTTTCTAATTTATGTAATGTCAATTAATAATATTAAACAATAATTTTTTTAGTAAAATATAATTTAAAAAAAAAATTTACTGGATCAGACGCGATCGAATGAATAGTGGTGTCACTGTTCACGTGAACAATGACATGTGAATTAACTCACCAACAACACTAGTGGAGATAGTGGAACGTGGGCAATGACAAACACGAAAAGAAACAATTTTTTACTTTTGCAAAATCAATTTTTAGTGGAACCTATCTTTAAATTTACGTTTTAATTTTTTATCAAACAATTGTAAATTATGATTGGAACAAAACTCAGTTCCAACCATGGTATCAAATAGACACACAACTCAAGATTTGAGTCCTGAATTAACAAGTAGATATATAAATTCACCAAGTCAGCTCAGATTGTTTTTAAAAAAATAATGAAACTGATATCAATGTATATTAAAAAAATAAAATTGTTTAAGTACAAAAACCAATTCAAAATAAAACCTCCTTGGCATAGGTTTAAAATTGACATGTCATTAAATTAAATCACCAAGCCTGACTGTTCTATAACACTGAAATTAATTGTTTAAAAGTTAAAATTATAATTTAAAAATTCAACTCAAAATTCAATTAGAAATAAGACTTGAATCATGGGTTAAGAATATTAATCTATAAAAAATTCATAAAAGAAAAAATGGATCAAAACAATATGGTTGACCGGTTGTTTTCTCAAAAAACAAGGCAATAAGTTTTTTACTTGGTTTTAAATGGGTTGATCAGATCATTGATTAACCCAATTTTTTTATCGAGTTAGTTTTTTTTTTTTCTCTAACTTATATCAGTTCAGGTCTCAATTCGACTTATCGAGTCAATTTAGGTTTTTTAACTATAATTAAGAGAGCATTTAGCAACACGAATGACTGCATGTTTTGTTTTAATGATTGTTTTTGTTTAAAATTATTTTTTTATATTTTTAGATTATTTTGATGTATTGATATTAAAAATAATTTTTTTAAAAAATAAAAATATATATTATTTTAATATATTTCTGAGTAAAAAATACTTTTAAAAATAATTAATATCACAATATCAAATATCAACTAAAATCCATTTACACAAGAAAGCCTCAAAGTCCTTACTTTTCACTATTAAAAAATAAAAAATGTTTTTTTAAGTCTTAATTTTTTTATATAATAATATTAAAAATAAAACAAATAATTTTTTAATATATTTTCAAATAAAACAATACTTTAAATTACAACCACTGCTTATAATTTCAAACAGTCCAATGCTTCAAAAACACGTTTCCCTCTTGTACCTGAAATTACCAAAATATTTCCATCTCCCTTGGTAGCCAAGACAACTCCCCAGACGAACCGGCTTCCGGTCCAGACTCGCGTCGTACCCCACCGTAACGCCATAAAACCGAGGGCACATCAAATATCTTGAATGACCAAAATAACCCAATTCACTCCTTCAAGTGACGGTCAAGTCCTCCGCCATTCCCGCGTCACCCCATTCTAGAAACGCCAAATCCATCCCACCGAGTAAATTATATTTTAGTCCATTTATGTTTATAAAATAAATAAAATAGTCTTTTTAGTTTTAAAAATTAATTAATTGGTCCTTTGATAAATTTCGACTATGCCTATTTTGATATTTCTCTGTTCTTGAATTTTTTTTTCTCGTTACTCCTTTTATATTATTTACTGTTTTTTCTTCTTTTTTATTTTTTAAAATAAAAAACATTGTTTAATGGAAAATAGTCAAAGCTATTCCACTGCACATGGAGCTAGACGCAACCCTGGGAATAAAGGTTTCGTCATCATTATTAAAAAAAACTAAAATTTATTATTGTTTTATTGTGAATTATGCATAATGTAATTTAGGTAAAATGATTATGAGCCCTTTAACAATAAAAAAATCATACTTGTAGGTAGAATTGTATTTAAATATAATTATTGCACACTGTAAAGACTCTTATGCTCTTGAAAAAAACAACAACATATTTAATGTTCGAAGAATGTTTTAAAATTTTAAAATTTTTTATATGGTGTAGTTATCGTATAACCCCTAGGGTTAATTTTGTTTTTGCCTAAAATCAAGGGGTATTTTAGGTTTTTAACCTCGGTTTTCTTGGAATTATCCAACGGGGTCTAGTCTTTCTATAATTAAAAAAATAATTGGCAAGTCTAAAGCAAACGCCAGTAAATGGGAGTCGCTTGTGCCATTTGGATAGAGTGTGCGACACCTTTTGGTAGCTTTTAGTAGCTTTTCGCACTGGCGTTGAAAGCATCGTGTCACCCTCTTCATGGTGGGTTGATGTATGTGTGACGTAGATGGGATCCAATGACAATTTTTCTCCTCTCACTCTTTTATATCTTCTTCACCTCAAAAAGATGTAATTTACGGTAAAATGCTTATGAGCCCTTTAACGATAAAAAAATCATACTTATAGGTAGAATTGTATTTAAATACAATTATTGCACAGTGTAAAGACTCTTATGCTCTTGATAAAAAAAATAACACACCTAATGTTCGAAGGATGTTTTAAAATTTTCAAATTTTTTATACGGTGTAGTTATCGTATAACCCCTAGGGTTAATTTTGTTTTTGCCTAAAATCAAGGGGTATTTTAGGTTTTTAACCTTGGTTTTCTTGGAATTATCCAACGGGGTCTAGTCTTTCTATAATTAAAAAAATAATTGGCAAGTCTAAAGCAAACGCCAGTAAATGGTAGTCGCTTGTGCCATTTGGACAGAGTGTGCGACACCTTTTGGTAGCTTTCAGTAGCTTTTCGCACTGGCGTTCAAAGCATCGTGTCACCCTCTTCATGGTGGCTTGATGTGTGTGTGACATAGATGGGATCCAATGACAATTTTTCTCCTCCCACTCTTTTATATCTCCTTCACCTTAAAAGATGTGCTAGCTTTACAGAGTGGTCATCGATTATTTAATTATATCAATTTTGATTTTATTTGTTTTTTGATTTTATTAATTGACATTTGCTTTTTTATGTTTTTTTTTTATCAAAATTTGATTCGTATTCTTTTGATTATTGCTTATTTTGCTTTTAATATTTTTATTGTATTTTATTTTTTGATTTAATCTACAATCATTTGATTTTAATTCTTTTTTTTATTATTGGATTCGATCCTCGTTCTTATGATTGCAATTCATTTTATTTTGAATTATCTTCTTGATTATTTGTTTTGTTTTTGCAATTTGATCCCTTATTATTTAATTTCATTGATTTTTCATATCATATTTGGAGCCCATTTTTTATCATGCTTTTAGAACCCAGCTTGCGAGTTAACCGCAATCATGTCTTAGGTCACGGTTTGGATCGAATAACCTAGGTTACCGGGGCCAGTTGGATTTTTTATTGTGCAATAAGTAAAAAATATATTATTTTGAAAAAAAATAATTATAAAAAATTTAATAGGTATTGACATGATTTTTTCCTAACCAATTGCTTGATTTTTTATTCAGCTAAAAAGTAAAAATGGTATTG
This sequence comes from Populus alba, assembly GCF_005239225.2. Lineage (NCBI taxonomy): Eukaryota > Viridiplantae > Streptophyta > Magnoliopsida > Malpighiales > Salicaceae > Populus > Populus alba. The sequence goes on along the minus strand of NC_133285.1, from coordinate 14,936,500 downwards.
TTTTGATAAAAAAATAATGAAGAAAGAATTCAATAATGATCCTATTTTTTTTATTTGTCTTTATTTATTTTGGATTTCTTTTTAGATTTGTTTTATGTTTCATCCATTTCCATTTATTTTTGTTTTGATTTTATATTAAATATGATACTCATTCTCTTAATAGTTGCTCTTTTATCCTTTTTTTATTTTTTATTTCAACGTTACCTTTCAATATTTTTTTCATATTTAGTTCTTATTTTTTTTAATTGTTCTTTTTCTTATCTTTTTCTATTTGTTTTATCTTTCAATTTTGTCCATTGACATTTTATTTTACTTGTTTTTTCATCAAATTTTGGTTATTATTCTTTTAATTGCTATTTTTTTATTCTATTTTTCAATCAAGTACCTCATTATTTTCTTTTATTGTTTTTTATATCCAATTTAGTTCTTGTTACTTTGATTATTATTTTTTTTTGTTTTTTGTTTTTTGATGGTTAAGATTTTTATTTATGATATGTTTTTGATATTTTGCATATCTTGGTCTCATGACCAACGTTATTGGTTTATAAGATTAGTTAGATTTAACGTTTTTTTTTAAAAACTTCATCACTTAATATTAGGTTATTGGACCTTAAACTTTCTATTTTTTCTCATTTCCTTCATTCGTAGTTATATTGGATAGTGAGTTAGTTAAATTAACCCGAGTTCATTCAGGTTATCATTGTTTAAATATTTTTTTTATGTTATAAAAAAATTGGTCTACCCCATAGCGTAACATGGGCAAAAAAATCCAGCCATTCACTAAAAATGGACACATAAGGACTGGATAGTTAATTTCTAAGTTCAGAAGAACTATTCAATTCATTTTGAAAAACTAGAGGGTCTAAGTTATAAGTTACTCCCATAAGCACACAAGTCGTTTGAGGGGCCTTTTAGTAAATCAACAAACACAGAAATAAAACGATCACATCAATTTGGGGACCACACCTTCCCCACCACAACCAAGCAATTTCTTCTTTTCAGTTTTCTCAATTATTCACAAATAAAATAATACCAATCATAAAACAAACATTTTAAATAATTATTCTATTCTATTTTATTATTTCAAAAACTCCCTATTTTTCCTGGTTTCTCCTTCGAATATCCTCTTCCATCGCCTCTCCAGAATCCAAATCCACCTCCCTCTCTCTAAAAACAATCTCGCTCCTTGTTCCTGCTCTTGCATTAGCGATCCATAACCCTTTCCCCCTTCATTTTAGATCTCCGCTGCCACTGGTGTTTAACTCTTTGAGCATTCATGGTGATTTTTCTATTATTTTGTGAATTTAGAATTTTTTCCTTTCTGCTTTCAGTTTTATTGAGCTGTAACTTCTGTGAAAGGAAAGAAGTCGTCGTTTAAGTTTCTGTTAAGAAAGAGCAGAGAGTGGATTAAAAAAACTTTAGTAAGTGTTTTTTTTTTTTTATAAATAATCCAGGCTTGAAAAATAAGAGCTTAAATTAGAGCGCTATATAGTTGAATTCGGCTTGGTTTTCATGATTTTTTTAAATTTATTTCTTTTTGTGTGGCGCATGCTACAAGATTCTCTCTCTTTCTTATCTTCTTTTCTGTTACCAGCGATCAAACGGAGATTCATTCTTTTAAGGTGCTGAGCAGTAGATTATTACTACGCTTCTCTGTGTTTTTTTACTTAATTTTTGTTATTTTTATGGATTTTTTTTTGCATTTCTTGTTAAATAAAGATTTGAAGAGATTTCACTGATCTTGCCGTCGGTAGATAATCAATTAGTGTGTATGCGTTGGGTTTTTATAATTTTGAATTTTTTAGTGTGTTTTTTTTATTGTTTCAAGATGATCACTTACTTTTTTTTTCTTTTTTTAATTGTTAGAAATTCAAATTGAATTATTGGAAATATTAATTTCCTTTTCGAAATTGATACTGTGTTTTAATTATTTTTTTTGGTATTTGTTGCATAATTAGGGTGATTTAGGTTGATTTCGTCATTTTAGAACATAAATCCTAAGCAACAAATGAATGCTTAATTAAAAGCTTTAGATCGATACCGTCTCCATTTTTATTTATCTTTTATTTTTATCTCATATTTTTATATGAAATTCTTCTTAGTTCTGTTCTTATTTTTAATCAATTTATTTTTTTGCAGCTGAGCCCTATTTTTTGACGAAGGAGCATGGTTAGCTAGTAAATTACAATAAATGGCTTGAAATCCGAACTTGAGAATGCTTCGCTAGTAAAGGTTTTAGTGGAGGAGAGATTGGTTAATCTTAGATGATACAAGCTGATTGCAGCTTGTAGAAGCTGCCCTTAAGCATGTTGAGGATAACTTGGCTGATATTTAATCACCCCTACCATGACATCTGTCTTCCTGTCGATGTTGTATATAACAAGTTACAGTTTAGCAGTAAACCTTGCATTCACGCTAGTAACCAACACTATGTTGAAAGTGTAGAGGCCTCTACCGGGAGGTTCTTGAAAGTCCTTTGACAAATTTTTGATTGTCATCTGCTACAATTCTAACAATGGAAAGGTATATATCCTGTATGTTTGCTTGTTTGTGTAAGATTTTTATTATTCTCGAGTGACACAGGGTTTTTCTTGGATAACGTTTTATTATTTTCTTCTCAGGTATAAAATTTTGGAAGAGATTGGTGATGGTACTTGTGGTTGTGTATTTAAGGCCGTCAATATCGAAACATATGAAATTGTAAGGAACTCTTCACATAAGCACCTTATTTTAGCTGTTATTATACTTCTCAGTGGATTCAATGGTAGTAAAATTGTTTTTATCCAATCTGTTGCACTTAATATAAAAGCTACCTATTAAGTTTTATTTTACTATGGCTGAGAGTCAGAGAAATGAGGAGTGCATTAAACTCATGTATACTATAAATGTATAGCTGAGAGGCCTGTTCTTCACCTGACATTGAAATCTTCAGTATTAGAAGTCACAAAGCTAGCCAAAGACGCATGAAATAACAACTATGGTTAAACAACATGAGATGACATGAAGCTGGAAATCTCAGGTGTTGGGAACTCCCTTCTCACAATTTGAGTTGGATACTGCATTTATAATGCCCTAAGTGGGTTTATTTGGCAAATTGTTGTGTTTAAATTTGAAGCCACACCTGTGGGGCAAAAGAAAAATAAAAGTATCGCTGTTATATTGTTTTTGTAAGAAAGGAGTTCCTTGTGTTTCCTGTTTGATTGTTAAAATTATTGTTACAGTTCTATTTCTGATCTCAGGTTGCCGTGAAGAAAATGAAGAGAAAGTTCTATTTCTGGGAAGACTGCATGAATTTACGAGAAGTAAAGGTATGTTCCTTGGTAATGTTTGTATCATCAAATTGTTTCACATGATAAGTTTGCTCAGTAAACAATCAAGTTTAACATTGTCTTCTGCAGGCCCTCCACAAATTGAATCATCCCAATATTGTAAAGTTGAAAGAAGTTGTCAGGGAAAACAATGAACTATTTTTCATTTTTGAATACATGGTAAGGGATCTTGTGTTCTGGGTCCATGTTACTTTTTATGCATGGCTTGTGTCTCTCTTGTTTGAAAACCCCAGCAATACTCTACTGATTCTTAATCCCAATCCAGTATGATCGGCTACATGAATCATTTTCTTCCAATTTACCTTGTTGAAGGCCATGTTTTTCTTGAGATGCAAAGCTTCTAGTTCTGATCATCATTTTCCATGCTGTAGACATTATAACTCGTTGTTTTTGGCTAGGGTGGGGATTTTATGCTTTGAAACTGAAACTTGAATAAATCAATAAATGACTGTTCATCAACTAATAATTGCTTGTTTCTGGAATTCTTCCTGCAAGGAATACAATCTGTACCAATTAATGAGAGAGCAGCAGAGATCATTTTCAGAGGAAGAGATACGGAACTTTATGTCTCAGGTGCTTCAAGGACTTGCTCACATGCATAGAAACGGATATTTTCATCGGGATTTGAAACCTGGTAAGACAATTTGTTTTTCTATTATGAGTGTCATTGATAAATTCATGGTTTAAGATCAATTTTTCTTGGTGGTTAGAGATTTTGACATGGAATATTAATAATTAACGATCATTTCATTTTCAGAGAATGTGCTTGTGACAAAGGATGTTCTTAAAATTGCCGACTTTGGACTGGCTAGAGAAGTTTCATCAGCACCCCCTTACACTGAATATGTTTCCACACGGTGGTAAGGATTTCTTCTTATCTATTACATGTTAGTGTCTCTGTGTGCATATCCGTGACATTTCTGGAAAACTTTATTTTCACTAAAAAACACTACATTTCTCATTTCTTTTTGGTCTGGCTGCCAGGTACCGAGCTCCAGAGGTTTTGTTGCAGTCCTCAACATATACTCCTGCAATTGGTACGCCTTTTCTCTCTCCACATCCATTCTGAAACTCTTTTCACCTTTATTATTTTTTAAGTTTGAGCTGTTTTACCCTCAGAAAAAAAAGGTTGAGATGGATTATATTGGTCAACCAATCCCTCTTTTCCTTTTTTGCCTATTTGAATCAAACTTGAGAATTACAGATGTTGATATTTATATCAAAATCAGTTTTAGAGAAGTTTTCTTTTGCCGTCAGAAATATTTTAACCAGAACTATCAATAATACTTCCAATTGTCACTTGCCGAGCGAAGGTGTTTAATCATTTGCAATCATATCATCAAGATTGTATACTTTATGGCCAATTTCACCGAGGAAGGCTAAGTAGGATGACCATTTCTGGTCCTGAATGTCAGCTCCAGCAGGAACAGTTCACAATGTGTTGAAAGTTTTCAACATTATCTATAATACATGAATAAGTTGATGCACGAGTCCTGTGAATAAATTGATGATGCTTAACCTGCAACTCCATTCCATTTTATGCGTTGGTTTTCTAGACCGATTTATTGTAGCATTTTTCTCTCATCCATTGATAACTTACCCCTGAAAGTATATACAGATATGTGGGCAGTTGGTGCAATAATAGCTGAGCTTTTCACTCTGTCCCCAATTTTCCCTGGTGAAAGGTGATTCTATGCTCTAGTTTCATGCCTTTAGTAAGAAAGATGTGGTTTCATATAATTCTGTTTCTGGTTTTGTTTATTGTTCTACTAGCCACTCCTGACTCTACACACCCACTCAAGCTGAATTAAGCAAGTGCTATCAGTCTATAGCAAGATGTTTCATTGATATTTTTTTCATCATGTGTTAGACCCCCAAAATAACTTAGATCTCCCATTTAAACTGGAGTGAGGATAATGATTAACTTGAAGATAAATTAGTACTAATATTCATCTGCTTCTTCTCTCCTTCTCATGCATTGTTAGCTGATAATTACTCTTCTGTTTAGACAGATGGATTTATAATATAAGAAAAGGTATGGTGGAATATAATCTTATGAAGTAATATATTGTAGAACGCAGGCTTATGTTTTGGACACTTTTTACACGAGGCCATTATCTGGTCATGGTCTGGCTGAAGTGGAGTCCTGATAGGGAGGATTAGAAGTTACTCCTATCATTCAGCAATTTTACATGAACATTTATTTTCATTTGTTTGATTTGTTCTGAATTTTAAGAAAAACCTGACAAACTAATTGAATTTTCTTTGTTAATTTAATTTCCCTTGCACAGTGAAATAGATCAGTTGTACAAGATATGCTGTGTTCTTGGTACCCCAGAGTTGACTGCATTCCCTAAAGCTACAAATGTCTCTCAACTGATGAACCTTAGTTGTGCAGAGGTAAGCTAAGCTATTTATGTTTTCCATTCACCCGTCTTTTATGTTTTGACTTTGTGCTTACAGTTATTGTTATTGTTCCTTTTTTTTTTAATTATTGTTTGTGGACAGATGTTACCTGCCAACCTATCTGATATCATTCCCAATGCTAGCTTGGAAGCTATTGATTTGATTATGGTGAGTATTGATGTTGATATGACATCATGATGTTTTCATTACCAATTATTTCTGGTTCATCCTGAACTAAACTCTTGTTTTGCTGCATTTTAATTATTTTAATGCTTCATGTTGACTTTCTATAGCAATTGTGTTCGTGGGATCCATTAAAGAGGCCAACTGCTGATCAGTCACTGCAACATCCATTTTTCCATGTAATATGAGCTCTCTCAAGTGTGCTTTCTTCTTTTGCTTGAGAATCATTTTTACTAACATATCCTGGGCCCTTTTGGATAGGTGGGTATGTGGGTTCCTTATCCACTTCGAGATCCTCTTGAACTGAAGCTAAATAACAAGGGTTAATATTCTCTCTCACCTCTGGATTTTAAATTTAAACAGTCCAGTTTGATTATGTTGTTTATAGGATGTCATGTATCATTTTCTTTTCATGCAATTCAACAGGACCGAAGCCAAATCTTGAGTTAAATCTATGGGATTTTGGTGCTGAACCTGATGACTGTTTTCTTGGATTGACACTCGCTGTAAAGCCCAGTGTTTCAAACTTGGGTAAAAATCATTATACCTTTGCTCTCTTATCATTTTACTAACTGACATCTGATTCTGGAGATTGATAAGCTTAGTGATGGCCTGATAGGGCACGTCAAAATAATCAGTCTGCTATTCACTGCCACTTACCAGACCTGACTTGTGTGGTTAGCAAAGATATTCAGCATGGGCATCTTTAGTGCTGTCATTTTAAGTGCTTAGCAAGGCTCATGCAAAACACTCGCCCCAGTTTCTTGGTTTCAGGAATAAATTCTCCTCTCAAATCATGTGGAAGTAATAATTTAGGTATCATGTGTGCAGTGCTTTAATATGATGTCCGTGGTTTTCACGGTCTTCCAATATGGTTAATGTTGGAGATAAATCTGAGACAAGGGCCTTTAATGGGAAGGGTATTGCTATGCATAGGATTAAATGGTCAAAGTGAATATAACAAGTCAAGGTATACCTTTCATTGGTGTAGTTGACCCATTTAACTGTTGTCAAGTGTAATGTCACAGGAATATCGTTGCTAGTATTATACATGCAATAAAGAAACAATATAAACAGTGTCTGGAATGTTAATGAAATTCTTGTTTCTCTGTGTCTCTCTCTGCTCTCTCTCAACACCCCCCCCCCAGTCTCCCTCCCTCCCATCTCTCAGTCTCTCTCCCTCCCATTAATTCAATTCTTAGCTCTCCAGAGGACCGAACCATTAAATTATGTAGTTATTTTGTATCTTTGTAGGGGACAAACTAATGTATATGTTTAACTAGGAGACTTATTTCATGCAGAGGCAGTCCGGAATGTTCCTCAAGGCGTGCGGGAGGTGAGTTAGTACAACGAACTTAAGATGGCTATTCAGCATATGTATAATTATATAAATGACATGGAACTAGTTGCTTTGCCAGCTGAAATTTTGTATAACATGTAATGCAGGATTTTGTGTTTTGCTCTGATTTAAAAGGTCGCCAAGAACAGTCAGGTAATTGTTTGGTTGGACCTTACTGCTGTCATTTAGCACTCTTTGTATTTAGTGGAAAATAATTCCTGAAAAACTTCGCGTGGTAATTTCCAAAGTATTTAATATCTTGGTGGATATATTACTGTCATACTTGGAGAGATCTTCCGTCTGTTTAATGAGTTCACTGAAACTTCTGCCCTGGAAACCTATTTTGTGGAAACTGTAAACGAACACTGCCTGGTGGAAGATTGAAACTTCCATCAAGCACCTTAATGGTGCTTGGAGGCTGCAGGGTTTCCTAGCTTTATGTTGATAATATTCTCAGCACGTGCTGGTTGAAGTATATGTATGTTTTGTCCAACGCCAAGTGCAAGCTCCATCAAATGTTTAGGAACTGTAGTCATAGGTTTTTTATGTTGCTGCTCGGTTATATGAGATATTTGCCTCTAACCTTCCAATTTTTCAACTAATCTGTTCCAGTTTAATTTGTGATCCAGTTTTTTGGTCGCTACTATCTCCTGATCAAAATGGAATCCACCCTCCAGTTGAATCATCGCTATCATTATCATTTAGGTGAGTTCCTTTCTGTGATGACACTGAAAAGAGAAGTATACGACGATTATGTCCATGATTAATATGACCTTCTGATCTATTTTTTCTTGCGGTGTGATTCCTTGGTAGTTCGATTCAGCATCCATCGGTTGGAGTTCCACAATCATCTGGGTTCACAATTACATCACTACAGCCTAACTTCTTAGATTGTCCATTAATGGCCATGCCCTCCCCGCTTCAACAAAGTCATTACCTCTGACTGACTTGATTGGTTGGATCAAATAAGAAAGGCGTACAAATAACTGGTAATTTATTTGATTTGATTTTGTAAAGTTTATTTAGCACCTGCATAGGTTTCATTCTTGATCGATGCAATGCAACTGCAGCATTTCATTGGCAGAAAATACAGGCCCTGGGAAAATCAAATCTCCCCGGACCAAAATTGACTCATAGTTCACTTTAATGTACATTTACACATTGGGGCAGACAATTGAAAATTTTAATATTTAAGTATTTGGCCCGTCCAAAAATTTCTTAATTCCCTCGTCGTTTTATTCATTTTCACGGTGATGGTGTCTTTTCTTTCCTTTCTTTGAAAGTATCAATGATGCAAAACCATTAGCAGTAAAGTTTTCTTTTTCCTCTTGCTGGGTGAGAGAGAGAGATAACATTTAGTTACTCGCCTGGGATAAAAAAAATAACGGAAATAATATTTTGAAGGTATATGAATTCATTTTAAAACTAAATTTATTGTCTTTATAAATCAAACATGTTTATTAAATTGGGTTTATTCAGTTCTGTTCATTTCAAATCTGTTTTTAAAAATCAATTCAATCGGATTATTTTGTCCAAACCAAACCTTTCGAACCAGTGCGCTCCATTTTGCAACCCTTGATGCATAAGTATAACATGAATCCTCACTTGCTATAAGCTATGAGTATGATTACATTTATCAATCTGAAAACCCACAATTATTTTGTACAAATATACAGCCATCTTTTTCAAAACTTGGCTATAAAAAATATCGTGCAAAACTCACATAAACAAAATAATAAAACAAAATAAATACAGTGGTTCAACAAATATAATATTAATAATATAATAAATTCTTCCTAGAAAATAACCTCTCAATAAATTACCTCACAGTCCAAAACCCCAAACACACCCAAGATCGATACTCGCAAATATCACTACAAAATAATCCCCACAAATACTTCAAGGATTTCCTTACAGCTTCTTGGAAACTTCATGCACTATTGTGCTACTACCGTGCTCTCCTCACAAAGACAACAATTATGCTGCCACATCACACGCTTTTGCCGCAGAACTTACTTTTTTGTTTTGCTTGTTTTTTAACAAGTTCTCGTCAGTGCAAGACAATACTTTTTCTCTCCTTATCTGGGGTGTTTGAGATTACACTTGTATCATGTTTTTTTTTAATATTTTTTTAGTTTTAAATAAAAAAAATTAATATATTTTTGGATTATTTTGATGTGTTTATTTTAAAAAAATAAATTTTAAAAAAAATTATATATTTTTTTAATTTTTTTTTAAAAAAATAAAAGTGACATTTAAGACGCTCCCAGATAGCTACTTAATATCAAATAATACTTGGTGTAGTTATATCTATAACACACAACATAGTTAAGAGTTCTGCCCGGTTTATAACTTGCCCTAAGCCCTGGGTCATAATTGACTTTGGCTAGTGATTTCTTGAAAAATAATTTGTCTAAAACAACTATATTTTGGATAAGAAAAAATAAAAAATATAATATAAAAAAATTTATCCAAATCATGAGTTAACTGCATGGCCTCCTAGATCCAGGTCAACGAATTTTTGAATGACTTGGGAAGCCGAACTAGGTTTCAAAACCAGAAAAGGTCCTTCTCTAGAACGTAACCTTGACCATTAAAAAATAATAATAAAAAAAAAAGAATGAAAGAAAAATAAAATACAATTTATAAATTGAAGACTCGGTTGTCCGCGTAAGAAGTCATCCATGAAAATTATTTTTTACGCTTCGGTTCTCTTGTTTCCTCTGTGTCCTTTCTTCGGAAGCTTCACACTTGACTTTTTCGAGCTTTAGGAATTAACGAGCCCCCTCCAAGATTAACCTTGATCAAGGCGCAATCTTTCTGCAAATGGCGTACACATGGCTTGTATATTTTGCTTTTAGATCAAGACGTGACCTATTCGGAATGATCAGAGCTGCGTCCGTTTGGAGCCACGAAAAAGTGTAATGTCTCCTCAATTCTAATGTTCTCGACGGTGATCGTAGGTGCAGGGATGCAATATTCCATCCTTTAGGTCTCCGATGGAAGCCGATTCGATTGGGTTTAGTATTAATTTTATTTTTTTCAATAGGATACATGGATTTTTATTCTATGATTTCTGAAATGTTTTATAATTTTATGTATATATTTAAAATTTAATTTCTATAAAAAACTTGGCTATAAAAAATATCGTGCAAAACTCACATAAACAAAATAAATACATATAAAATTTAATGTGGTTCAAAAAATATAATATTAATAATATAATAAATTCTTCCTAGAAAATAAACTCTCAATAAATTACCTCACAGTCCAAAACCCCAACACACCCAAGATCGATACTTACAAATATCACTACAAAATAATCCCCACAAATACTTCAAGGACTTCTTTACAACTTCTTGGAAACTTCATGCACTATTGTGCTACTACCGTGCTCGCCTCACAAAGACAACCATTATGCTGCCACATCACACGCTTTTGCCGCCGAACTTGCTTTTTTATTTTGCTTCTTTTTTGATAAGTTCTCGTCAGTGCAAGACTACACTTTTTTTCTCTCTTCTTTGGGGTATTTGAGATTACTGTTGTACCTTTTTTTTTTTTTTTTTAAGTTTTTTTAAAAAATTAATATATTTTTGAATTATTTTAATGTATTTATCTATAAAATAAAATATAAAAAATGTTTTTTTTAATAATTTTTTTAAAAATAAAAGTGACATTTAGCACAGTCCCAACTAGTTACTTAGAAAGTGTTTGGGAACGCGGTTGAAACCCCGTTCCCATAAAATTTATTTTTTTTAACTAAAATTTAATGTGATTTGTATGTTTTGAATTGTTTTGATATGCCGATATCAAAAATAATTTTTTTAAAATGAAAAAATATCATTGGCATATATTTCGACACGAAAAATTATTTGAAAAACAACCATTACCACATTACCAAAAATACTCTTAGGCCGTGTTTGATTGCAGGAAAGTGACTTTCCTGCTTTTCCTATGTTTGGCAACAAGAAGGAAAAATGGTCAAAGAAAAATGAATTCCAGTCAACCTAAAATTAATAACGTTTCAAAGGAAAGTGTTTTCCTCTTTTAAAGAAAGGAAAACACTTTTCTTTTGGCGTGCGTAGCTAGCGCACGCCTGCCCAATGAATTAATTCACTTGCTACTGTAGCAGTGAATTAAAATGCAAAGGGGAGATTACTTGTGGTCTGCTGCTTGAAGACGAATTATAATTCACTTGCTACAGTAGCAAGTGATATAATTCACTTGCTAATGTAGCAGTGAATTAAAATGCAAAGGGGAGATTACCTGTGGTCTGCTGCTTGAAGACGAAGCCGGTTCTCTCGGTTTATTTTATTTAAGTCCTAGGTTTTTTATTAAATCAAAGTTTAATTAAGTCCTCAAACTCATTAATTCTTCAATTAAATTCTTGATTTTATTAATTAAAATAATCTAAATTTTAATTAAATCAATTCTCCAATTAAACCCTTGATTTAATTAATTAAACTAGTCAAGAGCTTAATTAAATCTTTAAACTTCCAATCATGTTGCCCTTAACCCAAATTTTAATTCATCCTTCATTTATTTTATTTTTATTTTTATTTTTCATCATCTTTTTTTTAATAATAAAAATAAAAAAGGTCAAAAATTAGGTTATGACAATTGTAAGTGATTAAATATTTTATATTAAATATTTTTTATATATTAGATAAACTTGAAAAAAAATTTAATTCATTAATAAATTATTTTACAGTTCATTTTCCATAACACTACCAAATATCGAAAATACTTTTCCGGAATTCACTTTCCCTGGAATTCACTTTCCAAAAAGAAACCACTTTCCTGCAAATAAACGGAGCTTTAATATCAAATAATACTTGGGTGTAGTTATACCTATAACAAACAACATAGTTAAGAGTTCTGCCCGGTTTATAACTTGCCTTAAGCGCTGGGTCATAATTGACTTGTAAGTGATTTCATGAAAAATAATTTATTCAAAATAATTATATTTTGAATAAAAAAAATAAAAAATATAATGATAAAAAAATATCCAAATCATGAGTCAATCCACCAGTTCCATTAAATTTCCTTGTGCATGGCCTCCAAAAAAACAGGTCAACGAGTTTTTGGATGACTTGGGAAGCCGAACTAGGTTTAAAAAAATACAATTTATAAATAATAACTTATAACTCTAGAACGTAACCTTGACCATTAAAAAAGAATTAAAAAAAAAAAGAATGAAAGAAATAGAAAATAAAATTTATAAATTGAAGACTCGGTTGTCCGCATATGAAGTCATCCATGAAAATTATTTTTTACGCTTCGGTTCTCTTGTTTCCTCTCCGTGTCTCCTTTCTTCGGAACCTTCACACTTGACTTTTTCGAGCTTTAGGAATTTAGGCGCAATCTTTCGGAATGATCAGCGCTGCGTCCGTCGGGAGCCAAAAAAAAGTGTAATCGTCTCCTCAATTCTAATGTTTTCGACGGTGATCGTAGGTGCAGGGATGCAATAATCCATCCTTTAGGTCTCCGATGGAAGCCTATTCGATTGCGTTTAGTATTAATTTTATTTTTTTCAATAGGATACATGGATTTTTATTCTATGATTTCTGAAATGTTTTATAATTTTATGCATATATTTAAAATTTAACTTCTATTTGATAGTTTTATAGTTTATGATTGAAGAAGTGATTTTAGAGCTCAAATTTTATTTTATTTTAAATTGATTTTAAAAATACAAAAATGGATTGGATCATGTATCCTATGGCAGGATGGAGAAATTTCGAAATTTCTCACTCGATCCGATTTGATCCAGTAATTGAAATATAGAGATGGATGATGAATTTAGGTTTCCTGCATCGGAAGAAGGTGGAGCAAATTCAACTTCAACCCTATGCGTGCAAAGAGAATTCAGAAAGAAAAAAATCATGCGATTTTCAACGGATAATATGCAGAAAAAAAAATTATATAAGCAAATAATTAAGTGGGAAGAACAACATTACCTCATCGAAAATCATCAACCACATATGATACAAAAATATTTTACAAGGCGAGAAACTTGAAATTATATGGTATAATTAAGCATTTTGTGTGAAATATCCCACTGCATCCTTGTAATTGCTCCATAAATCTGTCATTATAGTTGAAATCATCTGTCTGAAATCCTCAGCAAGCTGAGATAATGAATTTTCCAATATCCCATCAAGAGAAGCTCTTGTCTTTTCCACCAGACCTCCAAGAGCTGATCCTGTGAGAGCAGCAGAACCTGAAATGCCTTCTATCAGAAGATCAACAGCAGCAGCGGTTGAAGAACATATCTTTTCCACAATAAACTGCAAGACATACTCAAAGCATGCCCTGATAACATCGGCGATCACCTGTAATCCTCCTTGGACAGCTTGGCCAGGTAATCTGCATCCTTGGATAATCAACACAAGAAGGTGAGCAGTAGCGGAGAAGATTAAGCGAGAAACGAGGCTTGATAATGCAGTGATGGCCAAGAAAATGAACCTGACAACAAAAAAAACCATGTCTTATTTATTTTTGAGAGACAGGGGAGAAGACTTGGGAAGGAAGTTGGCAAAGACACATCTATTTTTAAGTGTTTCATGTTGCAGAGGTATACTTATGGTGTAGAATCTTGATCGAATCAAACTGTGGAACTTTTCAAAACTGAGGTGACGTTGGCTATGGGATTAGTTTATGTAGTTGAAACGACAGAATCCCACGCAGATAATTTGTTTTTCGTGTGGTGTTTTTAGTTTTAAGGGGTAGTCGTTGTCTTTACTCTTCTTGACTTCTTGGAAACTCAATGGATGATTCTAAGCAACTGATAATGGATGATTCTAAGCAATTGATACTAATACTCGTCGTTATAAGGCTAGCCGCTCGGGATCTTACGACATTCAGTCCAAGGAACGATTCTAATGGATGATTCTAGGAAATTAATGCTAATGCTAATATTCATCGTTATAGACCTGACCTCAACTAGGATCTTGACATTCAATTCAAGGATCACTTCATATATTTATCGAGTTAATTTTAAATTAAAATAATATTATTTTAGATATAAATTAAAAAGAAATTGTTGGAAATTTTAAATTAAAATAATATTATTTTAGATATAAATTAAAAAGAAATTGTTGTAATTGACTTTGTCGTGTTTTACTTGTTTAACTGAGTTAACCAAGTTTGATTGAATTAATCTTCAAAATAATTTGAAATGAAACTCAACCTAGGTTAACCAGCCTAGACTAGACTCGAGGTCTATGAGTTTATTGAATGGAGTGGAGTTGTCAGTTGGGTTTGATCAGGTTTGGCCTGTTTGTTTTTTTGTTTCAAAAACGTTTTTGAAAAAGTTTAAAATTTTTTATTTTTTTCATTAACTTCAAATTAATATGTTTTTAATATTTTTAAATTATTTTAATGTATTAATATCAAAAATAATTTTTTTTTTTTTTAAAAAAACATCATTCACATGTAATTTAATACAAAAAGTTAATAAATCATAATAAAAAGAGCTAGAATTTGTTAAAAGTTATTGTTACTTGCAGAGCTGAATCTCCAATCCACGCTCACGAGTTCATCAGAGCATGAAATTCTGAGGATGCGCACCATAAAAATTTTGGAGCGGACAACGTACCGGAATCTAAATTGGATTTTGGATTCTGTCTGAGCGCAGGTTACAGTTATGTAATCCACTCCCATGTAACAGGTACACTGCAAGCAAAGCTTTAACCTCACACAAAACAGAGTAACAACCAAGAACTCGCACTGCAGAGATCATTAGATGTTTAAGCAGCTAACATCCTACAACCGATTCCATTTCAGAAAAAGATTTTGCAGCAAGAGTTATCCATATCCACTGCACCAGAAAGCAAAGAAGAAAAGAAATGGCATGCAAGCTCATATCTCTGCAACTGCTACTTACAGAACATGCACCAAGAAGTCAAAACTTTGACTCGCTGGTTAAAACACCAGTCAACCTAGCTTAGCGGAACTGTGTACGAGAAGCAAAAACAGCTCTATATATATATAACTCTATTTCTATGTAGTCTATACAATAAACTGTGGGAATTTGGAAACAAGAGTCAAATGCAGCAATCAAGCTCGTATATACAAGAAGAGTTTCGCTCAGTAGCCAATCCTCTCTTGAAACTTGCTCCCTCTCCTTTAGTTGTCTTTAAGCTTATATACAGAGTTGACATGTTCTTCTGTGTCCCAAAGAAAACAACCAAAAGCAACTGCCTCCAAAACCAATCTCTTCAAGCTCGAAAACGAGGTCAAGATCACCTCATCATTCTCAAGCACGCCGGTCTTCTCATCTCCAAACAGTGCACAGCTGTGCTTCTCAATCAAATTCACAGCCTCCTTAGATTTCAGTTTTGCACATCTCTGCAGTGTCTCGGAATCAAACCCCATCAGGTAGCACTTCAATTTTTCATGTTCTGATTTTGGCCTGTTTAACCTTGTTCCCTGTGACGTCGATTGCGTGTTGCTTATGTGACCAAAAACAAGATTCGTTAATCCATAAGAAGGCAGTGATTCTGGAAACTGAAGGGTGGTCCTATGACCAAGATGAATATCTTGGTGGGGCAGAACCAGACACCATTCCAAATGATGCCTTAAGG
Organism: Populus alba; assembly: GCF_005239225.2. Taxonomy (NCBI): domain Eukaryota; kingdom Viridiplantae; phylum Streptophyta; class Magnoliopsida; order Malpighiales; family Salicaceae; genus Populus; species Populus alba. The sequence goes on along the minus strand of NC_133285.1, from coordinate 14,920,655 downwards.
AGGCAGACTTGAGGAAATAACCGTATAAAATCGAGGCTGCATACAATCTACCTAGCCGGCACCTATGGACCTCAGTTGTTGCCCAACTGTCTGCCACACTAGAGTTTACTTTCAAGCCAATAACTGTAGAGACGTGTTCCCTAACCATCTCTAAGACCTCAAAGCTGTGGATGGACTCTAGCTCCCAGTCCTTTGAAGGTCGTATCTCTAGCCTGCCATTGTAGATGCACCTAGAGAGCTTTGGAACCAAAGGGACTCTGATCTCAGAAAATTTGTAAAGAACTAACATATACATGACATCTTCAACGGCAACTTGACACTCATGCTCTTTCAGCTCAGCAATCCTCCTGGCACTCGAAAGTAAGGAAGCACTATTAGGCAGCTGGGTAGCTCCATTTGATCCAATCAGGTAATATAGAACATTTATTGCTATGGTGATCAAAATGTCCAGATGCAGGACTATCAGGCAACTGGATCATTCGACAGTCATGCATCTGTTTCGTGATGCAACAATACCACTAAGACTAGTTGGTTTGTAATTTTAGAGCAATGATTGCCTAAATGCATGAATCCCATATGGCAAAAAGAAATTCTTTCGATTTATACAAGTGAAGTACCCGTGAATCTGCTGAAGAAAAGAGGTTAAAAAAATTCACAATTCAGATTCTCAATGTGAAAACTTCAACAAATTTAGGACAAAAGCCAGCCTTGTTCCCTGTTATAGGAAGAAAAATCAAGCCTTTCCCAAAAGCAACAAATCAAAATCTTCATAGGACAGGTACTGTTGTTCAGACTAATAACATCACATCATAAACCTCCGGACATTAATAGCCTGGCCCCATTTAAATTTCATGCAAAAAAACAACCCTCAATCCATTTAACTTGTAATTTAATTATTTTATTCTTATACCATTTATTTATTTTTTAAAAATCCTGACTTGTCAACTTAATGAATTTGAAAGCCCACCGACTCCTTATTTATGAAATTTAATACGTACAATTAAAAAACTGAAATAATCAAATCAAGCTAATGTTTAAAACACAATGAGATGTCCTAGCTATCTTTGCAATGGTCAACAAAAAATGGAATAATTTTGTAAGTGATGCCTTCGTCCTATGTGGAGAGTAAATAGCTTGGGGATTCTTGATGGGGAAAGTTTGTGATGTTACTGTGTTGTTACTACCGAACACAAACTCCAATTATTACTACCTTAAAAAAAAAAAATTCTAACATGCCGTATAACCTTGAAAAACTACAAGGTTTCGATTGACGTCTGAGCTGATCGAAGACACAACGTGTCATCGACTATGACAACTAAACACTGTTCTATTTATTTATTTATTGAGAAAAAGGGAAGATTGAGCATCAAGGAATGAACGACTGACCTGTGAAGTGAAGCTTCATCGGAGCCAGAGCTACGAACCATCCGACTCAAAGCACTATCTCTGTCATCGGCCAACAACTTCAACTCATCAGTCACAGCAACATGAAAAAGCTGTTTCTGATTCTGAAACACGCCACTCAAAAACTTCCCAGCCGCAGACCTCAGTTCCAGCGGGGTGTTCAAGCTGCTGCTGCTGCTGCTGCTCGGCTCGCAGTGGCTCGACGACCCCGCTCTTGCAACCACAATAACCGCAACACCCCTTCTCGGTTGTCGCTCTACTTTCCGGTTAAGGAAAGCAGTCGAGGACTTGAACGTCCAACTGCGAGACGAAATTGAGGGTAACTTTCGGGATTTTACCGCTGACGGTAAAAATCGTAGAGAGAGGGTCTTGTTGCTGGTGGTGTAGAGGCTATAGTCCATTCACAGAGCGTAAAAAAACCCTAGAGAGAGAGAGAGAGAGAATTAAAAAACAAAAGCTGTGATGGTAGTAAATAGATAAGGCAGCGAGGGCTTGAGGTTTTTGATAAGTGTTAGTAGATAAAGGATCGAGTCTTTTTCCGAGAGGCGGTTTGTGATTGGGTGGCGGTCTCTTATTGGGCTTAGGAAAATTATGGAAGGGATGATGGCAGCCAAATTCTTAATGGCCAAGTGGAGAGAAAGGATAAGATCCAAACACTAAATAACAAAAGCTTTAGGTGAGGGGATAAGGTATCGATCGGTACTTTTAGTCAATACTCAACTTTACTTGTCGTTTATTGAGTAAATTGTAAGTGAGTGCTGTAGTTTTAAAAAAGAACTATATAGGCCAGCTCACAGTTTATACGAAGCCGGCTTTTTTTATTATTTTTTTATTTTACAACTTTATCCTCCATGTCTGCTTCATTCTGACTTTATTTTTGTAAATTTAGTTGGATTAATTCATGGATTAGTGGGTCAATCCTTATTTATCCCAAAATAACATTATTTTCGAACATCATTTCTAACAAAACAATATTTAAGAAATTAAAACATTGTTTAAATAAATAAAAAATTAGAGTTGATTCAATCCAATCTTAATTATATAAAATACCGATTATAGAGTAAAACTACATCAAAATATAATAAAGAAAAGTGATTTAGTTATTTTTGTTTTTTAATTAATATGAATGTTCAAACCAATTTGCACGTATCTCGATTAATTCTATGTATTCTAAAGTTAACAATTATGTAAATCTCAAATGACTTTGAAATTTATAGAATTTGAATTGATAACATTTAGAAAACACATCTAAAACCTGACAAATTGAGTTACACTTTTAAGGTTTCTAGGTGTTCACTTTCATCATGGTTGAATTGGAAATTTTCTCTGTATAAGAACAAGAACAGGAAATATCTAGAAAAAAATGATGATCTTATTTCAATAGTGAAAGCAACTAAAAGGGGTGTAGAGCAATGAAATGCTTGGTTCTTTTAATTCCAACATATCCTAGGCAGAGAGTGAGTTCCTGCATCATCCTCGTTACCTTTACAGAAGAGGGACAGACAACGCTCAGAGAGTGACACTTGGGAACTTGCACTGTCCAAAACCTGAAATGGAATTACAAATTCAGTACTCACAAATATATTTTTCATTCATTCAAATTACAATTTTAGTTTTGTTTTCCTTATTCTAATCAAAACTTTTCTTTTTCTTTTTTTTTTTTTTTTACAAGGAATGGTATATTTAGTAACCGTGTGATAATACAATACAAATATTTTTGTTAAAATGATATTAAAATCATAATATCAAAATATCTAAGTAACTTTAGGTTATTGTTTCAAGATATAAAATGTTAAAAAAACATCACAAAATTATTAATTTAAAAATAAATTAAAAAAAACAACAACCTAAATCTAAAAAATGCATAAGCAGTGGCTTAGATAATCGGTGGTGTATATCTACAAGGACACTGGGTCCCACGTGCCTCAAATCTGACGATGGCAGTGAGGCATCGATAGCATCACATCTAAAAACAAGGGAAAAGCAACAGACAAAAAAGAACAACAGACAACTCGGTAACTTACTTGGGTCCTTAACCGTCGTTGTAGCCAGCCCGTTGAAAGAGCAGACCCCACCAATCTTCTTAAACTCGGCCCAATACGAGCTAAACGCATAACTCGCGTGCCAAAACAATGAAACCGGTTGATAACACCCTTTCCCGGGTTGGATCTCGTCACAGGTTTTGTTCCCCTGTGAACAGGCCCATGCTAAGGCATCTTTCACCGCGCTCCTATTGGCTTCCTTAGCCACAATACACCATAGCTTCCCTTTATAAGGCTCATTGTTGGTTGGCAACGGCAACGGCTTTTTGTACCCCGAAAGCGGTGTCTTCCCACTCAAATCAATCTCGAACACTTCTGTTCCATTCGGATAATACAGCCCAAAATGTCGCTCCGTACCCGGACCTGGTTTTTGGTTCTCGTTGTACAACGAAAAGATGAAAGCGGGTATGACCACACCGGGCTGGGCTGGGGTGCCGATTGCGGGGATTGTGGTTAGCTTTTTTACAACGTTGCGATTGTACGTGGCAGAGTTGTAAATATTGGCTCCGAATTGTTCAAAATCTCCACCATTTGGCCAGCCCGTTTCTGCTATAAAAACCCGAATAGCCGGATACCCGAGGCGTTTCATCGCAAAAACGACAGCGTCAAACATTTGGTCAAAGAGGTTTGTGTAGGTCAAGTTTGTACCCGGGTCCGTATAGGTTACATTCCGGGCATTAAAAAGAGCGTAGTCTAAACTGATGTTGTGTGCGTTTTCGGACCAAGCGAAAAAAGGGTAGAAGTCAATGAAAAAAAACGACTTGGTCCGGTTCAAGAATTGCAGCATCGGTTTAATGACCGTACCCGAAATGTCTGAACGAAACGTGCCGTTAGACGGCGGAAACGAAGATTCAAGAACGTTGATTGCTGATGGAGTGCCCACTTTGATTTTGCGGATGTTGTGTCTTGTTAAGGAAATCTTGATTCGCCGCATGGCAGGGACGAGGTTGAACCATGTACCCGTGTCAGGATTGGTGAGGATTTCGTTTCCGACGAGGAGATATCGGATTTTGACATCGGAGTAGTAAGGGACAACATTGGTTTTAACCCACTGGTCCGAGAGAGATTGGCTTTTGGAGATGTTCTGTATGAGTTCGTTAGGGACCATAATGGAGACCTGGATGCCGGTGTTTTTGAGAGATTTGAGAATGTCTGGATTGGCATCGTAGATTTTGACTCGCTTGGCTTTGAGAGATTTGATAAGCTCCACTGACCTTGAAGGAGATGGGAGATTGTTTCCTAGCTGGCCGTAGTTTATGCCCACCTCGCTGGAAATCACTGCACCTGCAAGGTCGTAAACAATTTGGGTTAATTAGGAAGGGAGAGTCAAAAACACAAGGCTCCCCCATATTGTTGAGCACTTTGTTTTCTAAGAGGCTAACCTTACCGGAGACGGAAATCAAGAGAGCGCAAATGAAGACATGAATGGCTGCTGCCGGCCCCATTATTGCTCTGTCGCTTGAGGAGAAAACTTCTTCCGGTGGGAATGGAGCAGAGAAAGAAAGGGCGAGTCAGAGTCTATGGGCTTCGAAGGGATGGAAAGGAGGGCATTAGAGGCTGACCAATAGAGTAACTTGTTTGTAAAGCGTCATAGGTGGAGTGCATTGAACATAGTTATAAGATACGGTCGGGGCTAATCCAGTCCGAGTCGAGAGTTATCCGAGTCTTCAGCGAATCAATCAGTTTTTTTTTTTTTGTGAAGACGATATTGTTTTGTCTTTGTTTTAATAAAACAATATCTTTTCACCTTTTTTTTTTCTTTATTTTGGTAAAAAAAATCCAATTTAAAATGTACGCAAATTACTAAATTAAGCTTCCATGCCAAACCAGAATTTATAGCTATCATTTTGGAATTCATGGTTTTTACTTTTTATTTATCTTTTTGCGATGATTTTTTAAAACTTATTTTCAAGTTAAAACTCATCCTTCAACATTAAAAAATTATACAGTCAAATTCCTTAATTATTAATTACTAATTAGGACTTGCAAAAATTATACGCATCTAGTTATCTTAACAATTCAATTCATGCCGGGAAATTTGACCTATTTTTATTGTCATTCTCAATCATAACATGAAAGATTTGTTTTGAAAAATAATAAATATTATATTTTAAAATTTATTTTAGATATCAATATATCAAAACAATGTAAAAACACCTAAAAAATTAATTTATAACGAATTAAATAGAATTAAATAAAATTAATTTTTGTAACAAACTAAATAGAATTAAAGATATTCGATTTTTTAGCTAAAAAACTGAAAATTAAAATTAAAGAAAATAGATTTTTAGCTAGAAAAAACTGAAAATCTAAACCTTAATTTAGCTGAAATGTTTAAAACTGAAAAACTAAACCTTAATTTTGCTGAAAAACCGAATTCTCACCCCATATTTTTACCAAACCAGGTAAAGAATAAAACAGCTTATCCTGGTCTAAGGCCCACTCAATTATATTAAATCATCTGCCATCGTGTTTGAAAACAGTATAAATCTCTTTTTTAAAGAATTTGAATTTTTTTTTAAATTTTTTTTTATATATTTTCATATCATTTTATAAATGTGTTAATATTAAAAATTAATTTTTAAAAAATAAAAAATTATTTTAATATATTTCTAAATAAAAAAAATATTCTTAAACCTCCACCAGTTTAAATCCCCGTTGAGACTTCTAGACTTCATTAAAGAACGGTTTCTTCGAGTGCTATACACATGAAAAGAATCTTGCAAGAGGGAACGAGGCTGCCGGTGCGATGGACCACCCACCACTGTAGGAAAATGCGTAGACAAAAGGTGCTGCTGACATGCAGCACGTGTCAGATTCCTGGGCCAGAATAGACCCTCCCAAAAGAGCCGTTGCCTTCTTAAATAGAAGATTATTATTATTAAAAAACAATGACTGCCTAGACAACATACTAAAATAATGTACGGACCAACAACATTTTTGGAAACCATCTTAAGAATCTGCCCTAATTAGCACAAATTAATCAACTCTTTAATGAAAAAAATACATAGACCAGGGTGATTTAGGTGCGGCCCACTTTAATTAATCGTTGTTGAGTCATGGAGTGTCCTTAGATATGGACAGTAAAGGCCTCAAAAGATTGAAGATATTATTTAAATAAATAAAGTAATAATTAAACGGGGCACCAAAATCACAAGCTCTGCAAGATGAGAACAAGAACACCAAAATCGTCAGTTCATGGCTTCCTGCATCCTCTGTCCAGATGGACAGCTCCGCCTCAAAGAGTTGTACCTGGGAACTTGCAATGTCCAAAACCTGTAACAAAATCCCAGTGGAAAATAAATTATTCTCTCAAACTAAGGGCATGAGTCGAGCCTGAAAAAATATTAATTTTTTTATGTTTTTCATGCCAAACACAGGTTAAACAACATTGATAAACATTGCCTCGTAATATAGAAGAGAGATAAATTATAAAAAGAATCCTACTAAAAAAATGATAATAATTCTTTCAAGTATAAAAAATTTATTTCTTAATTCTGTTTTTCTTTCTTTTTCTTATTCTCCATGAGTTTGTTTGTTTTTTAAAAAAACTAATTTTATTTTTCAAATTAATTTTTCAAATCTTTTTGATAAATTTTATATCAAAAATAAAATTTTAAAAACGACAGATCCCACCATCAAAATAGCCTCAAACTAGCCCTAGATATCTACTTGTTAGGACCATAAAATTTCTTCTGCAAACACATGATTTTTATATAATTTCAAAACAAATGCTGCCTGCCAAGTTTGAATAACTAATGAAATTCTCCATGTCGAAAATTAAGGGCTATTCTTGACCAAATGACTTATAATTCAAGTGATCATCATGCCCTAAATTTGAGCAGAGAGGGTGGTCGCTCAAATTGGGCCCACCATCCCACAACTGGTCATATCAACGGTAACGAGACACCAAGCAACAATGATCTATCATAATCGGAACGACCAAAGATAAAATCAACCGACATAAATTAATCAAACTACTTACTTGGATCCTTAGGCGTCATCGTAGCTAACCCGTTGAAGGAGCAGGTCCCACCACCTTTCTTAAACTGGGCCCAATACGAACTAAACGCATAACTCGCATGCCAAAACAACGAATCCGGCTTATAACACTGCTTTCCGGGCTGTATCGCGTCACAAGTTTTATTCCCCTGCGAGCAAGCATAAGATAACGCATCTCCCACTGCAGTCTCGTTGACTCCTTTGGCCACCATGCACCATATCTTTCCTTTATATGGCTCGTTATTGGTCGGAGCCGGCAAGGGCTTTTTGTACTCTGATAACGGCGTGTCTCCACTGAGATCAATCTCGTAGATTTTGGTCCCATTTGGGTACAATAATCCGAAATGTCGCTCCGTACCCGGACCCGGTTTCTGGTTCTCGTTATACAGGGCGAAGATGATACTGGGTATGACCCAACCGGGTCGGGCTGGGGTTCCGATTGCGGGTTTTGTTGTGAGTTTTTTTATCACATTGCGATTGAAAGTGGCTGAGTTGTAGATATTTGCCCCGATTTGGTCAATATCTCCATCGTTAGGCCAACCCGTTTCTGCAATAAAAATACGAACGTCCGGATACCCGAGCCGTTTCATCGCAAAAGCGACAGCGTCTAACATCTGGTCCAAGAGGTTGGTGTAGGTTAAGTTTGTACCCGGGTCGGTGTATGTTAGGTTATTGGCTTTGAAAAGAGCGTAGTCTAAATTGATGTTTTGGTGGTTATCGGCCCAGGCGAAATAAGGGTAAGCATCGATGAAAAAGAACGATTTGGTCCGGTCCAAGAATTGCAACATCGGTTTAATTATCGGGCCGGAGATATCGGACCGGAACGTGCCATTCGATGGTGGGAATGAAGACTCGAGAACGTTTAAGGCAGACGGGGTGCCGACTTTGATTTTTTTGATATTGTGGGTTTTTAAGGAAGCTTTGATTCGGCGCATGGCAGGTACAAGGTTGAACCATGTGCCCGTGTCAGCATTTGTGAGGATTTCGTTCCCGACGAGGAGATATCGGATTTTGACATCGGAGTAGTAAGGGACGACATTGGTTTTAACCCAGTGGTCCGAGAGAGATTGGCTTTTGGAGATGTTTTGTATGAGTTCGTTAGGGATCATAATGGAAACTTGGATGTCGGTGTCTTTGAGGGATTTAAGGATGTGTGGATTGGCATCATAGATCTTGACTCGTTTGGCTTTGAGAGATTTGATTAGCTCCACTGACTCTGAAGGAGATGGGAGATTGTTTCCTAGCTGACCGTAGTTTACGCCCACCTTGTTGGAGATCTCTGCACCTGCAAGTGTGAAGACCAATGGGGTTAGCGTTAGACTTGAAACAACACAAAACCCAGTTCGTCAATCTTAAAGAAATAAAAGATAAACTTACTTGAAATGGAAACTAAGAGGGCAAGACTGAAGATGGGGACAAAACCTAACCCCATCATTGCTCTCCCGCTTCAAGTTATTTTAGCGGCTATGGAGAATGAGCAGAGGAAGGACCTGTAGAGAATGGAGATAACAGAGTGGATCTGAATGGTTCCAAGGAATCGAAGAGAGAAGGGGTTTTTTTAGACTTTTAGCGAGGCGTGGGGGTTAAAAACATGATACGGGAGCTCAAGTAGAGCACTGACCAGGGCAATAACTTGTTGTGTTCAAAGCTATAGTGATGTCGGCTTCTTTTGTTGGCTGTTGGGAATAATGTGCCAGGTGTGATATCATGGAATATGTCGCTTTTTTTTTTTTTTTTTTTTTTCTGTCTTTAGCTTTTGTGAAAGGAAAGAGAAAGGGAGAAGAGGTCGAGGAAGACGCAGAAAGAATAGAGTGTTTCGAGAGAGTGAAATGAAGGCTAGCATATGTGACAAGACAAGGGAAATAAAGGAGACTCTGCTTGGTTTCTAGGAAAGAGGGTAGAAAGAAGGCTCATGAGACATGGGGAACATGATGACTTGGAAAAAGAAATGCCTATGTCAAAAGGTGCCAACTAGCCGTTGGATGCTGTGGCCCAGTGGCTGTCTGGTGGCTCGTATACAGTTTGTGTTTTGTGTTCATCACAAGCTTAGGCGAGAAGCAGAGAAGCACTTGGTTGCATAATGGTTTCTTGGCTTTTAACGTAGTTGTACGATCCGTCTTGACATAGATTTAGAAAAATGTTTGTGTTAAAATGATGGGGTTTTTTTCTTTCTTTCAGTTTTTATGTTGATTTTATTCAGTTTGGATTGTATTTGATAATATCATTTGTCGGTTAAATTTTATAGATTAATCAATGTTATTTTAAAGCTAATAACAATTATTTTTTAAAATATTTTTTATTAAAAAATATATTAAAATAATATTTTTTTATTTTTATATTTTATATTTTACATCAGCATATTAAATAATTTATTTATTTAAAAAATATATTTTTAAAACAAAAAAACAAGTGAAATTCAACTCAAACTAAATTTTGAGAATTCCAAATCCTTGAGAATTTAATGATTTTTACAATTTTTATAGAATGTTTAAAAATATAATAATAATTATTTTTAAAAGTGTTTTATATTTAGGAATGTATCAAAATAATATATTTTTAAATTATTTTTTTATATTCACATATTAAAATAATTTAAAAATATATATATATATATAAATTTTCATTTTAATTTTAACTTTTTAAAAAACATAATTTCAGCCATGTTTGGATACAAACGCCTCCTTAATTATACAGCCCTTCTCAGTTATGATGGATGGAGTACCATTATGGCATTATGAGCCTTTACCTACTTCGTCCTTCTTGCGGAATGGCCTGGTGGTAATGGCTATAGATAGAGTAAAACACCTTACACGTTGGGAAAATTAAATGACTTCGCTGAAGAAATAAATTAAGGGCAAAATAGACAACAAGCACTTCAAAAAAAAAAAAACAAATAAACAGAGCAGCGTCATGCAGTGCTTGATAATTTTTAAATAGTATATTAAAAATTATTTTATAAAATATTTTTTTATTTATAAATTATTAAAATAAAATATTTCTTATCTTTTAAAATTTCTTTTTGATATTGTATATTTAAATAATCTAAAAAATAAAAAATAATTTAAAATTCAAAAAATAAAAAAAAAAGTATAATTAAATCACAAAACCAAATAACATGTAAATAGTCAAGTGTGTTTGTTTTTATAGGTTAATATGTTTTTAAAAGTGTTTTTAAAATTGTATTTTAATAAAATATATATTTTATATATTTTTTATGGTTTTAATATATTAATATCAATATTTATTTTTTAACAAAATATTTTTTAATATATTTTTTATTAAAAATAATTTTTATAAAAATAATTCACACAACATCACCAATTATATTTACTCTATGCTAATTTTGGCTGCACCTGCGACCAAAACAAATAGATAAAGTTGAAAAGCACTTGATAGTTGATACTTGATACGTAGTCGGTGTGCCTTTCTTTTGCTTTTCTTAATTAACTCTTTCCTTGGACAAGTAGATAATGATGTTACCCTTGATACGTGGTTTGTTTGCCTGCCTGGCGATTGAATATAATTATTATTTGTATAATCAGGTGAGTATAATTATTATTTAGATAATCTCTCTTGTAAATAGTTATTAAACTTGATTTAATATTACAGAAAATAGTAAATGATAAGAGATTTATTATAAGTTAAAATCTTTAAAAGATTATAAATATTATAAATATAAAAAAACTTTTAAAATATTTAATTTTATTTATCCATGTCTTCACTTTTAAATAGTCATTACAATCATTTATATAGAAAAAATTATAAAAACTTAACAATATTGTACGGGAAAAAAATATTCTATTGAACTATATAAAAAAAAACTAAAAAAACTTCATAATAAATAATTAAAAATTAAAAATTAGAATGTATAAAATTAACTAGAAAAAAAATATTTATTTTTCTAAAAAAAATCTTACATCAATCTCTCTAATTGGAAGAACTTATTCTCGAGTTCAGTCTTCAGTTATAAACTACTCTCTATCAAAAATATTTTTTTTTGTATGAGCCACTCTGAGTAAATTTTATATAATTAATAAGGGAAATATTATGTTAAGGGAGTAAATTGAATATTTGAGTTATGGAAATGATGATAGACTTAGGAATTAAGAATAAAATGTTTGCGTGTTAGTTTCAAAAAAATAAAAAGTGGAAAATGCCGGAAAAATAAAAAAGTTAGAAAAGCAAAAAAAATAAAACTAGATGAAAGAAAAAAATAAGAAATGAAATGTCTTGGACTATAGTTTAATGAAATTTGATATGGTCTAGTTTAAATTTGACGGTAACATGTGTTGGAACTTGAAAAACATTTACTCGAAAAATAAAAATAAAAATGTATGAAGGAGGGTACAAGGGGAGTTGACTAAATGGTCACACACAAACATATATGCTTTGGCCGACGACCACGAGAGGGGGAGCTCTTGAAAAATCTTGTGAAAAAACTTAGGAAAAATCAAATATTTGGAAGAAAAATTGTGAGATTTTGTGTGATTAAACATGTAAACACTTGGATCAAGAGAAATTAATGAGGAAGAATAAGTGTTGTAGAGAGGGAAACCATGAAGTATGAGGAGGTGCGCATGATTTGGAAAGGTAGATGCTAGAGAATTTGTAACAGACATACATTTAACAGGTAAAGTATTTTATAATCATCTGGTCAACTTCGAATTCATTTTAGCTAAGTTTGAGCAAAATCCTTAAATTATCGAGTTAGAGTTCATGGATGCAATTTGAGGGAAATTAAGATCGGTAGTAAATTGTTGAAATAGTGATGGAGATGGTTATAGAAAGTGAGAATTTAATGAAAGGAAGTAAAAAAAATTATGTTAGAAAGTGGTGAGTGGTCGACCAAAAGAGAAGGGAAATTAGAAGCGTGGTATTGTGTTTAGATGTTGTAATTTTATATTGGTAATATGTATTATTGTGGTGGTGATGTTTGATGATGAGTTTAATGATTTATTTAAATGGAATTGGAATTTTTGTATAGGTTACCTTTTTATTATTATTTGGTGAATGTAATAAAGGAATGTATAGTGGAGTAAATGATTGTTTAGTTATTGTAGAAGATGATAAATTGTTGTAAGGTAGGGAAATTGTACATGATTAGTGTACCTTACTATGTAAAGATGATAAAAAAAAAAAAAAAAGAATTCAATTAGTTTATTTAGTTATTAATGAGATTTAGTATGTGTCGAATTGAGGTTCTTATAAAAATTGTGTAGCAATATAAGTAATTGTTGTATATGGTTAGTTGAGAAAAAAAAAATGTGAGGCTCATATAAGTTCCCTTATGTTTTAAAAAATTGATAAATTTTATGTGACTTGAGATGAGAATGATTATGGTTAATGAATTAATAAGGCGACGTGTTTAAAATGGATAATTAACTGTCATGGTAAAATGTTACATGTGAAATGTAAATTGATAAATGGTAAACAATGCAAATAAATAAAATGAATTGATGATAATATGGTTAAGCATACACTATTTGATATTGAAAAGATATTGAAGTGGTATCTCTTTTTTGGAAACCTTGAGGAGCACCAAGAGTTGGAGCTACTGCAGTTGGAGGAGATCGACATGCTAGATATGCAAGTAGGTGTTCATCACCTCATTTGAATTTAAAAATTAGTAATTGATATTACTAAAAATACTTTGTTTGATTTATGTGTATTGATTGTTAGAAATGTAAAGCAAATACAAAAATAATATTACAAATTTAAAGATTGATTGGCATCTGTGAGATCATAATTGAAATATAGACAACCAAATGAATTTGCCAGATCAGTTGATATCCATGAGGGGATAACTGATTGGCAACCGAATAAGTTCGCCAAGTTAATTTATAGTTGTGAAGGAATAATCAAGTTATTAGTAACCAAATGGATTCATCAGATTGATTGATATCCGCTAGAATATAGCTAGATTGTTGATGATCAAATTAGTTTGCTAGATTGATTGACACCCATAAGAGAGTAGCCAAAATATAGGCCACCAAATAGGTTTATGCCTTGTTTGTTTCAAGGAAACCAGATTACAGGAATTGACTTTTCTTATTTTCCAACGTTTGGCAATCACCCGAAAAATTGGTCAAAGGAAAGTTTTTTTCCTTTTGATAAGGAAAGGAAAACACTTTCCATCTTTACAAAAACACATCTGGTCTCTCTTTTTCTGAAAACAACAAAAGCAAGAAGAATTTTGATCTTACTGAGAAATCAGATCCCTGGACACTTTTTTTCAGGTATTTTTCCCCCTCTCTATTTCTCTATATTATTTCGTTTATATGTTTTTATTTTTTTCGTTCATAGATCTGTTCTCTATTTCTGTATATTATTTCCTTTATATGTTTTTAATTTTTTCATTCATGGATCTGTAAGAATTATAGCAAGAAATCCTTTGACCTGTTTAATTTATTGTGTCTGTTACCAAAAAAATCCATAGTTTATCTTCTGCCTGTAAAACATTTTCCCATACCCAACGCAAATACAGAGACGCAAACAAGGCACCAGTTTTCTTCCTCATCTCACCTTGTCACATTCAAACAAAATCACATAAAAAACCAAGCAAATTCATCACAAGCAAGCCATAAAAATTATAGTTTATTTTCTTGCACATTCGGCAGCTTCTTAGACAAACCAAACTTCCCCATCCCAGACCCAACCCTGTTTCCCCGTCCCCCGATCCAACGCAAACAGAGAGACGTAAAGTTAAGGGGGGGGATTAGTGAATCTGTTGTGTTGCCCTGCCTGCCTGCCCTTGCCCCTTGCATCTGTGATGTTGCCTGCTTCTTGAGAACATGAAATGGCGAGAGAAAGGCAGGGGAAGTTAAGGACCGAGAGAGAACAACCAATAGAGAAAGTTGAGGCGAGAGAGAACAGAGAAAATAATCGGGGAAACCGAATACCACTTACCCAGGGGATTAGAGATTGAGGGGAAACTGACAGAGAGGAAACTGAGAGAGAAACCAGATGAGAGAAAAACAGTGAAATCATGGGAAATCGACAGAGGGGAAACATGGGAAACCAGGGGACACCGACGGGGGGAAACAAGGGAGGGGGAGGGGAAACCGACAATCAGATTAATTTTAAGAATTAAAATGATCGATCTTGATCGTTGTGAACTTATAAATTGTATATTGTCAGCTTCTTTGAGCATAATTTATTATATTGATTGTGTTAGTATTTTATATGCCTTTTTTAATATTTATTTCCCTAAATTTTTAGGTTTTGTTATCAGAATAGGAAGAGAAATCGCATGTATGAAAATGATGATATTGAAAAGTTGTCTAAACATATTGGAAATGTAGCATTTGCAATTCAAAGTCTCAGCAAAAATCAACTTGATGTTAATGTGTTGTATACAGAAGTGATGAAAATTGAAGGCTTTGATGAGATCACTTTTGGGGATGCATTTGATCATTTAGTCCAAAATTAGATGTTGGCAAAAGCATTTATGGCAAAAAATGCTAATTTGAGGAAAATTTGGGTTCAAAATTTTGTGAACCGACACTGCTACAAGCCTGCTTGCTAATATGGTTTGACTATTTTTAAAATTTGGGTTCAGACTATGTTTGTTATTTAACGAGTATGTTTACTTGTTTAATTCGGTCTAGCATGTTTATGTTTGTAATTTGAACTAATATGTATGTATATGACATCGAAACTTAATATTTATGCATGACTATGTTTGATGTTAGATATTTATATTTATATCTTGATGTTTATTTGATATATATTAAAGGGATATTAAAAGAGATAATTGCCTTTACCCGTACAAAAAAAATATTTATCCAAAAAACCCATAAAAATATTTTTGTATGTATTTATCTTTTAAAAAAATTCTTTATACCAAAAAAAAAAAACCCAAATATATAACTCTTACCATAAACTAATTTGGCTTTCTTCATATGGAAAAAAAATTATTTTAAGCTTTTAAAATTGAAAAAAAAATATTCATAGGTTTTACGTAAAAAATATTTCACAAGCTTATTTCTCTATAATATGATATGATATATATATATATATAGTTATATTTTATAAAATAAGCTATGTATGAATATAGGATATATAAAAAAAAAAATTCATCATTATACTTTTTAGATTTTTTTTTTTTTATTGTAAGTGATTAAATATTTTATATATATTAGATAAACTTGAAAAAAAATTAATTCATTAATAAATTATTTTTCCAGTTCATTTTCCATAACACAACCAAACACTAGAAAGTGTTTTCCAGTTCATTTTTCCATAACACTACCAAACATCGGAAAATACTTTCCCGGAATTCACTTTCCCCGAAATTCACTTTCCAAAAGAAAACCACTTTCCTGCAAACAAATGGAGCCTTAATGCAATTACAGTGTCCATGAGAGAAGCTGAAATTATTGTGGCAGGAATGTAGAATAAAAAGAAATATTAAATGTTAGATTAAGAGAGATGGGTTAAAAATGTTATTTTGATCAAAACATTAAGGAAAATAGTATGGATATATAGTGGCAGATTTATTGTTTATAATAATAATTAAATTTGTATATTATTATTTATGCACTTACATGCTCTTCATAAGTCAGACGAGAGCATTAAGTTTTAATACCAGTTGACATATACATGAATGAATTATAAGGAGTTTGTGACAATATAAAACCATCAAAGACTAAAAATACTATTAAAATATAAAAAAAAACATTCTTGAAATGCTTAATTTTATTTATCAATGTCTTCACTTACCAAAAGGATATTACAATCCTTCATATAGAAAAAAAAAAAAAAAAAAACTAGAAAACCATAATAATAATGAATAAAAAAATAAACTAGAAAAAAATATTATATCAAAATAGAAAAAACTAGAAAACATAATAATAAAATATATAAAAAATAAAATATAAAGAAATGAAATTAATTAAGAAAAACATATATTTTTCTAAAAATGCTCCTACACGTAGTTATTAAACTCAGGACCGGCCCGACATGTCGAACCTGGGACCTGATTGACATGGTAGTTGGATCGGTCTGAGTAAGACAAAAGACCAAGATCCCAGCAAAATCTGGTTGACCTGTGACTTGGGCGACCCGACAAAACCCAGTTGAAACTTAATCTTTTTTTCTTTCAAATGTGTTTTTTCTCATAGTCAGATACCCTTTTATATATATATATATATATATATATATATATATATATATAGTTGATTATTAACCCATTTTTAAAGTTCAATATATAAATACTAGAAGAATGTTTTATTTTTTCAATGTGGGATCTGAAATTCTTTAGTATATATACTCTATGTTTATAAGAAAAAAATTATTTTTTTAATGTGAAATTTGAACTCCTTTAGTATATATCCTCTATATTTACAATTAAAAAAGTTATGTTTTTTTAATGTGAGATAAAAAAATATTTTTTGTTTAAATACTTCAACTTAAAAGAATAACATAATAATATAGTATTTTTTTCAATGTGGGATAAAAAAATATTTTAAAAATAATCTTTTAAACTTAATTATTTATAACATGTATATCCTATATTTATATGGATTATTTTTTTAATTTTTTTATATAAAATATTAAAACTTCAAATATTTTTTTTTTAATTTTTTTGAGTTAATTCGAGATGATCTGGATGAATATATATAACTCGAGACACGATTTTATAGTCAGGTCAATTTTCGAATAGAATATACTAATTATGCTACCGCATCACCTAGTTTGGTGATTTAGTGATCATAATTATACCAAGTTGACCGGTAAAATTTGTGATTTGGTTGTTCAATCCATAATATGAATAATTCAACAACATCAATTTTATTTTATTTTATTTTATTTTTTTTTATATAAATAATATCATAACTCGCCTTTACCAGTTGAATCCGAAATCCAAAACTTAAATCAAGTCAAATCCCAAAGGGATTTGATATATATACCTCTATATTATAAGTATACTTTAGTAGCAGCTTGCCAAAAACAAACCTTTAATTATCATTTATTTTGTTATAGATGCAACGTTCGGAAACTTCTATTGAGAATCGGACCAAATTTCCCGAAGAAGTTGCCATCCTCATACGAAGTCAGTCCACTACACAGCTCTCGATGCATAGAGACTACAGTCCCAAGAACCTCTTGGATGGACGAATGATAGGCGTTTGCGTATACGATAATTATGGGTTTACAATGTTTTTTTTTAAATATTATTTTTAATTATATTAAAATAATTTTTAATTATTAAAATTTAATTTTTTTAAAAACACAACTTTACGAGACACAAAATAATAATGAATAAAAAAATAAACTAGAAAAAATATTATATTGAAACATGGAAAAAAAACTAGAAAAACATAATAATAAAAAATATATAAAAATAAAATATAAAGAAATGAAATTAATTAAGAAAAACATATATTTTCCTAAAAATGCTTCTACACATAATTATTAAACTCGGACCGGCCCGACATGTCGACCTGGGACCCGGTTGACCTGGTGGATGGATCGGTTCAAGTAGGGCAAAAGACCAAGATGGGTAAAAACTTGGCAAAACTTGATTGACCTGTAACTCAGGTGATCCGACAAAACCGGTTGAGATCTAATCTTTCTTTTCTTTCAAATGTGTTTTTCTCATAGTCAGAGGACCCTTTATATATATATATATATATATATATATATATATATATATATATATATATATTAGTTGATTATTAACCCATTTTTAAAGTTCATTATATAAATACTAGAAGAATGCTTTTATTTTTTCAATGTAGGATCTGAAACCCTTTAGTATATATACTCTATGTTTACAAGAAAAAAATTATTTTTTCAATGTGAAATTTGAATCCTTTTAGTATGTATACTCTATATTTACAATAAAAAAGTTATGTTTTTTCAATGTAAGATAAAAAATCCATTTTTGTTTTAAATACTTTAATTTAAAAGAATAACATACTAACATGATATTTTTTTAATACGAAATAAAAAAATCTTTTGAAATAATCTTTTAAACTTCATTGTTTATAACATATATAGCCTATATTTATATTAATTACTTCTTAATTTTTTTATACGAAATATTAAAATTTTAAATATTTTTTTTTTTAATTTTTTTTAGTTGATTCAAGCTTGACTTGGATCAATCTATAGAACCGAATATCCGACTTTTTAGCTGGATCAACCCCCAAGTCAAATATAATAACAATGCTACTGCATCACCTAGTTTAGTGACTTATTGACCATAATTAGTCTAGACTAGGTTTGTTTTCAGACCAAATTGACCCGATAAAAATTGTGATTTGGTTGTTCAATTTATAATATGAATAATTAAACAATGTGAATTTTATTTTATTTTATTTTATTTTTTATATAAATAATATCATAACCTGCCTTTACCAGTTGAATCCGAAATCCAAAACTTAAATCAAGTCAAATCCCAAAGGGATTTGATACATATACCTCTATATTATAAGTATACATTTGTAGCAACTTGCCAAAAACAAACCTTTAATTATCATTTATTTTGTTATAGATGCAACGTTCGGAAACTTCTATTGAGAATCGGACCAAATTTCCTGATGAAGTTGCCAGCCTCATACGAAGTCAGTCCATTACACAGCTCTCGATGCATAGAGACTACAGTCCCAAGAACCCTTTTTTTTTTTTTTATTAACGTGGGTGTCCGGGTCAGCTTGAGTGTACTTCGACTAAACTCATTGGCCCTGAAATTAACGACCATGTAAGCCTCTAGTGGTCATTATATGAGCAACCTAGGATTTGAACCTGAGAACACAGAAAAAACAAACATTTTGATCCCAAGCTTTTACTATTGGGCCACCACCTAGATGGTTAGTCCCAAGAACCTCTTGGATTGACGAGTGATAGGCGTTTGTGTATACTATAATTATGGGTTTGGTATGTATTTTTTTAAAAAAATATATATTAAAATAATTTTAAAATATAAAAAATTTTAAATTTTAAAAAACACAAATTACGCTTTCAAACACTGCTTATGTGATGGGTGCTTGGATATAAAATTATCGTATGGACCGCTCCGCACCCCCAGGTCGCACCCAGACCAATTGTCTCGTGGGATCGCATTCCCTGGGTCAACAACCCTTTTTTATATTTTCTATGAATTTTATATTTACACAATCTTTTTAAAAAATGCCTGCACTTGTTATATTTGTTGTGTTGTGATGTAGTATGATGCCTTGTTATATTATATTGTACTGTGAGATTAAACGTGTAAAATTATTTAATAATTAATTGTTTGGTGATTTAGTTTCGTGCCGTTTAAATTAAAATTATCTTTCAAAACATAATTTCAATTAAATATTTTTTAAATTATATATATTTTTAATGAAACTAATATATCTTTTTAACTTTTTTTTATAAAAAAAAAATCAACTTCCAGAAATGAAACAACTAATTTTTTAAATCTTTAAAGAATCATTTCTTTATACTTTTAATTTGAGGTAAAGCAACAAAGAAAAGTAGACGGCCAACACAATCTTGGCGTTTGAAAAGGATGGGACGTGGAAGGAAGAAAAGTAAGAAGAGGACAAGGCAAATCTCAAGGCATTTTACTAACACGGGAAACATAAAACGAATAAGCAAAGTAAAAATGTAGAGAAAATATTTTCTCATGTCCCACATGAAATAAACTATTCTCTCAAATTCTAAGAGAAAATGGGGGGAAAACTTAATAAAACACCAATTTTATATTTTTATAATTATTTTTCTCCCACCTTTTCCAATTTAGATCTTATTAAAACATATTTTTTTAAACTTGATAATTAAAAGAATAATATTAAAACTAACCTTAATTCAAATGTGGGTTTTTATTTTGTTACGAAGTCATCAATCATGTATAGTTTGCAAAAACAACATTTTAGATTAAAATATATATATCTTTTACCCATCAACAGTCTTTTAAATAAATTTATTTTATTAAAAAACAGATTTATATTTACATGTACATAAATTTTACCAAAGCTGATATATATTTTAATTAAAAAAATACATATAAAATAATATCAAGAGGATGTTTGAGAATACAATAATAATTTTGTTTCAAAGTCATCAATCATGTTATAATTTGCAAAGACAACATTTTAGCTTACAAATTATATATTTTTTACCCATCAACCAATCCTTTAAATAAATTTATTTTATTAAAAAAACAAATTATATTTACATGTATATGAATTTTACCAAAGCTGATATATATTTTAATTAAAATATATATATAAAATAATATCAAAAGGGTATTTGAGAGTACAGTAATAATTGTTTTTAAAAATATTTTTATTTAAAGTATCAAAATATATATTTTTAAAAAAGTAAGTTTTTTTAAAATATCAAACTTGTGAAAAATGTCATTTCAAACGCGCCCCAAAATGGCTCTCAAGTAGATAGCTATCACTCCAAATGCATATTAGCATATTAGTCCTCAATCTTCAAAATCTTGCAGACTGACACCGACTCAACTGGCCATCTTTCAGCCCAATTGGAGAACGCTGAGTTCAATAAATAGAACAAGAGCGAGCCTCCAAGGGTCAAATTGAGCGAAGAATTCTATCCACACGGGACAAAAATCATACTTCAGGTGGATGGATTAATCCTAAGATGAGCATTATTTTGAAATTGAAGCTAGCAATCCTTGCAGCTCACTCTTTATCCCATGAAACAGTAGAAGAACCATCCCTGCATGCAATCCATAATCATGATGGAATCAAGGGAATGTTTGAGAGTATAATAATAATAATATTTTATTTTTAAAAAAATTATTTTTAACATTTATTTTTACATTTTATTTTGCGAAAGATACTGCCAGCAAAGACATTAATTTGGCAAGCGGGGGCAACACTCACATATGAACATTTGTTTGTAGAAAGCATTCACTTATGTTTCTGCATGAAGAACACGCACAAGCACTACAGAGATGCTTTAACTTTAATTATCTGCCATACCACTAGAACTATTGCCTGTTGAGAATTCTTTTTGCCAACTATCAGCTACACAATTCGTTTACTCATTGGTTG
The DNA here is from genome assembly GCF_005239225.2 of Populus alba. Classification (NCBI taxonomy): domain Eukaryota; kingdom Viridiplantae; phylum Streptophyta; class Magnoliopsida; order Malpighiales; family Salicaceae; genus Populus; species Populus alba. Next base: position 14,899,192 of record NC_133285.1, on the reverse strand, counting down.
GCAGGAGTAAAGATTTAAGGTGCTCAAATCTGATACACATGTGACATGAGCCATTTTCAGGAAAAGCAAGCAACTCTACAAATGGCTAGCTATTACCCCCACAGGAAAAAGGGCATCCAAAATGCTACACCATTAGAAGGATTCACTACTAAGGAAAAGCTTTGTCTTGGAGAAGTTGGTTAATTTTCTCCAGAACTCGATCGAGTCTTCTCTCTTCTTCTTCCTTGCATTCTAGCATCTTCTTGTGGCGTTCTAGAATTACTTGAACAAACTCTTGCTCTAAAGCAGTAGAAGGAAGCTTATTCAACTCTCCCAGCCTGTTATCTTGATCCGGTTCTGGCTTCGACAATGTTTCAATCTCTGGGGTCATTCCTTCTATCTGATTTCCTCTCGTATCCAGTTCTGCTTCCCTGTCCTTCCTTCTTTCTGCAGCTTGCAATTCTCTCTCCAGACTTGCTGTCCTTGTTGAGATCACACTCTTCTCTGCCAACGTAATTTCTAACTGTTTTTTCATCTTGTACCCTACCACTACCAATTCCGACCTTAAGAATCTACAGTCAAAACCTTGCTTCTCCAAATTTTTTATCACCTTTACTAATGACTCCACACGTTCGGGTGCAACGCTTTTGTCTATCAAAACTATGTCCCTCACCTCAAAGAGGAAAAGCCAATACTGACAATATAAGAATTCATTTTGCTCTGATTTGTTAGGAAATTCAAGAATCACCTTCGGATCTTGAGGAAACACTCTAAAAATGTGGGGATAACACTTCTCCATCAACTCCTTCACTGGCATTTTTTCACTCCTCTGCATTGGTACAGGTTCCAATTTGTTATCTTCCTTCAGCTGCATTAGGTACGCATGCACTTCCATGGGGTTCTCTGGATCAATTTGGACATGTACTTTCTGTTTCTTTGCTGGTGGATTTGATAACGTGTCCTCTCCTTCCTTCACCTGCATTACAATTCCAAAATTCAAACTGCCGACACAAGCAAAACTTCATACTTAGCTAATCTATGTGTCTTCTTTGCACGGTAGCAATACTGAAGCAGGATTGTGAGTTCTTCTGTGTACTTGTCCTTTTAGATTTAAGGTTTCAACATAACTTTTCCCATTCTTGATTAGAAATCAAGATATTCAGGTAGTGGTATTTATTTAACTGTAACATTGTCTATTGTATAAATGATTTTCTCTTGATACTATTGAATTATTAATTTTTTTGAAAAAAACAAAATTCTAATCATATTCGGCCAAAACATGATGGAATTGACTGTGTTTGCATTGATGTCAAAACCAGCGTATTGATATTTCTCTTTTTTATGAATTATATATTTATGGTAAAATGTAACAAACTCCTCTCGAACTATTGGTCACAGCTAGCAGTGGGAAATTAATAAAGTCCTTCTGTTAAGGAAATCTAGGTTTCCATCCAATTGGTGTTAACTCAAATAAATTTATTTACTGGAAATGTTAATTATATTTATTTTGACCACAAAAACCCTTCCATATCTTATCAATCATTAAATTTTACCAAAATTGTTCAAATCAGTGCTTGTCCAGTGTCCACCACGGGGTAATATGGTTGATACTGCACGCACATGCATTTCACATGTTTTGAGTTAACATCTAGGTTTAGTAACTTCATTCCTAATTATGTTTAGGACTAGTGGCATCAAAATAATTTGTTCAAGGGTTTGACAATTTTCCCTATATCTTATACTATAATTTTCTCCCAATTTTGTTTGGAATTATCAAATTTGTTTATTTTTAAATAATCATCATAGAGATTATAATTTTGCTAAATAATTAGAAACAGTTTCTACATGTTAAAATTTAGTGTTTAATTTTATTGCACATAATTATAGTTGGTTTTTTTAAAAAATGTTTGGTAAAAAAATTCATTAAGTGTTGATAAAATCCATCCTAGAACTAAGCTCAAATATTCATTTCTTTCTAGGTGATATAACAATTCTTTGTTCATCTTTTATTCTACCTTAAAGTATATGTATTTATAAATGTATATTGCATCTTAATATTGGATTTTTGATGTTAATTAAATAATTAATGTTTAATTGTCTATAGTATAATATTCAACAAAGATTAACAATCGATTTTGAGATTACTATGGGTAATGTTTATAATAGCATAGGGTTAAAACTAAGGTGTAAGGTAGAATTGTGGCTTTTGTTGGTGGAAGCGACCAAATTTATTCATCAAGTTGTGTCAAAAGGGGGGAATGATCTATATTTCAAGCTAGACTATTTAGTAAAATTGAAGCTTGTATAAACTTAGTCCAAGAAATTGTAAGGATCTTTAGTGAGCTATTTTTCACTTTGTTGAAGGTTGGATAATTGTAAATTTGGATCTCTTTTGGTTTCATCTATAAATGTGTCGAATATATAGTGCAAGGTAGTTCCTCTAACAAAATTTTACGTGAAGTTAGAATTTGGGATGGACACTCTCCACAAATATACGACCACATGTCATTCCTATATATGCATAATGAAAACAACACAAAGATACCTGTATCAATCTGCACAACATGCAGGTATGCAAGATCCTATAGTACATAAAACAAACAAAACCAACCAGACCACCTCTTGCAAGCAGGAAACACGACTTTTTGATGAGAAGGGAGTTCTTTCTAGCATTATCTAGAAAATTAGATAGCCACATTTACCTACCTGTTCACTTTACCTCCAAAACATACTTTTTTATTTTGAATAATAATAGTAACTGTCAGTAGTGACCTATCAAAGTAGAATTATCGAGTATGATATTTTTATAATTGAAATCAGGTTGAGAAAATAGTAATTCTACACAACAGTTTTGCCATATAAGATATGCCCCAAAAGCAATTTACCAGCTCATAGAATTCTATAAGACAACCCAATTTTCAGTTTTTTAAATAGTAGAAGAACAGTTTAATGCATCATCCATAAAAGCATGCCTGTCTAAGATGGTTGGTTTTTCCAGTCCCTTGCAATATATCACAAATTAAGAGGGTAAGTTTTTGAAATGAAATTAAATATACCAGATGTGATAATCTTGTGCTTTACAGAATTTTTGTTGAAAGGTTATGATCAGGGCATAACATTCAAGTGCATTTTCACTCCTAAGCGATTTCAGCATCTACAGATAAATCAATTTTAAGGATTCCATTTCTTTCTGTTCATTTCTCCCTGGAGTTATACAATCCACAAGGAAGCAGTAACTCGACAGATGAATCTAATATTATTGGGGTTTACCAATCATATGCTAAGGCATTCATTTTCTAAGACAGCAAAGGAATGTTCTTGAAGTAAAATCTATAAAAGTAATGCATCCCACCTGATAATATCATTAAGCTCACAAAGATAGTGCAGAAGAAGTAACTATCACAAAATAGTATATTCATGAGAAGGAAACTCTAAGACATCCAACTTACTTCAACAGGTTGGTTGAGAGTAATTGAGGGTATGTGACGCATGTTAGCAGATTTGCCACTGCGCTCGGGATATTTAGGAACTTGGGCATCAGGAACACTAGGAAGTGTAGCTGAAGATGAACCTCTTCCTACAAACCCTGTTATATTTAATCAAGTACTTAATTAGTGGTGAAAATTTAGAAATCACGATGATAATAATGGTGGGAGGCAACAATTCTATCATATCAAATAAATTATTTGATATCTTCGTCAAGCAATCAACATAAACAAATAAACAAAATCTAATACACGAAACCAATAGATATTTACTTCACTAGCACAAAACCACCATTTTTCATTCAACTTAAAAGATAAATTCCCATTTGGAAGTATGTAGAGGTTACGGTTGAGTATACCAGTAGGACGTCCTATAAGTTTGCGTCTTCGTATGCTCACCATCTCCACATCCACTCCTCCTATAACAAGGCATAAAGGTGCAGTTAATGGCTCCAAACAGTGAACGACTACCATCTTTATTCTTAAACAAAAAGGGCAAATCATTTATGATATAATTAATTTATAACTACCATAAGAAATATAACCACAACGAATGAAAAATAAGAAATGATCGTTTACAACATAAAAAACTCTTAAATTGCGGAGGAAAAAAAAAAAGGGAAAAAGAAATGGAGCATTAAGCATTTGATTAATGACCAAGGAACACAGTATTCACAAAGAAATGGCAGCAGTCGCTAGCATATAACACAATTAATCATCTAAACTTAAGCCAAGCAGCCAATGCCATTCGAATAATCAAATATATGCAGTTCAGTCAGATAAGACTGCAAAAATTAGGCCACTAAGCAGTCATTAATAGAACTAACTTGCCTAACAAGCATTCACGAGGTTGAATATTCTTTCAGAATCCCAAGTTAGAAGAAATTATTAATAAATCAGGAAAAGGAGCAACAAAAGCTTAGACCATAACATGAATCTAAACGAAAAAATAATGATAAAAATGAGTCACCGGCAACGATGCAATATTTCATAATGTAAGCAAGAAAGCTACCATAACCAAGAAGGGTCAAGCAATAGTTGCATCCATGTTCAAGATTCGAGAAAATACAACATGGGGAAGCAAAAAAATAGAAAATTAAGAGAAACCCACATTAAAAAAAAAATCCCATTTTTTACAATTAAAAAAAAAAGATCAAAAAATAATCACCGCCCACAACTTTGCAAGACAAGCAAGGGGGAGAGCATGCAACCTTTCAACACAAAAAGAGAAAGAAAGGGTGTTGGGTAAAACCTGAGACAAACTGAATGCGATTGTGGCAGCGTAGAAGCCGAGGAGCATTACCTCCGTCCGGTCTACAGTAGTGTAAAGCGAACTGACGCTTGGATTTCAATCACCTACTACATTGAACTCCCTGACGCTTTTCAACGGGAGCATTCCTGGGCTGGGTGGGGTGTTCTAGTCCTGGCCTAAGCTAGTAGTGATCTTAGAGTAAGCCCATGTACATATAGGCTTTAAATTTGTCCAGGGTAAGCTCAATTGTTAATTGTTTTGATAAAGGTTATTCATCTTTCAAAATTTGTAATCCAACTATTTAATTTAGTCTATTTATACCATTAATGTAGTTGTTTGAATGTTATTTTATATTAAAAAAATATAACAAAAAGATATAAAATAAATAAATATTTTTTAAAAATTATATTATTTCGATGTAAATATTATTTGGACATGTAAGTTAATATATGTGTTGGAAAGGTTCGAGGAAACAGTTTTGACATAAAAAGCTTTTTCAAATATAACACAACCAATGGAAAATTGTAGATGAAAACTGTGATATTTAAAAGAAGACATTTTTATATAAAAAATGACCAGTGCTGTTTAAAAAAAAACCGCAGTTTCCACATGTAATTTGTTTAAATAATATAGTTCTCACTTGCAATTTTAAAAAAAACCCGCTTGTGGAAATTACGGTTTTTTTTATTATTTTATTTTTAAAAAAAATATTTTTTCTAGTTTTTCATTTTAAAAAAAAAAAATGTGTTATTTTTTTAATCTAAATTTGTTTCAAGATTGTATCTATCTCTTAGCACATTATTAAATATATATTTTTTAAATCAGAACTAGAATTATTTTCTCGAAACATTTTTTTTTTTTAGCCGCAGCAGTAAAAGCTACTGCAATGCCGAGCAAACACTAACCCGGCAACTCTCCCTCCACATAGAGGCAGGTTTGTTTGTCTTTTTCTACTTCTCCCTTCTCTCCCCGTCTCACCCTCGTTGGAAAATGTCTCCTGTGAGCTTAAATCGCCTCCTCTCCTCCACTCTCAAGAAACCCAGACTTGTCTTCTATCCACTCCCACCTCCATCCACTCTTCAAATCACCGACCCTTCACTCTATCACCGGCACCGCCCATTCTCCGAAAACCCTCAATCCCAACCGCCCGAAATCCCATTCCTCAAAACCCCAACTCGAACCCCACTCGAAACCCAATTCGAAACATGGACCCAAAACCTCAAACCGGGTTTCACCCCAACCGATGTCGATACAGCCATCCGGGCCCAGTCCGACCCGGATCTCGCTCTCGACATCTTCCGTTGGACGGCGCAGCAACGTAATTACAAGCACAATCACATCACCTACCTGACCGTGATCAAAATCCTGATCAGCGGCAGGCGATACCGCCAGGCAGAGACTCTAATCGAAGAGGTGATTGCTGGTGCTTGCGAGATTAGTGTTCCTCTCTATAATTCGATGATTCGCTTCTGCTGCGGCCGTAAGTTGTTGTTTAATCGCGCCTTTGATATCTATAAGAAAATGTTGAAATCGGAGGATTGTAAGCCCACATTGGATACTTACACGTTGTTGTTTAATTCATTGCTTAGGAGATTCAATAAGTTGAATGTTTGTTATGTGTATTTGCATGCGGTGAAATCGTTGACGAAGCAAATGAAGGCGTCAGGTGTGATACCGGATACTTTTGTTCTCAATATGATCATCAAAGCTTATGCTAAGTGTTTGGAAGTAGATGAGGCTGTGAGGGTTTTTCGCGAAATGGGGTTGTATGGTTGTGAGGCTAATGCTTATAGCTATAGTTATTTAGTAAAGGGACTGTGTGGAAAGGGGAGAAGTGGGCAGGGTTTAGGGTTTTACAAAGAAATGAAGGGTAAGGGGTTGGTGCCCAGCGGGAGTACTTATATGATTTTGATCTGTAGTCTTGGGATGGAGCGGAGGTTCGAGGAAGCAATTGGGGTTGTGTTTGACATGTTGGGGGATTCAATGTCGCCTGATCTGTTGACTTATAGGACGGTGTTGGAAGGGTTGTGTAGGGAGGGAATGGTTGATAAGGCTTTTGAGTTATTAGAGGAGTGGAGGAAGAAGGATGGATTCATGGGTGAGAAGAATTACAAGAGTTTGTTAAATGGATTGCATTTTGTAAGTCGGCAGTAGACTCCGTGCTCGCAACTTTGTTGGATGTGAATTCCTCATTAAATCGGAGGCAATTGTCTGCTTGAAGATGGAATTATGAGCTGCAGTCATCCATACTTACAATATGATTGCTTGAAGCAGATTGGATACTGTATTCCGAGCATCTTGCTCAAAGTTACTGGATGTGCGTGGTGATAGTGCTGCAGCCAGTGCAGGAGAAGAGGTTGCTGTTGCTTCTGCCTTTCAGGAAAGAGATAATACTATTTTTCCCATGATGAATGTAGACTGTCTGACCACTTAGAAAACATGACAATAAAGTGACAATAAAATGGAATTATGGCTTAGTCTCGTGTAGAAAATCATATATCATGGACATGAACTTCTTTTGCTTCAGTAATGGAAGGCATTGTAAGTGGAACTCAAGTTCTTGCTTCAAAACTAACTAGATTGTAGAATTTGTTTAACACATTCAGCAGACATCCTTTGTTTTCTCTTTGTTGTAACAGTATAATTGGATTGATGGTTTCGGATTGAACAAAACTGACATTGCATATCCGCTAAAATCCCTCCTCATCTCCGATTTTGTGCATGGATTGATGTATTTGGATTGAAGTTGTAACTGGATTTGGTAGGGCAGTTCACGATATGCCAATTCTCTAGTCCTGTAGCAGCTGACATCTTCTTACCGGCATGTAGATGCACAAAGTTTGGAAAGAAGCCAAATGGTTCAAATATAAGTTTATCTATATACCTTGCCCCATAGATGCCTTGATCGTAGGTTGTGCAATTGGGTGTAAATGTTAAATAAAAAATCTCAAGTGATGACTCCAAGCAGAAACGTTGTGATGCTTCTCCATTAATTTTGTAAACTGGTATAATAATACACTCACGTTGTTACTGGTAGTTTTGATAGATATATATATAAGGATAGTTAAAAATGTTTTCTTTTGTAATTTATATGCAATATTTTTTAAAAATTTAAAATTAATGATACTTGTTTAATAACTAAATTTTTAGTTTCAATTATATTTGGTTAGGGTTTTTTTCTTCCTTTCAAGGTAGTTATTGGTTGACAAGATATTAAGATGATGAGACAAAGGCTCTATTTTTTTTTTGTTTTTGCAGTTTGAAAGTGTGTATATATGTATATATATTAAAATTTTAGGAGGGTATTTAGATTATTTTGATATGCTAAAATAAAAAAAAAATTAAAAAAAAAAATATTATTTACATTTATAAATAAAAAACATTTTAAAAAGCAACAAATATTATTTTTACCTAGAAAAAAAATTACTTTTACTAAACAAGCTCAAAGAATCATGTCTATTTTATTTTAAGATTACAAAAATTCACTTTCCATGTACATTTATTTTAAATTCCAATCTCCAACTTTTCAACCAATGTTTTTGTTTCTCGTGTTTTATATTCTAAATATTAGAAAAAAGCTGAAGATTTTTTTAAAATAAAAGGATATCATTTCAGTTTTTTATTTTTTATTTTTTTTAATCGTATCTAAATCAACGTGAATCTATAATGGATCCATGTTGACTTCCAACCCATATGTCGATTAAAACACCCACAATCTAGGCCCAGGTCCAGGCCTAGGCCCGTGTCGTTCAGGCTGGGTCCGGGTCTGATAAATATGGTTCGTGCACCTCTTCCATGTTATATAACGAATCTCAGTCTCCTACTGGGTGTCAAACAGAAGACACCACACAGTGAGAGAGACTGCAATTTGCAAAGATGGGCTTCAACTGCGCATCCAAGGCGACCGCGATATTCCTTTTGCTATCAGTATCAGCGCTGGGTAATTATCTGTGAGATTTATTTAGATCCAATCATTAGCAGCTTTCTTCCTTTTGATCTATAAATTCTCACTCTCGTCTCTCGTCTCTCGCAGTTTGCGCTAAGAAATCCGGCGATGTCAAGGAATTGCAGATCGGCGTGAAGGTAACCAATCATCCGTCTCTGACTAATTCTGTTGCTTCCACTGATTTTTCTTCTAGGGTTTTAAATATAAGAAGAAAAACCTTGAGACTTACAGAGGTCCCACTAATATAGCATTTCAAGTGTATTATTTGAGTTTTTTCTTGTCATATTTTCTTATATTTTGAATTTCTTTTTTTATATATATTATTTCAGTACAAGCCCGAAACTTGTGAGGTTCAGGCTCACAAGGGAGATAGCATCAAAGTACACTATCGAGTAAGTCGGATCGCAGTTTTTGTTTGATATTTAACCTATTTATTCATTAGACCTTCCATTATTGAGTGCAGCAATGAAGTTGTAAAATATTAACAATAAGTATATAGTCCACGTTGTGTTGTGATATTTGTTGAATTGGAATTCGTTCTAGCTTCGTTTAGGTTTGCATTTTTTCGGGAGGATTTGGTGATATGCATCTTGCATAGTGTAGATTAGTAATTTGAACATAATTTTTAAACCGTTTAACCACTATATAAACAGTTTGCGTGTTATTTTCAAAGCATTTTTAAGAATGATTGAATTTCAGAAAATATTACAACAAAGTTTTTTCTACAATTGAGGATTGTAACCTTAGGACTTGAGAAACCCTAATTTTTTCTTTTGTTATACGTTGTGTTGATTGATATTAGACTGTGTTGGCATTTGTGAAGGGATTGCTAATTTTAGAAATTTTAGATTCGGTGACTAGTCGTATACTTTTGTCGTGTCTTCTATCGATGATATATAATTGGCTTTGTCTATGGCTGTTTATGTATTTTTGGAGCTTAGGTCTCATTATGTCTCCTAAGGGTTGCAAAGTATGTGCTTGGTATGCCCTTTTTAAATGTAGATTTTTCCTAGTATTTGTACTTCATTTCATCTGTATGTCATCCAACTCTAAAGTATACAACACAAGGACGGACCCTGAGTGCATAGGATAGGCACCTGTTAATTGGACATGTAGACAAGCATAGCCCCATCTTAGGGGATGATGGGCACCACTTTGGAGAAACACTGGCATGGAAAAAGAAGTCTAATGGCGCCTGTGACTTATGGTCCCCCAAAATGATTGAACAAGCCTAAATGCATAGGATAGATGATTGTTAGTTCTGTTTATTTTTTCTTTTTTGATTTCTTTGAGTTCGGTTTCTTAATTCCACCTATCAATTCTTTTGCTGATATCATAGGTTTTTTTCTGCACAGGGAAAACTCACCGATGGAACAGTATTCGACTCCAGCTTTGAAAGGGGTGATCCTATTGCATTTGAGCTCGGCAGTGGTCAAGTTATCAAAGGTCTGAGCTACATTAACAACCATTGCTTTAATCAATCTTTTGGTTTCATTCTTCATATATATATGTGTGTGTGTGTGTGTGTGTGTGGTTTGCATGGAAATTATTTAGGCTAACATAAAATCCATCCACTGCAGGATGGGACCAAGGACTGCTGGGAGCGTGTGTAGGTGAGAAGCGAAAATTGAAAATACCTGCAAAACTTGGTTATGGGGAGCAGGGATCCCCTCCTACCATTCCAGGTAATATATTATTTCCCACTCTCTTATTGAAACCCGTCATACTGTTTTCATTAGTGAGATGCTGAGGTATCTATGCCAAGTTGGTGTTTAGCTGACTTTTCAAACTAGGATAATCTATGATATTGCTGAGAATCTTTTGTTTGGTTCTATTTGATTAAACTATCTTGACACACACACACACAGATTTAACTTTACTGTTTCGTTACTTGGAATCGTGATCGGCATACAGTAATATGTGGTGGTTATATGAAAATTTCAGGTGGAGCGACACTAATATTTGACACTGAGCTTGTCGAGGTGAATGGGAAAACATCAAGTGGAGGGGGAGCTAGCGATAGTGAGCTTTAGTCAGTATTCTGTGCAATGGCTTTCGCCATGGTTACTTGTCACAGTTTTTAGTAGCTCTTGCGGCCAAGCCAAAAAAAAAAACGTTGGAATTGATACTAGTCAAACCGGAAAACATTGAGATAATTTGCTGGCTACATTTAATAAATGTGGTTTTATTTGCTTATTTTATCAACCTACCATTTTGTCTCTTAATTTTTAAAAGTTGGCCAATATCTCAATATTTTTGAACATTTTACTCGATTAAGACCCATTGATGCATACTTCAAGCTTCAAAAGGTCCAAAACGAAAGTTCCTTTCACATTTTCACAACAATCAAACAGTATAAATCACACATTAATCACCGTGGCCTTGTTAGACTCTCAGTAATAAAGAAAGTGGAGTTAGTAACATTAACACAACAGATCGACTTCAATAGTTGGGCAACCTAAGTAACCAAATACAACAAGCAACCTTAAGCAAACAAGCACTACAAAACACCAACAAGAAACACATGTAAGCATAATATATTTTTTAATGTCATAAGCTATAATTATTTTAATGTTATGAGCTATAATTCTTAGATTACATGGAAATTTGTCTAAAACAACATTTTAGATTCCTTGATTATGATCGACAAGAAACCATAAAAGCTCGAAACCATAGAAGCTCAAGAAGGTTTCTTTAATTCTTTAAATCCTTAGATTCATCACGACCACAAAAAACTAGTCATTTAAACAAACAAAAAAAAATGAATAGAATCCTTTGATTCAGAACTTGTTGATACGGTAAAAAATTCAAGTTAATTTTAGATAAAAGCCAACTTTTAATTTGTTTATTTTTTATTAAAAAAAATATATTATTTTAATGATTCTTTAAAAAAAATGAGAGGCCAACTTTCTTAATCCGTGATCAAGTCTTTATTCTGAGTTGATATCGATTCAGGATTTACAACTATGGTTTATAACTGGTCTACAAGTAATTGAATAAACCTTAGCTTCAAACCAAAAGAAAAAAAAAAAATCCAATTACCTCTGGGGATCACCGCTGATTTCTCGATCTTTCCCCATCACTCCCAAGACTCAATGCAACAAGACCCCCGATGCAATCCCAGCCGTCAACTAAACCAACCGGAAATTATTACGTGGTCCTTTCACACGTCACCGGAAAAACACCTGTAGCTTTTTTGTTGGTCATTCACACGTCACACGAGAAACACTTATAACTTTTTTGTTTGATGAATCCATGGGTTAAGGCTCTGCATAGTTTTCTTAATATGATTACTCATCAATTAATTTTCTTAATATAAGTACTTCGATCAAAATCTAGACATTAAATATCGACTTAGCTTTGTCACAATGGTGCATTATATTTTTCAAAGATATTTTTTATTTAAAAATTTTTAAAATAGTTTTTTTTTTAATTTTAATTTTTCTTATACTAGTATAATAAAACTATTGAAAAACATTAAATTGATATTTTTTAAAATAAAATATTTTATTATTTTTTTTTAAAAAAAAAGCTATCATACTTATACTCTCAGACAAATTATAAGACTAAAACTCACTGCTCACTTTTTTTAGATTGCTTATTCACACTACATTTCAATTATAAAAATACAACGAACATTAATAATATAGTTTTAATGATAAATTAGAGTCTATTTAGCATAAGTTATGAAAAATAATTTTTAATTTTGAGTTATATTTTTTAAAAGAATAAAATATGACACAAAATAAATTAAAATTATTCTAAGTTATAATTATGTTTCGTCAAAATAGATTAAGGTAATTTTTTTTTATCAAAAAACTACAATATTAGTAGAATCCATAAGTTAAGAGGTGTGAATTTTAACTTTAGATCAAACCAAAATTTTGAATTAATTTTGTAATAAAATTTTAAAGTAAGTAAAAACTTATTTCTAAACAAATATATTTATAATTTTTATACGAGTTAAAAATTAAAAATAACTCATAATGTTTAGAAATGTAGAAACAGTTATTTTTCAAAGTATTTTTTTATTTAAAAATATATCAAAATAATTTTTTATTATTTTTAATATTAATATATCAAAATGATTTTGAAAATATTAAAAAAATTAATTTAAAATAAAAAAAAATTAAAATATTTTTAAAACATAAAAATAAAAATAAACTTAAACTTAAAGCAACAAAAACTTAATCCAACTCCACGAATAAAATGAGAAAAATCAATTTGATAAGTAGCAGTACCATATCACAAAAACTAATTGATGAAGGATCGTATTGAGAAATGTACTTAAGTACAAGGACTCGTGATCTTATAAAAGTAAACTTTGATTTATTTTATTTTATTTTATTTTTCTGGAATCATCTGACCTTCACTAACAAGCTAGCTAAACCCTCGTAGAAGTCTCTAGAACCCATTTCTATCCTTCATATACAAAAGAGAGGCCTTCGGCAGTTTGGCTTCACTCCCTCACTAACTCCAATCACCAGCAAGCAGTTAGGTCTCTTTCTTTCTCCAAATTAAGATCAGAATCACGTTGTTTTACAATTCGCGGCGGCAATGGAAGAAGACTTCGAGCTTCCTACTGGAGACGAGATGATGATGAACAACGGCGACCAGCTTGATCTCCCAGACGAAGGTCCGATGCTGAAGGTAGGTGAAGAGAAGGAGATCGGCAACCAAGGCTTGAAAAAGAAGCTTCTCAAGGAAGGTGAAGGTTGGGACACTCCTGATAACGGCGACGAAGTCGAAGGTATTAATCGAAAGAGATTATCAATTAATATTTCTTTCTTTTCTCTGATTTATAATTTTATTTTATTTATTCTTGGCAGTTCATTACACGGGGACGCTTTTGGACGGAACTCAGTTTGATTCGAGTAGGGATAGAGGGACGCCGTTCAAGTTCACTCTTGGTCAAGGTTAGGGTTTCTTTTCTTTTCTTTTTATGAGAAACGCTATTTGAAATAATTCTTGATCTATTGTGCTGTTTTTTAACTATTTCAATTTCAAATGTGGCTTCCTAATTGTTATCATGCTATGAACCATTTTTTTAGAGATTCGCAATTGTTTCTCGGAAATTTTTATAAAGAAGTGATTAATGAGTGGAAACTGGAATGTTGAAGAATGTTAAGTAAATGGTAGGGGGGATTGAGTGTTGAGAAGAAAAAATGGGCAAATAACTAGGAAGGAGTTAATCCCGATGAGAATCGAGAAGATGGATGCAAAGAGTGGTTGATGTATGAGTAGATTTGATTTGATGGTTATGAAAGACCAATTAGAATGGAAATGGAGTTTTAACATGGTCAGCTGGGAAAAGCGACAAGTCATGAAATCCTAAAGCATCATGGTGTAGAAAAAAGGGCATCGTGTCTGTGGGAGGAGTACTTGGGTGAGGCTAGCGAGGAGGATACCTTAGAGATCAACAGACTTATCAGTATAAAAATAGTGGCTCTGTTTCACAGTATGAAAGAATTCCAAGATGTTCACACACACACATGCTATTTACAAAATTAACGTCAGATCTTAGTGATGAGGAAATCTAGAGGACTGATAGTTGGATCTGACAAGTTATGGAAAGATCAAAATCAGCTTGTAAGGCTTGCATAAGCACCCTAACATGAATAAATTACGGTCAGGAAGATGCTACAAGATCAGTAGCATGTGATGCACTGGAAGCTTTTCTCAAAGAAAATTCACTTGTTGATGGTTGTTTTTTCAGGCTTCGTTGATGTTTATTTAACTAGTCATTTTTTTTTGGAGATTTTTTTATGTATACTCATGGGATTTTATTTTCCCAATGGCATTTGCTAGAACATTTATATACTATATTAATACAGGCCTACAATTGACAAATTTTGCTGTGTTGTTTTCGTTCTTCAGGGTTTTGTAATCATGAAGTCTTGACTGTGTTTTCAGTTTCTTATATCTGTCTAATAGTTGATGCAGACACAGTTTTTAATGTTTTTACCTTTGGTGCTTAGTGGAGAGAGTGATGTCTTGTTTTTGTTTCGGACAAGGAACAAGGATGACTTATTCCATGCGTTTCTTCTTGTTATTCTACAGGCCAAGTGATTAAAGGATGGGACCTAGGTATCAAGACAATGAAGAAAGGTGAAAATGCCCTTTTCACCATTCCTGCTGACTTGGCCTATGGCTCTTCTGGCTCAGCTCCAACTATTCCTCCCAATGCCACACTCCAGTTTGATGTTGAATTGCTGTCCTGGAGCAGCATCAAGGACATCTGTAAGGATGGTGGGATATTTAAGAAGATACTTGTTGAAGGAGAGAAATGGGAGAATCCAAAGGACCTTGACGAAGTGATAGGTAATTTTAACTGTTCAGTACTGATGAATTATTTTGTTATTGTTATTGCAATGACTTTAGAGCATTAACTGCTGTCTTGACTTCTTATTTATACAGTTCGGTATGAAGCTCAACTCGAGGATGGTTCAGTTGTTGCTAGGTCTGACGGAGTAGAGTTTACTGTTAAGGATGGTTAGTTTTGTAAATCCTTTCTTGGTGATGTTATCCACTGCTGTCTATCTCATTGGTGTTCTTAATGTATGGATGTATTATATGCGAGGTCATTTCTGTCCTGCACTGGCAAGAGCTGTGAAGACTATGAAGAAGGGGGAGAAGGTTCTCTTAACAGTGAAGCCACAATGTAAGCTGTCTTCTTGAAGACCTGGTTGGATTTGAACAAATATCTTGGTTTGCAAAATTCTCTTACCATTGTTGTTAAATTTTTAATTTAGATGGATTTGGGGAGAAGGGTAAGCCAGCATCTGGCGATGAAAGTGCTGTTCCACCTAATGCTAATATTCAGATTACTCTGGAGTTGGTTGACTGGAAGACTGTGACGGAGGTAACTGATGACAAGAAGGTTATAAAGAAAATCTTGAAGGAAGGTGATGGATATGAGCGTCCAAATGAGGGGGCTGTTGTAAAAGGTTGGTCTTGAACAACAGGAAAGAAAATGCTTAGCTGCCTTAAATTATAGTGTTCAGACCATATAATGGCTGTGTGAGTTTGTTGCTTGCAGTGAAATTGATTGGGAAGTTGCAAGATGGCACAGTATTTTTTAAGAAGGGACAAGACGACAGTGAGTTGTTTGAGTTCAAGACAGATGAAGGTAAGTTCCATTGTGGTTCTTTCCCCTCTCCCCGCATTCTATGTTTTTTCAAAACTTGTTTGTGACTATTGATGTTTTGACAGAGCAAGTAATTGATGGACTTGATAGAGCTGTGTCTACGATGAAGAAGGGTGAGCTGGCCCTTTTGACCATTGCACCAGAGTATGCATTTGGCTCATCTGAGTCGCAGCAGGAGCTGGCTGTTGTTCCTCCAAACTCTACTGTGTGCTATGAGATAGAGCTGGTTTCCTTCGACAAGGAGAAGGAATCATGGGACATGAATACTGATGAGAAGATTGAAGCTGCTGGCAAAAAGAAGGAAGAGGGGAATGTGTTGTTCAAGGCTGGAAAATATGTGAAGGCATCTAAAAGATATGAGAAGGTATCTTTTGCAAAAAAATTGCTTGGCGTTTACTGAATATTTGGATTTGTGAAATGCTCCTCCTGTGCAGTACGTATTTGAATATTTGATGGGCGTTGTTTCAGGCTGTGAAGTTTATAGAATATGATTCTTCTTTTAGAGAGGAGGAGAAAAAGCAGGCCAAGGCACTGAAGGTTGCCTGCAACCTAAACAACGCTGCCTGCAAACTGAAATTAAAGGATTACAAACAGGCAGAGAAGTTGTGCACCAAGGTTAGAGACGTGAAGTTATTTCTTGGTCCTGTATCTTGATTAAGTCTTGCATCAGTTATGCGGTTGGAGTTCTGATATAGTAACTGTTCAGGTATTAGAGTTGGAGAGTAGAAATGTGAAAGCTCTCTACAGAAGAGCCCAGGCTTATATTCAGCTTGCAGATTTGGATCTGGCTGAGTTTGATATTAAGAAAGCTCTCGAGATTGATCCTGACAACAGGTAGGTCTTGTATTCTGGTTTTTGATTTGTTTCTTCGGAGTCCCTTCCGTGCTGGTTAATCTTACACATCACATTTATCATTTAAAACTAGGGATGTCAAGCTGGAGCACAAAGCTTTGAAAGAAAAGATGAAGGAATACAATAAGAAGGAAGCCAAGTTTTATGGCAACATGTTTGCCAAGATGTCCAAGTTGGGATCTCTTGAATCTAATGTAAGTATGCAGCTTAAACTGATACTTCTAATTGCTACAATGCCCGAGTTCTTTATACAAGTACCGTGTGTTGTTTTGCCTCTACGAGGTATATAGATCAGTATGTTTATTAGAAGCAGAGCCATTTGAATCTGAAGCTGAGCCTATTGAAAAACGAATTATATTTAGTCCCTTAAAAATTTTAATGGTCAGTTGTGATTTTCTTCCCTTTCCAATTATTGATTCACTGTCGACTCCGTGCATACAGAAAGCAGAAGCCAAGGAGGCAGAGCCCATGAGTGTAGACAGCGAGGCATGAGCAGAGAGTGACAAGTTGGCACTGGACTGTTACAACAAGGCAGAGTAAAATTCTAATCATTTTCTTTTAATTAACAATTCAAGGTTTTGCCTTGGTACCTAAGACTGCTTCTGTCTGGTGTTTTTTCCGTTTATGGTAATGGATTTTTATCTGCTACCAGTATAAGATTTCATTAACTATCATTGTAAACAACTTTGCTCCGTTGAGCTTTTCTCGATTTCTCTAGCTGTGCTATTAAAGAAGTTTGGATTTTACATGAGCATGGGCTGCTGATGCCACTCACGTTTCAGTTATACACACACGTAAGGGTAGGAAGATGGTCAAAGTCAACGCAAAATAAAAAAACACAAATACAAGAGAGGCCAGATGTAAATGTGATGTAACACAATATTATTGGCCGTGCCTTTTTCTGTTGCTTGCTTGTCAATGCTATGCCAGCAACGGTTAAAATCTGTTAATGGCGTGGTTTTGCCGCGTTGTTTGAAACATGTGGCAGTGGTTTATAGGGCAGTCAATCTTACATGATTAGTCCGGTGATCCGTGTAAGGTGGGTTGGACTTTAGTTTGATTTGAAAAAAAAAAAAAAAAACTAGCGATAAAATTAGGTCAAGGTAGAGCAGAGCTAGATGTGGAGACGATGGATCTTTTAGATTTTTCTAGATTCGTGTGTCAAATATTAAGGTGGGTAGAGGATTTGGAGGATTCATCACTCAGGAAAATTTTATTTATGATGAGTTGCATCTTATTAGTTTATATTTTCAAAAAAATATACCTACATGGAAAAAAGAAAATTAAATTTAGAACTCGTCAAAAGTGGGTCTATGATGATACTAGTTTTTCATCAACACTATAAAAATACTCACATCGATCAACCCTCGTTTGTTTTCGAGAACCTTTTCTTATGGAATTATAATTTTAAAAATGTACCTCTCAAAGCTGGGATTCCATTCCAGAAGCTTCAACATAAAATAAATTTCACTAAATGATAATATCTTTCGAGTTTACATTTGAAGGTAAACAGTCTATGAAATAGCAATCTTCAAAAAGAATGGGAATGATATATATCGTGACAATCCAATGACGCCCGCTTCATCCATCTTGGCATGCAAGTGCACGTTTCCGTTACACCACGGCACAAAAAGCCACTGAAACGAAGCAAGCAGGGCGGAGAATCGATGCCCTGCACTAATTTTAGAGTGTGTCCCCGTGCCATCCACCACTCTGGGATTACTTTCAATAACCTCCAGCGTTGAGATGACAGGCCACAATAATACAGCGGTCCTTTACTCAAAAAAGAAAAAAAATTTTAAATAAATAAATGAACAGAACACAAATCTTTGCCGAGAACAGACGAGTAAGTTGCTTCAATCAACTGTGAAACAACGTCTACGGTTCTGAACAGTGTAGTATCTAATTTGCTTCAGTCACAGGCTATCATGGGAGAGAGTCATCAATCTTGGATGCCATGATATGACGGTCAACTCACCTGTTCTCCGATCAAGTCAAGACCGACAACCAGAAAACTGATCCCTTGAAATAACAGGAAGTAGAAGTGAATTCCTTGGGCAGATAGCAAGCTTCTCACTGCGGCAGTCAACAGTATCAACGCCAGAGCAAGTTCCTTCCTATACAAACTATTTCTCTTCTTTTTCCCAGTTTTCTTGGTTGTTTCTATCTTGTTCAGCACATCCAGCCCTGATTCCGAGCAAGACCTGTGGAGATTTGTGGTTTCCACCAGGGGGTCAGATTCCCTTTCAGCAAATGCAACTAGGTCTGCCTCTGACGATCTTCCTAATTTCTTTGTGACTACCCACTCGTAAGAACTTCCTAGTCGGAACAATCCGGAGATCATGGCATTGAATTTGGTCACGGACATGGTGTTCTCAAACAGAAGGTATGGGACGATGAATGGGAATGACCGTGGCGCCGGGAGAATATTCAAGATAGACATCAATCCAGGGATATAGCACACAACCCAAGCTGGTAGCTCTGCTTCTGGTAGGAACATGGAAAGTGGGAGAATGATGCAGAAGAGAGTGAAGGAGTAAAAAGGCAGGATAAGCTTCCTTAGTAAGAAGAAAAGAAATATCAAGTTTGCTTTCTTGCCAAAAGACACCTGTAATTTGGAAGGAAATATTTTAGGTTGTTGACACTAAATATACTCGAAAAGATTCATTGCATTAGAAAACTTCCTAGGTAGATAAATCCTGCTTTCAGTACCTTTGCACGAAGCGTGTCGACAAAGCACAAGCGGAACAGCTGCATTGGACCTGAATGCCAGCGATGTTGCTGTTTCTTGTAAGCCTCATAGGACTCTGGAAGTTCACAAAGGCACTGCAGAAAGATAGAATAACACAATTACATTGATTATCCAGCTCAAAATGCACAAGGTGATACAGCGAGTTTTAATACCATGACAAACCTGAACATCATTCAAATATACAAACTTCCATCCACAGAGATGAGCTCGAACAGCAATATCCATGTCCTCAACGGTTGTCCGTTCCAACCAGCCACCACACTCTTCAAGGGCTTTAATCCTCCATACACCAGCAGTTCCATTAAAACCAAAGAAGTTGATGAAAACACCATTCACCTGTTGCTCAACCTCAAAGTGGAACGATAAGTTTATGTTCTGCAGTCTTGTGAGCAAGTTCTCATCCTTGTTTACAAACGCCCACCTTGTCTGGACCAATGCTAGGTCATCCTTCCCCTGCAAATTCAGAAACAATTCACTAAAATCATCGCAATAAAGCAGATTATTCTCTAACAAGAAACACAGTGGCCAAATCTAGAAAGGCATCAGCTTCACAAGGTTACCACTTCCAACCAGCTGGAAGCTCCAGGGCGCCGACATCAAAACTAATCATGTAACTCTGTGCTAAGTGAAATAATAGCAGATATACCAAATCAACGGTGCAAGAGAACTTCAATTGTTATACAGGTTCCAGCAAATTGATCATAACTTTACCTTGAAGTGAGGGATAGTTTTCTTCAAGAAATCAGGTCCTGGCTGAAAATCTGCATCAAATATTGCCACAAACTCATAATCTTTTACATAATCACAACTCATTGCAGATTTCAGGTTTCCTGCCTTGTAGCCTGTGCGTATGAGACGATGCCTATACAATATATGCACACCCCTTTGTTGCCATTTCTGTACTTCTGCCTTGATGAGGAGTTGAGCATCTAATTCATCAGAATCATCCAGAACCTGTATAAGCATTCTCTCCTTTGGCCAGTCCTGGACACAGCATGCTGCAATAGATTGTTGGTAAACCTGTGTGCCAACCAATGATTTTTAGAAATTAATCCTCTAAGTAACGTAAATTCTACGAATAATTACATGGCTAACTAATCCACTAAGGTTCATTTGATAGTGCAGTGAAGTAAGGTTAAAACTGCGTTTTGTTTTAGCTACATTTTTAAAAATATTTGATTAATAAACACATTGTATTTTTATACGAGTACTAGTGAAATTCTTTGCAATGAAAAAGGAAATTCTTTGCAATGAAAGAGCCACAATTTATAGTTTTTCTTATACTTTAATAAATCGTAATCCCAAAAACTATAACAATATCAAACACGTAATAGTATAATCAGCTAGTATGCTTCCCTTTTAAAATGATTTTTAAACTATTTTTTTATTTTAAAAAATATGAATTAAATATTTTTGAGGTAATTTTCAACTATTATAATGCAATAATATCATAAAAATAATAAAATTACTTTAATATATTTTCAATAAAAAGTAATATAAACATACAAAATAACAAATTCAGTAATTTTTTTATTTTTTTTAAAGTTGAGGATTAGAAACCTACATCTGCTTGCTTACCTCCCTTTCATTGCACATTGGAATCTGCACCAAGACCATCGGATAATCCTCCACACTCTCGCTACCATCATACTCCACTGCCGCCACCGGCCGCAGTTTCCAAAACTTGATCCAAAAACACCCTAACATCAACACAACACGATCCACCGACTGTATCAAAAACAAGACAATACACACATTTGTCAAGCTCTGCAGCGGCGGCGCCAAGTAACTAGCTCTTATTTCCAACCACTTTGCATAGACTCTCTCCACGGCAGCCTCCGCCGACTCCACCGACGGGGGACTGAAATGCCATCCCTTGAAATAAGCAACTAACTCGAAACACAATAACAAAATCACCAGAAATAAAAACAGTTTTATGATCCTGTAAAGCCGCCGTGACGAGGCGGAGGAATCGGATGGCGAGTCTGTTGTGTTCGTAGCGATCCTGCGATTGGCTGTTCGGAGGAGGGAAACTGAGCCATTGGTCAGCCACGCGAGGGAGGTTGCGAGTTGTTGGAATTTGAGGAGCCAAAGCCAGGACAGCTGGCGAGCACTACGAGTGTGTCCTTTATCGACGGTTGGATCCGAGATAGGGTTGCGGATCTCGACGGCTAAGAAGGCGGTGCTATCAGGTTTGTCGAGAAAGCCGCGTTGCTTGTTCCACCATTCTTGAAACTCGTGGTTTTGTGCTTGACTACTCATGGATAAAAAGGTTAAAATTTAGCAAACGCAAGAGACTCTACTGGCTACTCCTATATTATAGAAGCTAAGGGAAGGGAAGAGGAAAGGGAGGAAGGCAGAGGAGAAGACAGGCCATGTGATGTGATGTATCTGTGTAGTTTCCTATCCAGATTTTGATCCGCACGCACTAATCACGGAGATGCTCCGGGGGCGGTCTCGACTCGTGTTTTAGACGAAAAAATTTATGGTACTGCCTATTTAATTATTGGATAAAAAATAATTAAAGTGTTTCCAAGTAATTATATAAAAAATAATTATAATATAAACACTATAAAATTTTCAAGTAATTAACGTGTTTTTTTATTAATTTTTCTATTTATGTTTTTAACTTGGTCATTAGTTCTTTATTAGGTTAACTCAATAATTTATATATATAATCTTGATTTTATTAAGAATACAAATTTAATATTATTAATTTTTTTTTATGATGCGATGTGATATTTTTATATTTGAAAAATCTTATATTAGTAAAAGAATTTTTAAAAAAAAAATTAATAATTCTATAAAAAATCATCTCATAAATTAAATTATTCAATTTTCATGTAATTAACCTGGATAACGAACATTAAGAATTTAATCATTTTATAAAAATTAAGTATTGATTTAATTGAATGTATTCAGAGAATACGAGGGTTAATTGAACGAATTTAATGAATGTAAAAACTAATTAATTAAATTAAAAATATAGGGATAGAGTTTAATGATTTACAGGCTAGTAAACTTTCGGATTTTGCCACTTGCTTGTTCATGTGGCGCGTGATGAGATTCGTTATGACATGATGATGATTGATAGTGTGTGTGTGTGTGTGTTTGAATATATATATTATATATAGATAGATAGAAGGCGATAAAAACTTAACGGTGTCTATTTGGAGAGCTTCTCTTGTCTTCGTGTCTTGTCTTGTGTGTTTGACAGAGGAGATCGAATTGGAGAGGAATTTCTAGTTTTAGCATGTTTAGGCTTTTAACCAGTGTTCAGTTACTGAAAAGGTAAAAAGATGAGACAAAAACGTGCTTTAGGATTAGTGTTATTAAAAGGGTTAAATTCGTTCGAGTTTTAAATTAAATAAGATAAAAATTAATTTTATATAACTTTGTTGATTTAACAAATAACTAATACTTAGTTTAACTTGGCTATGTTAAATTATTATCAAACCAAGTTTAAATTTAAATTAGATAAAAATTAATTCATTGTAACTTGATCAACCTATAAATTAATAATCTAATAAAAACTCGATTTAATTTTTTATAAAATAACTAATTTAAATTAATTTATGTTAATTCAAATCTTGAACAAGAATATAAATAAGAACATCATTAATAACTTTGGTTAAAATCTTATATGTAAACTAGAAAGACAAAACTCAGAGTCATGAAATGAATTCAAAGGGTCATTCCAAACAAATAAAAAAAATAAAAACAACATTATTTTTATAACAAAAATTAAAAAAAAGTTATTAAAGTGAGAGTTACAGGTTTTGATTAAATCTAGATCATTCAATTTTTTATTTTTATTTTTTTAATCTAAATCAGTCCGGACATTAGATTCCAAGTCAAACTGCCAAGTTGGATCGGAATTTATAACAGATGTTAGAATAGTAAGGCAGACGGATTCGAGTAGGAGCGTGGGATATAGGATCGTGAAAGCCACTGATCAAGCGAGTGGCTTAACCTTTTGAAGTTCGGCATAAGAAGGTAAAAATAAAAGGCTTTTGTAATTAGTGTTAAAGTTACTCAACCTAATCTCATTAACGCGTTTTTCAAATAAAAATATTTTTTTTATATTATACTTCACGTTTAACTAAACAAGTGATATTAGTTTTTTTTTTATCAAATAAATAAATAAATAATGCACCCGTTTTAATAACAAATATGGAATAACATCTTTTATCTTATAGTAAATTCATTCTTACCATAAATAATTAGACTTTCCTTATTTCTAAAACATTTTCTTGTTACTTTATTCGTGTCTTTTTTTCTATGTTTAGGTTTTCTCTAATTTTTCTTCTCTTCTCTTTTCCTTTAAATTTCAATTTGAATGTTTGGGGTAGTGGCAGAATAAAAACTGTTCCTTTTTCAACATTTTTTTTTATTTCCTTAACCATTTAAGTTGCTACTTAAAGATACTAGAATATAAACAATAATTGATTTTATATATAAAAAAGATGGCTATCCTTTAGAAAAATTAAAGAACATAAGAATTCTGATTTTCTTGCCGATAAAAAAAACCCCTAAAACATCTACAAAAGAAAAACAATTAAATTGCATTTATGAAAACCCCTAAAAAACAGCTATGGTTCGAGAGTGCTATAATTTCTGTTTTTTTAATACATTTTAAGAATATTTTTTACTTAAAAAATAAAAAAAAAAATTAGTGTTTTTGATGATTTTAATATGTTAACATGAAAAATAAAAAATAAAATATATTGAATTATTTTTAAATAAAAAAGACTTTTAAAAATTATCATATCCTATAAAACTAATCGGACATTAATCATGGATTGTTATATGAGAAAGATCATGAACATGTGGACTCACATGTAATGATAGATAAATAGTACAGTGACAATTTTTTTTCTTCTTTAGGTCTGGAAAGGGAGAGGAAAGCCCAAAACCCAGAAAGAAGCTTCATTAATTTATTTTTATGTTTTAAAAGTAATTTTAAAAAACTTATTTTTTTTATTTTTTTTTTATTTTTAAATTAATATATTTTTAATGTTTTTAAATTATTTTGATGTAAAAAAAAATTAAAATGGTTTATAGCTTTGAATTTATGGTGGTGGGGTTATAACTTTTTGAAAAAAAGTAAATTAGATAGGTATGTAACGAGTATTTTTGTTATTTGATTGCATTCTAATGAATTATTTTTATTTGTTTTTAAATTGTAGTTGGAATTGAGATTGAGAAAAAAGTAGTTTAATGTGTTTGATTAAAAATACTTTTGAAATTGAGGTTATAAAATAATTTTAAAAAAATATATTAATATTGATGATTTTTAATTTAAATATTGTAGATTTAACTATTGCTATTATATCATAAAATAAAAATACGTTATATAAAATATTTTTTATTATTCTATTAAACTATATAATTCCATCACGTACAAAATTCATTTGACAAGAACTACAGTTTCCATAGTTTTTTGAGCGTGCAATAAAATTATATAAAATATTATTAAGAATAAAATTGATTTGATATTACAGTGCGAATGAATTTAATTCACTATAAACTAGTTTTTTATATATAAAAAAAATATACAAAATATAAACACACTAATTTTTTTTTTTAAGTCACGAGAACAGTGCAAGTGAATTAATGTTCATTGTTTTAAGTGAACAGTGCAAGTGAATTACACTGTTCACTAAACACGGTTTGACAAAAAGCAGTCAGAAGCTACTTCGCGAAAATTATATTGCAAACGTGAATTATCATGGGGCCCCCAAAAATAAATTGTGTTTTTTATATAACCATACATTTGTTTTGCTGTGGTTGCTTCAAACACAAAAGCAACCACGCAAACAAACGGCCTCATAAATACCAAATTAACTTCAATTAAAAGTACTTTTTATAAAATAATTTTTTTCAAACCACAGCAACTATCACAATACCAAACACACTTTTAGAGAGCTATTGAAAATACAGTTTTTAAAAAAAATCATTTTTTTTTAAAAAACAATTTTTATATATTTTTTTATTGTTTTGATGCGCTAATTTAAAAAAAAATATTATAAAAATAAAAAATATTTTTTTAATACATTTCAACATAAAAAACACATTAAAAAACAATACCAATCACACTCTCGTACAATCACTTTAACTCAAGACCTAGCCTTGCTGTGCAGGGCAACCAATACTCCAGGCTCCAGGCTCCAGGCTCCTCCTAACTCAAGACATAGCCTTGCTGTTCCAGATTAAGCACCAGGAGCACTACCATACCCCACGCCAAAGGCTAATCAAGCCTAAACAAACACCCTCTATAATTTCTTAGAGCACCAGCAGCATCAAGCATGTCAATATTCAATTTATCAATTAATTAAAAAAAAATTAAAAATCAAAATAATATTTTTTTTTATATATATATTTTTTTTAAAAAATCAACGTATTATTCGTTGGATCGACCAAATTAATGTGTCAACATAAAGTTTTTACCAGGGTAGTTAAGTCTTTTTTTTAATAATTTTTTAATTCAAACCAACTCAAGGCTCGAGTTGATCCAGTCCTGGCTCTACCAGGTAGGATATTTTTTTAGAAAAAAAAATATTTTTCTTTGAATTTTATATTAATAACATATTTATTGACAAGATATTCAATATTTTTTTTTTGAGGTGCAAGGGAGTTGTGATGGTTCATAGCTTGTGAATTTATGGCGGTGGGTTTATAACTTTTGGGAAAAAAAGTAAATTAGTAACGAATTGATAGGATATGTAATGAGTATTTTTGTTACTTGATTGCATTCTAATGAACTATTTTTATTATTTTTTATATTTTTTTAAATGACGGTGGGGAGAATTTATCATTAAATCATGGATCATACCATTAATTAGTTCTAATATCTTTTTATTTATTTTTCTTCTCATATTTCTAAGTGATTTACATCAGTAACACAAAATTAACATATTCTTTAAAAACAAATTATTTTATATGAAACTTTACAATTAGCTTATCCTCACCCTTCCTTAATTAAGCACGGACGACATGCAATTATCCATTATATACCTGGTTGCTTAATTCTTAAAATCATAATTATAACTTAAAGACTCGTTACATTATAAGCACTACATTAAAAAAAAAAAAAAAAACTATGTAATGAGCCATTCATGATTAAAAGTAATCATGCAAGGATCTAATTGCAAATATTTTTACTATAAAAACTAAATTGTAACTTTATAATATACAAGGATAAAAATTCCAAATAAGGACCAATCTGTGAGTGAATTATAAATTAGGGATTGAATAGGTTTTTGAAAAAATACAAGAACTATTTTCGATGTATTCCGTTTTAGTTTTGCAAGAAAAAAAAGAAGAAGCAAAAACGCAATTATTCTATTACACACTTAATAACGTAATAATACATTTCATCGTACAAAGATGATTTCTATCGGTTTTCGGCTCTATGTTTTGACATCAGCTAAGTGGCCAGGCCCATGATTACAGTTTTATATGGGGCTCTAAGGAAAGGCCCAATTACAGCACTAAATATTATTCCTGGGCCAGAACTAAATATTTTGTTTGGGCCAGAACTGAACTAAAAGTTATCATTGGTGCTCTGCAGTAAAAAGATAAAACGATGGAGATGGGCAAGGCTCCGACTTCAGTCCTTTGCATCTCTATTCTCACGATAACAAAACAGGGCCTTTGACTTACATTCTGAAGGCCCATTATCTCTATTTCCCAATCCTACGGGCTTCCAAGAAGAAACCTGTCGAAATAAACCGGTGGTGTTTTTGCTTGACTTTTCCTTTCCCCTACTACACCGACCAGTTTTCAATGATACGGTTTTCAAACTTGGTTCGGGTCTGGTTTGGTTTAAAATTTACAGCCTGGATTTTTCAAGTCAACCATTGGCTTAGTGGGTCAATTCCAGGCCCAAATGTTTTCTAAAACATAATTTAGGATAAAAAAAAAAAACTCTTAACATTGACATGATTACATCTCACCTGAATTTTAAGTTATTAGTTGAACTATCAAGTTATTTGAGTTTAATTAAATTAAATTTTAAAATAATTTAAAATAAAATTCAAATTAAATTAGACTCCGAAGTTAACGAATAACCTGATTAACCTCATGTGAAACACGAGTTGAATAACTTTACTTTCTAATGCCATACAACCATGACAGCGTTTCCAACAGCTAGCTTAAGAAATTGTCCTCCGGACGCGCAGAAGAAATTTCTCAGATGTAAGACCAGACATGGTAGTGTCATAGACGCTCTCACCGAAATCCAAGCTCAAAATAATTCCACAACACCCTGTCACCAAATAAGAAAAAAAGAAAAGAAAATTCACAACGACTTGAAACAGAAAAAAAAAAAAAAAAAAACAACAATCGATCTTGGTGTGTTTGATATCTATGGGCTATCAATCGTTAGGGCAACACACTGTTATTGTCATAGGTTTTTCTTTTTTCCTTTTTAATGATGACTGGAGCCTAACCTAGGTACGGTATAGGTTAGAAAAAACCTATATATCACCAAAATTATATATATATATATATATATATATATATATATATTGGTATGTAATCTTTTTTCCTTCTTCGAGTTTTTTTTTTTTGATAATTTGACCCTTGATTTAGCTCCTTGTGTCGGTGTTCAGCATGGTTACTTCATTACACAAGAAAAAAATAAAAGGTTGGGAAAAAGATTGTGGAAGAAAAAAAGAAAGGAGAGAGAGAGAGAGAGAGAGGATAGGAAAGAAAACGCCCAAAAAGTATTCAACTCGGTAGAATTAAGCTCATCGAAGAGGAGAAGGTGAATGAATCCATGATTGAATTAGAAAACCCCTAATTTTATTTTGATTTCGAGCTCATTTTCTTCTTTTTATTTTTCTTGCATGGTGAGAAAACTATAAATGTTGTCTATGATTTAAGATAATGAGACCCATAAATTCAACAACCTGACAAAGAGTTCATGGTGTTGAGCAAACTTAGAGAAGAGAAACAACATAAATTTAAACAAAGAAATAAAATAAAATATACACACCATATTACAAAAAAAAATAAAAAAATGAAGTGCATATATACACCATATTACAAAAAATAAAATAAATTTAAACAGCATAAATTTAAACAAAGAAATAAAATAAAATATAGACACCATATTACAAAAAAAAATAAAAAAAAAATGAAGTGCATATATACACCATATTACAAAAAAAAAAAAAAAAAAGTGCCAGATATGCATTTTTCTACACTGCACCGTCTCAGAGACCACAGGCAGACGTCTGGAGGATAGCAAACATTTGAGCTGCTAGCACCGTCTCGGAGACCACGGAAATACATGCACCACGAGGATGTTTGAACATTCCTTGCCGCTACAGGATATCAAAAAATTGAGTTGCTTGCACATGAAATCGCATACTTTATTTGATTTTTGATAAGCTACTAGAGGATCTCAACTATTTGATGATTTCTTGGCTCTAAGGTCAACCTAGCTATTTTCCTCTTAGTGGAATGTAAAGTGCGAGTGGAAGGCAACCCACGCTAGGGGGTAGGGTTACCCTACATGACATTGTGTAAAATGTGGGAGTACGGACCCTAAGTTTTGAAACATGTTAATTAAACAAATATTTCGTTCATTGATTTAATTTAAATCTGACCGGATGAAATTGGATTATTAACTTGATGATTTATTTTTAAAATAATATTTAAGAGTTAAATCCAGATCAAGTTTTAAATTATATACATGTCTTATTTTGACAAAGTTTAATTTCACCCTTGTATATTAGTTTATCAATTTTTTTTTTATCAATCATTCTATTGTTTTAAAACCTTGTTCATTTTACTTGACTTGACATATGGATTCGAGTTTGAATTGAATTATAAAAAAATAAAATATATAATTGATTCATTGACTTAATTTAAATCTACCATGCATAAAATTGAATTATTAACTTGTTAATTTATTTTTAAAATAATATTCAAGAGTTAAATTCAAATCAAATTTTAAAACTATATACATGTTTTATTTTGGCAAAGTTTAATTTAACCTCTATCAATTTTTATTTTCTTTTAATGTTTTTATCAATCATCCCTCTTATATTTCATTCATTTGATAATAAGGTACTTCAATCATCATTCATTAACAAAAGTAATAATAAATATAATTTAATTTATAAACATCAATTTTCCTACAAATTAAAGTACAATTAGTTGACGATTAACTTTATAAAACTTGAAGTACGGAGGTTGTTTAATTATCTTTTAAAAACAAAATCATTAAATTAAGTATGATGAACGCTAATAAAGGTTGTTTAATTATTATTTTATACTACAAGGATTAATTAATTTATATTAATACATAACAAGGACTGAACATAACTAGCTCATAATAAACACTTGAAGTATTTCAACCACTCAATTCCTTGAATTTAATGGCCATTTATCCGCTGCATAAAAAACCTTTGGCATTGTTAACTATTGATAATTTTCTAAAATTCAGAATGCTCGTGAATGAAAGATTTTTTTTTTTAATTTAATATTTGGATATAAGATCATCACACGCTTGCATTAATGTTTTCTTCTCTAAGAGGTCAATAAGTTAATGATTAGTGATAGAAGACTCGACACCTAAAAAACAATAATTTTTTATGGGATTTAGGGACCATCTAATGATAAAGTCAACGATTTTTAATAAAAGATTACAATAAATAAAAAAATAAATTTTAAATTTTAATAACAAAAATATTTGTTTTTAGTTTGTGTATGATAAATACTCTGTAAAATAAAAGTATGAATGAATAGAAAAAGTGAGAACCCTTTACTTGGATAGTTCAGAGGATATATAGTTTCTAAATTTTGTCATGTTACTTGAATGGAGAGGTTCGAGCTTCACTTTTATCTTATAGCATTAACGAGGGATATATATTCTTTACACAATAGTAATGAGGGGATATATATCCCTTACATAAAATTAATGTAGATAGAAATATAATAGATTATTTAGAGATTTTTATGCACATAATGATATAGGGAGATAATCATTATTGATTTTTAAAATTTTATATTAAAAGAAATGAGAATAAATAAACAAATCAACATGACTCAAAATTCTTTTTGACACTGACATTTTCCTTCTTCA
This sequence comes from Populus alba, assembly GCF_005239225.2. Classification (NCBI taxonomy): domain Eukaryota; kingdom Viridiplantae; phylum Streptophyta; class Magnoliopsida; order Malpighiales; family Salicaceae; genus Populus; species Populus alba. The sequence continues at coordinate 14,868,681 of NC_133285.1, read as the reverse complement.
AAAAATGTGGGCTCTTTAAAAGAATATTTTTTTGTACACTTTTTTTCTCTGGATAAAGTTATTAAATTCTACCTAACTTAAAATTGATTTGAATCAATCTAAAATAATATTATTTTAATATTAAAAAACAAAATATTATTATTTTAATATTTAAAAATCAAATTAAATTTTAATTGGATCGACTAGATTTTAGATTGACTTATCAAGTTAAGAAAAATATACCAAACCAACCCTGATTTGATTTGATTTAATTTAAAACTTAACCTGAGCTAAAAATTTAACCAATGAATCACAAAATTACAGCGAGACCTAATTTAGAGGGTGTTTGGGAGTGTGGTAGCGGTTGCTTTTCAAATAGCTTTTCGTGCCGAAAAGCATGCCAATAATGTTTTTTTATTTTTTAAAAATCATTTTTGACATCAGCACATCAAAACGATCCAAAAAGCACAAACCGCACTTAATTTTAGCAAAAAAAAAAAATTTGAATTTTTTCGAAAAGCCGGTTTGGCCGCAATGCCAAACAGGCTCTTAATAATTTTACTTTGCGGTTTTGCACCATCTACGTGAATTTTAAAGCGTGGAGCTCTCTAGTCCTCCATCATTGAGAAGAGCAATGCACTCAAGAAAAATGAATGGTGTAAGAAGCTACTGCTAATTAAATAATTGTTAGGTGGAGAGGCACAAAGCTTCACGAGTTGAAAAAAGCTCACACTCGAAAAGTACATTGCAAATTGAAAACTGAGTAAATTTGTCCATCTCAAGTCACTGGAAGGGGGAAAAAAGGAAGAAAACAGGTAGGATTGTGACACAAAAAATTATAATTTCCTTGCAAATTACACATCTTGCATTGAAAAGAAACGGGATTTGATGGCGAGATCCTTTGAAATGCAGAAAAACAAAATATTCTTACAGTTGGAGAGCATGAAATAACGCCATGGTTGGTGAAGCAAATGATGGGTTTTTCTTCACAGCCCGTGTTTTCTTTTCTCCCCTGCAAAGAAAACACCCTTGGAGGTTAAAGAGACCTAAAAATTAAAGGTTCATGGAGGTGAAACTTGAGAGAGATTACAGGGGTCCAATTGGAAAGGGGGTGATAGAACAGCAACATCCTCTTATAAGCAATAGGTCACCTACCCTAATGATCACTAAATACCCTACAAAACAACAATATATATAATTATTTGCCCACTGGTAGGGTAGGGCCTCGCCTTGGTGAGATAAATCTCACAGTAATTCGCGGAAGCTCGAAGCTTTTCCTTCCATCAGGGACATGGATTTCAGGATTTTGATTAAGACAATTGACCTACAAAATTCCATTACACTAGTGGGCTAACTGCTAACTGAAGTTCTTGGTGGGATTTATGGTTTTTTGGTATTTTGGTAGTGAATGTTTTTTTAAATAATTTTTATTAAAAAATATATTAAAAAATATATTTTTTTATTTTTTTAAAAATTATTTTTGACATTATCATATTAAAATAATGTAAAAATATTAAAAAAATTATTAATTTGAAGTAAAAAAAATTAAAATTTTTATTTTTTTTTAAAAACGTTTTTTAAAACCAAACAAGTTCATATTATTATCCTCTTTCAATATTTCTTATGAGAGAAATTCCGTAAATGAAAAAACAAAGAGTAAAATGCCCATCTAATATTTTTAGTGTTGTGAGGTGTTGGTATAGTGATTAAAAAAAATAATTTTGAAACTAGTATTGAGAGGATTTATTAAAATCTTTTAATATATTAAACTGATGTGAAAAATATACCTTTAAAATTGTATCAAAAGAAATTAAGACTATGTGGTGGTGGTTGACTATATACAACACATTTGCTATCAAATAGAGAGGTCGTGTTTAGATCGTGTTTAATTACTACTTGAAAATAAAAAAGATATAGATTAAAAAAAAAAAAAACAAGACATGTCTTTCTATATCATTTATTTTAAAATAATAAAAATTTGATTTCAAAACTATTTCAAATATGCTTATTTTTTATGTTTTTTTTAATTAAATAGATTTTTATAAAGCGAGTTTGCACAACATTAAATACTAAAGTATAGTTGTGTTTGCTTTTCAAAGTATTTTTCACTTGTAAATACATTAAAATAATATATATATTTTTATTTTTTTAAAATTATTTTTGATATCAGCGCATTAAAATGATATGAAAACAATAAAAAAATATTAATTTGAAGAAAATAAAAAAATAAAAAAAATATTTTTTTTCAAAAATGCTTTTGAAATACAAAAACAAACAAGGTCTCATGAGATGGCAACCACCACCACCAACAATAATAAAAAATTTTCCTTTGCATAATTGCATCAAGGTTCTTTCTCCCCTTGGAGAATTTTGCCAGATTGTTAAAGGTCAAATGGAATTTCTCAACGAATTTCAGTATTGGCAAATAGTTGTCAAGTTATGTATTTCCAACAAGTTACCACTAGTTCTTCCATCATAAGTTTTTAATAGTGGAAGAAAACCGGCCCTCCCTTAAGTGTGTTTGGTATTTTAATACTTTTTAAGAGTTTTTTTTATAGTTTTGAAACCTTGACCCAGCGGGTCAACCCGGGATTGAAACCAAACTGATTTGAAAAAAAATAAGGAAAGAAAAAACTGATGTAATCCGATCAAAAACTCGGTTCCAACCAGTGACTTTTTTTTTTTTTTTTTTACTAAAATAACATTATTTTGATTTAAAAAAAAATAAATAAATTGACTTGGACAACTCATTGACCCGGTCAAAACTTGAAATCCTGGCCTTGGACAAGGTCAAGTCTGGAAAACTATGATTTTTTTATTTAAAAATATATAAAAACAATTTTTTTCTATTATCTTTTAACACTGAAGCATTAAAACTATAAAAAATATTAAAAAATCAATTTAATATTTTTAAAACATATATATAAAAAAAACAAACAATGTCAATGGACGAAACAGACAAGGAAATTAACAGTTGGAAAGACATCAAACAGTAATCCCTATGCACATTGCATTATGATTAGAGCCTTTGAAACTTTATGGGGACAAGACTTGTCACGTAAACATTTTCTAATTATCAGTAATATTATAATACTATAGAATAAGCATGTTCTGTACAAATTCTCTAATCCCTAGGGGCACAGCGCATTCACAGCATCTTTCTGGTGCCTGAATAAATAATAAGAATACAAATTTTGCAGGGCAATTATAGACCCTTGAATAAATAAATAAATAAAAACAGCTTGGCTGCAAGGCAGAAATCTTTTGTTAAACCCTAGAAAATGGATTTTTACTAACAACCTCACAGGAAAAGATTAGTCTATTTCCAAAGGGTATCTTTCCATACATGAATTCCACCAAACCAAACCCTTTCCTCCCTTTTTCCTATTCACTAATACTTTTAAAAGTAGAGGGGATGATAAAAGCCCTTCGATTCATTGGGTCTGGTCAGAATCTCACCACTTCCAACATGGGATTCTTTTGATGTTTATAAAATAATAATTGTTTTTTCTTTTCTTCAGAGGTTAGTTGTAGGATATGCGGTGCGGTGTGATTATAAATGTTTTTAAACTAAGAATTCAAAAAAAAAAAAAAAAAAAAAACTTCATGAACACTGCACAGCGACGAACAGTTGTTTGGAGTTTTTATTGCTTCATCTGCCTTTCTACACCGCGACGTAGAACCTACTAACTTCTAACTTCCAATCTCTGGCTGATTGATGAGCACTTTGACATTAAAAAAGGGAACAGAAACTTCTGTTTGTGGTTAATCGATGAAAATTACAGGAGGCCGGTAGTGTGTGCCAGAAATCATGCAATTGTTGACCCCAGCTCAAGATAAACCAATGTCATAATCACTCAAATCAGACTTTTACAGAAAGTCCTCAGTACAGACAGCTGGTTACAACATAAGAAAGAATCAAATCCTAAAGATTACACAATCTAGCATCGATTAATTATGATGATGCTTCTATTTCCATGGTCTTTATCTGTTCATCAATGTACAGACAGATAGAAAAGGACAGGTAGTGAACTTCTTCATTTACTAATTAGAATCGTATCTTACATCAAATCTGGTGCTGCAAGACTTGGCACCAAGATACATAAGAGCTAGGCTAGGATTTTACAGTGGATACTTCCAAGAAACTTGAAAAAAAGGATCTTGAGGGGGTGAAAAAATCAGGAATATGTAAAATCATGGGGAAAAAAAAAGTTCTTCCTCATCAACCTAATGATAAAATTGCTTAGTGGTTCCTGGGTTGGTCCATATAAGATTTCTTGTATGTACAGCGCCCTTTCTCTCCTTCTGGACTTCTTAATTTTGGACTGAATAATGGTGACTAGAGCTCGATTTTCATGTGGGAACCTTGATTTGAACCTGCATTAAATGAATGCTTGTCATGAACAGGAACTTTATTTTCATAGTTTTGGAGACTAGTTCAAGGCTTTGATGATTTCTGCCTCTCTTTTTTCTTACCATGGAAATTTTGTGGCAGAAATGTTTCCAGGTTTGGATTCTGGCCATAACCCATCTGAACAATGGTCTGCAGGTCATCTTCACAGAATGTTGGATACTGGACATAATTAGAGAAGCAGGTTCAGAAATGTGCTACGGAAATTACCACAAAAAAAAAAAAAAAATCTCTGCATTCACGTCATGGACTTCATGGTTAAGAACTCAATATATACCTGATGAGGATTTTGGGTAAATCCATCAAGCGGGGGTAACTGAGCATTGAGGTTTTGGCATAGTCCGGTAGTATCTAATGGGTCCACGGAGCAGTGGGTCACTGCCCCGTTAGAAATATTGCTGTGCAGCGGTGGATTTTGCTGCTGTTGGTGGCTAAATATTGCTGCCGGCGCCGAGGAATCTAACGGAAATATTGGATGGGGCAATGGTTGGCTTGATTGGAACATCTAAACACAAAAATGCAGCAGCAAATTCAGACCTAGAAGAACTGATATTCATGTACAAAAAGGTCCAGGGCATTGACTAGAAGACTCACATCTTTTGAAATGAGAGTGTCCATGTTAAAATCCATCCTGGTATTCACAGAAGCCAACTTCATAGAGAGGAACTGCCCACAGAAATGGTAAAGGGACAATCATTAGACATGGAGCTTCAATTTTCAAACAAGATGAGGATTGTTGATTTCCACAAATATATATATTAATTTACCTCAACTTGCCGTTGCAATGACTGCACGTAATTTATGATTTCGTCAAGCATAAGGGCTTTTCCTGTGACCTAACATGGACACACAAACCTTATTTTAGCAATTAAAAATTCATGTTCTTGAAGCTAATGTATTCGAATTTTGAGAGTTTCAACACACCTTATTGCAACCAGGCACAAGATCTTGGAGAAGCTTCATTCGTTCACTGATTTTCTCTCTTCGAACCTGACAACATGTTAATTAACCAGTGTTAATCCTAATCTGGAAATTACTCCAATTGATTGAATAAAATTGTATGGTATACAATTGACTTGTAATTCTCACTCGTTCAGCAAGGCTATGGCTGTCAGTTGCTTGACCCCTCCTTGCTCTGACATGAATGTAGTCCTTGGGAGGCTCAGGAGGCTTTGAACTGGCCTTGTTTTGGATATCATCTCCGCTTCCCTTTGGCTCTTCCTCTGCTTTAACAGGACTATTTTCATTCTCTTCTCCTTCATTTGGCTTGATTCTTTTCGTGTTTGAATTATCATCAGTTTCTGCATCCTGAACGAGAGAATTTTCCCGTTTGATCAAAATTGTATTCCCAATTGATAAATAAGAAGAGAAGAGATGAGAAAAGAAATTTGACTTGTTAGTAATCAATACAATTATGTACCTTCGTATCATTGACTGGTGGGTTTGATGCTGATTGCTTAGCTTTTCCCCTGGAAAGTGCTTTTCTTTTCCTGGAATTTAACTCATTGGAGGCCTTTAAACCTGCCTCCCCACTTGGAATTTGTTCAGATACAGAGGACTCCTGAGAATTTGTCAATTCGGATCGATCCATCAATGGAGTACTCTTGTTACCTTTTTGAGATCCCACTGCCTTGAGTAAAGGACTACTCGCAACACGCGCCAACTTGACATTTCCCATCAATGGATTGCATCCATTAGCCATTTCAGCATTGTTTAGCCCTAACTGGCTGATTCTGCCATTGAAACTCCTGCTGCCAAAGCAAGAGAACTTTGCAGCTCTCTCGGCGAATCCCGGATCAGCTGTGAATTCTGCCACACTGGAATTCAAACCCATTGGTTTTCCCAAACTGGGGATATTCAAATGCTCTTTCGAAAATTGATCCATGACGGGCATCTTCAGCTTGGGTGGTGAATTCAACGGAGTAGTATAGCATGAGGTGTTGGCACTGTTGTTGGCAGCTGTGATATATGAGGCTGCCAACATTGGCTGAGAATGCGGTGAGATCTCGCCGGGGTTGTTGCTGTTGTCAATGTTTCCTAGCTTTCCTATCAGTTCTCTGGCCATAAAGCTCTCATTGGACACGTTACAGTTCGATACTCCTGGAGAGGACACCATTGAGCTCAGGGAAGAATCAAAGTGAGGACTGTGATCCGTTGACTTTTCCCAGTTGGAATTGAACAGGCGGCGGGCTGAGCAATTATCTTGCATTTCCATGGGAGATGAGAGGGATTGCCAAATGGGCATCGATGAAGAAGTTGAGGTTTGTTCAAAGAGCAATGCTTGTGGAGGGACTCCTGCATTGAAAAAGTACTCACTCTCCATCAACAACCGTCACAGCTTTTCTTACTCAAGTTACAAGCAACAACAGCTAAGAGCAGAGGCAAATTAGCAAACAGAAAAGAAATTGTTCAGCAAGTAAGGTGTTTCTTAGCAATTACTACGTAAGAGAAAGAGAACAGGCCAGTGGTTAGGTAAAAAAAAGCTTTAGAGGAGGAAGAGAGAGGGGAAGGGGGAAGGGTATAGCTGGGCTGTGATGGAGTTATATAGAGGAAAGAAGAGAGAAAAAAGGGTTAATAGTTCGTTTGACCTTAAGTTTTGTTACACAAGTTGTCCTTTCTATTTCTTTCTCCGTAAAAGGTGGAGGAGAGGGTGGTTGCCGGGCCTTGGACGTCATCCATCCCTCTCTTGAAACACTACAATCTTCTTCTTAATTTGGCCGTTCAACTAAACGAAGGACCTGGCTTCTTAAAACTATACATTTTTCACCCAATACAGGGAGAAATAACTTTACTTATTATTGATTTGGTATTGCTTTTCGATAATAAAAGTAATTTCAAACCACTTTAAATTGAATTAATTTAAACGTTAATTAAGATTAATCCTCAAAAAAAAATTTATTTTAAAACCGCACCTCTACGTCCACATGCTGCAAATAACTTTATTTATTATTGGTTTGATATTTTCTTCTGATAATAAAAGCCACTTTAAATTAAATTATATATTAATTAGTATTATTTTAAAAAAATATTTTTTTTTTTTAAGACCATACCTCTAAAAAAATATAATTATTTATCAAGATATTTGAACTGAAAAATAAATAAAAAACATGTATTTTTTTAATACCTAGAAGAACTCTTTGAAGTTATATATTTCATTTTTAAAAAAGTTTTTGAAGTTTTTTACTCTGAATTAATTTTTTAAAGTTTTAAAAACCTTGTTGCATCTACAAGGTTCAAATCTGAAACCACTTGAGCATTTTTCACTGGGGTAATTTTTATTGGTAGGTATTTAAGGCTTTATAAAACAATTGTTTACTTTTATAATTATGAAAAGTAATTATCAAATTATACTATTGGAATTAGCAGAGAGTTAGAATTTCTTTATCTGGATCATCAGCTTCCACTTTAAAATTTACAAATCCTTTTGCTGGACTAAGCTTCAAAGATATAAAATAATGAAATATTGCTGTGTGATATTTCCAACATTATCATAAATTTAAAGCAATCTTTATTTTGGATTTTTTGTTTTTGCCTCGGCCCAATTCACGGAAAAGGGAAGCATTTATTACTGGGTTAGTTGCAAGTTACTAACAACTATTCTTGTCTACTTCAGGGGAAAAAAAAAGTAAAACAAAAAGTCAACAACTCATGGTTTTACTCATCCTTGTTGGTGCATATTTGGTACAGTAATATAAAATATATTTTTAAAAAAATATATTATTTTTTTATTTTAATATTATCACATTAAAATAATTAAAAATAAATTAATTTAATATTTTTTCAAGTTAAATATACTTTTAAAATGCAATTCAAATATAAAAACAAATATTATTTTAGACTTGGTAATTAAGGAACATATTAAAAACAAAGCTTAGGTTATCGAGGGGTAATTAATTAGAAAGCGAAAATATAGACTAAACAAACAAAAAATAAAATAAAATAAACATCAAAGTTGCTGAAATTACACAGCACTGTCCTAATAATCCGTGTCATGAAATTTATTTTATCAATATTCTTATAAAAATCGCAGTATAAGGGAGAAATCGAGAAAAATCTCCATGACTCTGGACTAAGAGTTTTTTTTATATATATATTATTATTATTATCTATTATCATTTTTTTCCCTTCCCCCTCTATCCAATCGGAATTGATTGAAGTCAGCACGAGGAATTTGGCAGGTGAAAAGTCAAAGTTAAATCACATAGGTTCCTGTAAAGAATTTTAATCTGGAGTCGTGGTCCCCAGAGTAAAATAAAAAAAAAAAGGTAAAATAATATTCTTTTTCTCGGTTACTACAAAATGAAATAAGAAAAAAAAAAAAAAAACAATCCCTCTAGCAAAATCAAAATTCAAATTTTTTTATCAACCAATAAAATACATCTTCAATACAATTTATATATGAATTAAAATTAAATTGGATTTTTTTAAAATAATATTAAGAATATACTTCCTCATCAATCTAATATATATATATATATATATATATATATATATATATAACTAACTTGTGAGGCATGGTCAATCATTGCATTAAAAGCCCACCCCCCCCACCGGCTAGCCCGTGTTTGGTCGGGTTCACATAGCAAACCGACGGGTCTGTATTAACTCAGGTAGCGTTCTAAGAAATACAACTACGTGCGAGAGATTGGAGTCGTGTCATCAGCCTGCCAGTCATTTTAAAATCCTGTAAGAAGAATTATTTTTATAATTAATTTATGTAAGTGTTTTCTAGACTCAATGCATTGAAGTTCTCCTACAAATTTATTGGCCCCGGATTTCGTTGGGCAAATTGCGAGCTTCATTATGAAAAATCGGTTCCACGTTTCTCTTTTTTGCTCAATGGCAGCTCAGGAATGTTGTTGATGGGAAAAATCTTGGCCAAAACAAGAAATTTATATAATTATATTATATTATAATCATTTATGATTAGAAATTAATTAGGCAAAAAGCATGATTCAATGAATTGATAAGGTGCCTAAAAAGGGTGAAGTAGAGAAAATCTTTTCATGAACTGGATTAACAAGTCAATAAAGCCAACGACCCGTTAATTATATGTGGATTTGATTAATTATTTTCTTCATTACGGCTGCAATTAGAACCTTAATTATTGTTACTTTTGTTCTTCAAAAGTGAATCTCGTGGACAATGATTTCTTGAGAGAGTGGATTATCTTATGATGTTTTAGGTATTATAATGCTTAGATATAAATAAAATATTATTTATTTTATAATTAATACATTACTAATCAATCATACTCTGTTCTACATAATATGGTTCAAGGTATAGCAACTTTGTTATTATAGCAAAAAAAAATATGCAATAATTAACACTTTGATTTTTGCATAGATAAGGGTAAAAGAGGGGAAATATCATGATATTTCTTCTAGAGGCAATAATTTGGGATAATAGTTCTTAATACTATTAAGTAGAAATGATGATGTCATATGAGTAATATGCTAGATATAAACCTACTCTAACAATATTCAATAAAAGACACCGTTTAGAAATATGATACAAACCGTGTTTTATAAAAATTAAAATTTATTTTTCTTATATGTTTTTAGATTGTTTCGATATAATAATGTCAAAAATAATTTTTAAAAATTAAAAAAAAATATTATTTTGATACATTTCTAATAATAAAAAAAAAACTTTAAAAAACAATTATTATCACACTTTTAAATACCCTCCCAATTATAATAGAAAAATGGGTGATTATTTGATGCTTGAAATAAACAATACCGAGGATAGGTGAACTAGTTTAAGGTTAGGTTGTGTTTGTCTGATCTTGTATTCGAGTGTTTGTTTTATTAAGTTGTATGTACAACGGAGTCGAATTTGAAGACTAACTATAGTGTGCTGTGGGCTATTGGATTGAACATGAAATCCTAGAAGTTGAGGCATCTTTTTCAGGTCTAGTGGAGCAATGAGTGTACTTCCCACTTAGACTCTAAACCCTAGTGTGGGTATCATAACCCTTTAGAGTTTTGAGCTAGCTCGTGTTTCTTGCGTGTTATGTGCCATGGTACTAGTGATCAAGGATACTGTAAATCATAAGTTCATCAATGGAGTGCAAGTCCCAAACCCATTAACATCAACGCATCGCTTCTTCTTCTTCTTCTTCTTCTTGTCTCCTGCTCCAAACCGATCAATGGGGACTTTGATTTTCTTTTCCCTTCTTCTAAACTATGGAAGGACCAAGGGCCCTGCTCTGTATTCTTTCACTGGTGTCTCGAACACCCCGTGTTCTTGGTGAGCAGCCAATTAAACATCAGATAGAGAGTATTTTGTCACGATCGTAACCGGAAAAGGAAGAAGAAAGAGGACGTCGGCGGTGGGTAGTTTTTGATAATTTATTAGGTATATAAGATTTTCCGGTTACGATCGTGACAAAAGATTAGTAGGCTACGCCAGTAGCCATCGCCTTCTTTGTCTCGGAGCACGTAGTCAAGGATTTGCATGGAATTAAATTCCAGTCAACAATGCAGGCTTCCCAATTCCATCTGCTACCGATCGATATGATCCAGCACTTCAATGTTGCTTCTGTAGCATTGCTGACCGGGCAACTCCAACACATTTAGTTATTAGACCTCCATGGATTGTATATGATCTAACTTAAGGTACAGGTTATGAGCTGTGTGGTCAATTCAAGAGGTTTTCAAACAAATATCCTTTTAGCTTTTCAAAAAAAAAAATGAAAAAATGGATGTTGTTTGCGGTTTTTTTATGAAAAAAAATCAGATTTGAAATGAAACCTAACCCTAATAAGTGAATCACCGTCTTTTGATTTTCTTTCTTTTCTTCTTTTCCCTTCTTTTCTCATGTTTTTCTTATGAGTGTGGGTTGGTAATATAATACATAATGTTTTTAAAAATATTTTTTTATTTTTAATCTCATCATATTAAAGTTATTGAAAAACACTAAATAAATAACAATTTAATGTTTTTAAATATTTTAAAAAATACTAAAAAAAAATAGAAGCACAATCCTAAATGAAGTGTAAGTCTCCTCTCCATGCCGGTCATGATTTTATCAAATATTAATTAATGCCAAAGCAATGCAACAAACGTGTCAAAAAACTCAAATCAGAGAAGAAAAAGAAGAAGGGACCATAAATTAATGAAAAGGGAAATATCATGGCATGAATATGCCACCAATATATCAAGAAATTCAAAGTATTTAAGAGCCCAGTACTGTACTTTTTATCGTATAAATGCGTTCCCTTTCCGTCTGGTACGACCAGCTGGCTGGGAATGCTAACCTGTGGAGTAGAATTTTTGACTGGGAAGTGACAGATGTCATACCATTTCCGTCTTAAATAAAAAAAAAATAATACAATTTTTTAAAAAACACGCACAAATTTATTAAGTATAAAAATCAATATTTAGATTGTTAAATACTTCTCAAGATTGTATTGAATTTGGTATAACAGTTTAAATATGAAAAATCCTTATCCAACTCTTTGAATGATATTTAGTTAGTTTGCTAACCCTGTAATGTGGTTGTGATTTCTGCCTAATCAAATTAAATTTTTATTTTATTATGTCAAAAAAAAATGTCAATATTAATTTATTATCAATCCAATGTTAAAAAAATAAAATTTAATAAAAACCTCACACTAAATAATAGAATAAGCAACTAAAAAAACAAAAGATATAAAAACATTGTCAAAAAAACCCAACTCAACTCTTTTATTGATATTTAGTCAACTCATCAAACTTGCAACCTAGGTTATGAACATTACTTGATCGATTTAATTTTTTTATTTTATTATATGATAAAAAATACAAAAAACAATTTACCATTAGTTCAATATTAAATAATAAAATTGAATAAAAGCCTTCGTCAAATAATAGACTTGGAAAAAAAAATAGCTAAAAACAGACAAAATGGCTAAAAACCTCAACCATTCTGGGCTGGGCTTAGCCTAAAGAGCCAGGTGTGTCGGTGTGAGGATAGCTAGTAAAGCCTAACCCATCTTTTTTCACCCTTTTTTTTTTCAAAAAAAAAAAAAAATGGTTGTCTATGTTTTTTTTAAATCAAATATCAAGCCTAGGGCAACTTGAATTGGTGATTTTGTAGGTGCCTTGTGTACTTCAACCAAGCTAAACAAAGACACCATTTTATTTTAAAACATTTAAACTTAATATTATGAACTTTGTTAGTTGAAAAAATTATGGCACTATCTAATTGCACTTTATTGCCACTAAACACTCTAATTTTTAAATGATTTAATCAATTCTTTTTTAGTGAAAGGGAATATCTCATTCAGGGTAGAAAACAGGAAAATCCCATAACAAAACAAGTCGCATTATATGACAATTCAATTTGAACTACCATCTTTGAGATTTTGAAAAAAAACTTTTGAAATCCATTACCAGAAATTTGATAAATACAAACAAAAATACCGAGAGAATTGTAGTGGAAAAAAAATTTAAAACAAAGCAAAAAAAAACGATGACGTGATCATTTATATTATGTTGGTAAAATAGTTAGTAAACTGTGAAAATCATGTCAATTACAAAGCTAAAATCACCAACAAAAAAATTCAGGTAAAAAATCTAGAACTGTTCATTTTTCAATTTGCACTATTGATTATTGTTCTTTACATACAAAATCACCGATGAATTGAAAAGTTGTCGATGATATTTGGCAGTTTTATGAAAATTTTTCATTAAATTAAATATTATAGACGGAACCACCGACGGATTGAAAAGTCATTGGTGATATTTGATGGTTTCTGAAATTTTTTTATTAAATTAAAATTTTAAATTAAATATTATAGAAAAATTATTAAAAATTATTAATATTTAATTATTCGTTGATAAAAAACGCCAATAAAAAGTCAATAATCCCTTAACTTTCACAACAAATGGGGCTCATTTGTTGTTCTTCTCCTTTTTCATGTGTAAAAAACATTAATATTCATTTGTTTATTTTCTTTTATTTTCTCTTCTCCTCAACTCCTTATCTTCTTCTCCATGCTCAGGTATGTATTCTTCTTTTTTTTTTTTTTTTCTTCTCAATTTTTTTTTAATTAATATACTTTATGAATTTCTTTTGTATTTTTTGTTTTCTTAGCTTCATTTGCAACCAGATTAAGGTAAGATTTTTTTTTTTGTGTTTTTTTAACTATATTGTTATTTAATTTTATTTTTAATTGTTTTTGCTCTTAATAATTGTATGAATATTGCTTGTAGGATTTTTTTTTTCCATATGAGATCAATTTTTAGTTGATTTATTTATAGGGTTTTTAAATTTTTAGCAATTGCAACATTATTTTTTTCATATGAATTTTTTTAGTTGAATTTATTTTTTTGTGTTATTTATTTGTTGCAAGTTTGTTTGCGTTGGTTTTCTTCTTCTTCTTTTCAAGTGTTTTAAGTATTATAGAGTGTTGATTTGTATTAATTTAATTATTTTTATAGTTTTGTAAAATGGAATTTTTTTAAAATATTTTTAAATAATTACTGACAGAATTACATACAGTATTTTTCTTGAGGGAAATGCCAACAAAATAAAGCGGATAATTTTTTTTTGTACGTGTTTTCCGCCTATAAATCCATTAGTAATAATATTATTTTATTATCAATAGATAAAAAAATTACCTATAAAAGATTTACCAATAAACTATTTTTGTTGATGATTTTAATGATAAATTAATTATCAACAGAATATAATATAAATAACAACAAAAAAAATTCCATCAATAAATATAAAAACTGTAATAATGGCCCAGCTTAACTCAGACCCACAACCTCACATTACTTTCACACTTCAACAATTGAACTACGATACAAAACTTATAATCAAATAGTTAAAAAAATATATTAACTTGTTTTATTATTTATATAAACAGTGAAATCACTTTTTTTGTTTTTATTAATATATGACAAAATTGTTATATAAAATAATTATCTATTCACAAATAAAAATATTTTTGAAATCCAATCACCTGTCAAGGGGCGTTGTTAACTAATACAAACAAGATGTACGGAATTTAGAAAAACAAATTACAAACATACAACTCATTCGCCAAACTTCTTGTATAAAATATTAATTAGTATAATATTTCGACAAAATTGTTGCATAAAAAATTATTTTATAAAAAATTATTTATTTACGACTACAATTTTTATTGAAATCGAATCACCTCTCATGGGGCATTGTTAAATAATACAAATAAGAAGTATATATGTATTTTTTTAAAAAAAAATTGATTAAATATTAATTGTAGAGGAAAATTTTATCGAACATTCCGAAAAAGATTGCAACGGATAATTTGGTTAAATGATAGGACCTCGACTGGTTTCTTATTGATAATTAAGCATGAGATTAATTGGAAGCATCTCAAGATGGATTATTTCACAATTTTTATTTATTAACGTAAATATTTCGATTAATTTGTGTACATCTTAATTATTTTTATGAACTCTCAAGTTAATGACTATGTAATTCTTTAATAATCATTATATTAACAATAATAGGACTCGAATCTAAGTTTACAGACAAAGCAAACCCTTTAATCCTAATTTCATAATATTTATATTGATAAGTATTAATGTGATTATTATTTTCTTGTAATTAAACCTTGTTTGGGGTAGTGAAAAAAAAAATCATGTAAAGCCAACGCAGAAACATCCCTCCAACACACGAGGCAATGCATGCCAGCTTGTTCATTGACAATCCATTTTTCTTTATTCTTCTTTTATTCTGTTAATTAATTTTTATTATTCTTACAGTAAGTGTGTGTGTGTATTTCTTTGTTTTGTTCTTTCATGAAATTTGTCCACATACGCAGACAATGTTTACGTATGAACAACTTCCCTTCAAGTTTCCTTGTCCCTCCCTTGTCTTTGTACTTGGCTGGCTTGCACACACAAGTAATTAAAATGTTTTTTTAAAAAGAAATTATAAAGGAATGGCTGCAGTTTACGACAAAATTCTATAGTTTAACTAGGTTTATATTGTAGCTAGGGGCGCTGCTGGCGGAGTGCTTTTCTTTGTTTCGTAATTCTTACAATTATTTACGAATTACCCTTATCTCTTTACTTTATTTTGTTTATATTTTATATGGGAAATATATTATTATATTAAAACACAAATCATATTTAAATGAAACGGTCGGTGTGTTGTTGGAAACCAGAAATCTATGAAACCAGCGGCTAAACCACGAAACATATATTAATTATTATATTAATTTGCTCACGTCACTCGCGCTGTGGATTATCTATCTCACAAACCAATCAAGTGGCAGCTTGTTAAAGGGTCAACTAAGGGCAACATTATTTAATAAGAAAAAATGGATATTGAGTAAATTCAGGTAAAATAAAAAATAATTTGAGTTACCCAAGTTACGAGAATTCTTTTCTTTATGTATTTATAAAATTATTAAATTAATGGGCTTATTTTTTATTCTTTAACATAATTCTGTGTAATCAAAACTTTCACTGGAACTAATTTTATTTAATTAATTCAATCTTTTTAAGGATCGTGAAAATAAAATTAAATAACGTCATGAGTAGATTTTGGGTAAAAAATTTCAGGTAAAATTAGGATAATCCAAAAAAAAATTGGATCAGATCGATTACCTTGAAAAAAAATCGAGTGATTTGCATAATTATCCGAAATAATAATTGGTCAACTAATCAAACGTACTTCTTTTTCCCCACGGTGATTTAAAGGTATTGGGCCTCAGTGACTTTAACAGGGCTGCCCTAGTTTGCAAACAGGTTATGTTTCGGCCTTAGGCCCATGGAACTACAAGAAAATAGAAAACGAATTTAACTGGTAGATAAAATCTTTTTTTTCTTCTTTTCAAATCATTGTAACTTTTAATTTTATCTATCAAAATATTATATTGTTATACTAATTTTATAAAACAAATTTTGTCTACATAAGCACATATAATATTGCATGGAAATAGCACAACATAAAAATACTTGTACGAAAATATAACAATCTTTCATTTATTTTTTCTTGTTTCAAAGATGTTTTTATTATTTACTCTAAAAATATTTTTTTATAAATAATTAAGGAAACATGTTTATTACAATAAATATTCGAAAATTGAAAACAAGGTCCTTGTTTGGTTTAAAATGAAGATATTTAAAGGAATGATATTTAAAATGAAGCAAACAAAGCTCTTATTTTTTTATAGTGGAGAATTTTGGTGTTTTTTAAATTCATGAAAAAGTGAATAATTAAAAAATACATGTTTTTAAATAAAATAATTTTCATTTCTAGTTGATAAATGGATCAACCTAATGATATAGAAAAATAATCGCTACCCGATGATTCATGATTTTAGTCGACTCAGCCTCTGCGCAGCCTGACGACGGGGAAGACTGCTTGACGGGCCGGTCGCAGCCCAGACTATTTATATGGGCCTGGGCGCAATTTTCAGCCTGGTAGCCCGGATGATTTAAATGGGCCTGGGGTGCAATTTTCAGCCTGGTAGCCCGGCTTGAGCGTTCAGACTTGGCAAGCTGGCATTTTACCCAGCGGGCTGGCTCGACCCATGCAAATAGAGACATAAATGCATGTACATATTAAAAACCCTTTACGCCTATAATAGTGGGTTTGGTAGTGTGGTGTGTAATAATTTAAAATTATATCTTTCTTGTTTTTATATTTTTATAATTTTTTTTATATTAAAACTATCAAAACATACTAAAGAAATTATTAATTTAATATTTTTTCAAATAAAATATAATTAAAACAAAAATGATCACACTTCCAGACATTTTCCCAGTTCCTTTCTCCATTTTGTTTCTATTGATGTCTTGCGAGGAAGAAAAAGAAATCTCTGTGAATTCCACGATCGCACGGCATCCACCCATTTAACATCACTTGTATTGTCTTGGGACTAGCATGGATGTTGTCCGAAGAACTATGACATTTGCTAGAGCACCAAAAATATCATGCCTTCGAGATTACGAGTGCTGATAATAACATAATTGTCCGACCCTATTGAATCATTGAGGTGTCGAATGAATTTATAAATCATTGGGTTATTTTAAATAAATTTAAACAATATTATTTCATTTTTTATTTTAAAAAAAACTATTTTAAACCCGGTTTAATTTAAATCCAATTTTAATAAGTCAACTGGACCTTTAAATTTAGCCAATTTAGTATTAAAACCAATTTAGATTTAAATTCCAGTTTTAACATATCAATCCACTAGACAAAGGCACGCCATGATTAATAGGCATGAATGTGGATTTATTTGTGTTTTTCTGGTCATTCTATGATAATATATCTTGTGTTAGTTGAGATATATCAATAGATTTAAACCTAGAAAAGGTCTGCCTCATTTTCCCACCTCCATCATCTTTCTTTTTCTAACAAACCCAAAACCCCAAGACCCATCATCGGATGGTTCGGGCTTGATCTCGAGGGTTGGCTCGAAGGACTGGACCAAGGCTTCTGACAATTACAATGATGGTAGAGTGAATAAAAAAACTGAAAAGCTGATTAAACCTAGAAAACTGGGGAAATAAATTTGAAAAAAACCGAATTGTGAAAAAAACCAATTAAATCGATTAAAATTTTAAAAAAACTAATCGGTTCGTTTCGGTTTTATAAGTCTAAAACTGAACCAATCTTAAACTGGAAAAAACCGAGTCAAACCAGAAAAATCGAGCCAAACTGAAAAAACTGAGCCAAACAAATTTTTGTCCTAAAAAACCGAACCAAACTAAAACCGGTCGGTTTGAACCAGTTTCGGTTTTTTTTTTAATTCGATTTGATTTTTTTTATATAAAAATTGAACCGAACCGAAAATGATCACCCTTAACACCTAGTGTATTCTAAAGGTGGCTCGCTGGGTTTTTGGTTTATCATACAAGAATAAAAAAAGAAAAAAGAAAAAAGATTTGACTTGCTCAAGTATTTTTTTATCGAAGAGGGTTTAGAAACATAGGGTTCTTCCATGTCTCCTCTCGATTACAAAAGCTAAAAGCCAGACATGTTGGGATTAAGACCTTCCATCCAACTATCTTCACCTTCTTTAATTTGTGCTGAGTCTTAAAAGTGAAAGGCAATATGGGATCAATCGTTTATGCAAAAGATTTTTCCATAAAATTAATAAAGTTAAATATTCTGTCACCACTTGAGACAATCATGCTTTAACCACAGCTATATATTCTATATTTCTTTCACTTATCTTTCTTCTTTTCTTGTTCACTGTTTAAGGCGCACCTAATCTTTCTTATCCACTATTTTGGAATATTTTTGTTTTTGTTTTTTTAAATTGTTTTGATGTTCTAATATAAAAAAAATATATTATTTTAATTTATTTATAAGCAAAAATATTTTGAAAAACAATCATTATCAAAATAATAAACAGATTCCATACAATTTAATATTGTTGTAGCTTATGCATTTTGTTTAATTATTGGGAAAACTTTATGTTTTGTTAGTCAAATAGCTTATGCTTTTTGCACTGACCATATATATAATTACATTTTAAACCTTAGTTTCGTAGAAGATAATAGAACATGTTTATCATTCATAGAGACTTGCTTTTTATTTATTTTATATATATGGTCGGTGCTTTTTGCACGGACCATACATATAATTACGTTTCAAACCCTAGTTTTATAAAAGATAAAATAACATGTTTATCATTCAAGAAGAATTGTTTTTCATTTATTTTACATGCAAAAATTCATCTCACAATAATTTTAACCAAATATATATTTTTAAAAACCTACACTTTTAAAGCCATAATTAAAAATATTTTTTAAACCTATTTTTTAAAATTATAATCTTAAAAACTACCACAATATCAAACTTTAAGATTGTTCGAATAGAGATTTCACCATAATTGACATATGACGATGTCCTAAGATATCCAAATAACTTTAAGGTAAGATTTATATCTTGAATAATTGGTTAATCTCTTGATTCTAGCAATATGTTCAATTTTCTTATTGAGATGGCTGGTGGCTTGGTATCTGATACCTGTAAAAGATTCTCTTTGGTAAATTTAGAGACTCTTTAATGATGAAATCAAT
This sequence comes from Populus alba, assembly GCF_005239225.2. Taxonomy (NCBI): domain Eukaryota; kingdom Viridiplantae; phylum Streptophyta; class Magnoliopsida; order Malpighiales; family Salicaceae; genus Populus; species Populus alba. The sequence goes on along the minus strand of NC_133285.1, from coordinate 14,849,268 downwards.
GATTTATTTTAAAAAAATTACAATAATATTACAGAGAGATGCCTTGAAAATAAATATGCAATGAAAAAAAAAATTCCAAATCTTTTGTTTAAATGATTCACCGTTTATTTATAACTCATGAGATTTTTTTATGTAGAAAACAAGCTAAAGTGTAATATTATCATAATAATATTAAAAAGAAAAAATATTCCTTGTATAAGTATTAATGAGAAAAAATATCTTTAACATGTATATATTAATGTTAATAAAAATATAATGTTTCTATGAATACTTTTATATTCCTAATATATATCAAAGAATAGAATCTAAATTGTATATATAGAATCTAAAAATATAATGTTTCAATGAATACTTTTATATTCGTTAAATTTCCTGGGGGATATTTAGGGCTTTTAAATTCAAGAAACAAATAATATCCATCCAACGACTTCTTGGCTCTCCTTTCTATGATGGATGCAGGATGAGTTATGAGACCGAGTTTATTCTTCATAGGCATTCATGGTCTAGGAAAGATGAGGCTTCATCTGATCAATCTCTACTAAATCCACGTTGACTTTCTCTAAACACGTAAAAATTCGAGTCAATATCTCACAAAAAGCATGGGATCCCTCGTCAAGATTTCAGACACCAAATCTCATCCAATCTCCCCATTAATTTCAAAGCTTCCTCGTGCTGTTCGCACGATGTTTTCTGGTGGCATCGAAGCAGCATTGTACATCCACAGACTTGGAAACTAACTAGAGTGTTTTCTTTTTCAATTCTTTCTCAAGGAATCTGGTCAGCCACTACAGAGTCACATTGCGTTTATAATAATAATAATAATTATTATTATTATTATATTTTTTTTCAACACGCATTAACGTATGGTGATCATGCCACCGGCAGGGATTTCGTGTTTGCATGCAGTTCTCTTGCGTGCTCATCCATGAGGCCTGCCCTCAGATTTTTTCCACTCGTTTGAGTGTAGCTCACGACACTTTTAGCCTTAAAAAATTTGAAGGGAGAAATCGAAAGCATGAAGCATTAATTGCCTAATTATCCGCTAATCAAACTTGACTAATTAAAGGGGAAATTAATAGACCTTATTATATAAGCTATTGACAATACTGCACATGTTAAGCTGCTTTAAGTCGTCTTCTCCTCGATTTAATTTATAGCAATAAATATAGTAAATATTCTAGTAATCTTTTTTTCGGTTTAGGTCTTCTCACTTTCCCAAAAACAATATATCTGGCAATGTTATATATATATATATGCTTTCTTAATTTATTCATATACATTTTCCACTGATTTTTATTAAAATCATCTAATATCAATTTTGTTTTTTGCTAAATATATTTTTTATATGTTTTGAATCATTTTAATGTATTGATTTTAAAAATAAAATTTTTAAAAATAAAAAATATATTATTTTAATATTAAAAATATTTTAAAACAGGCTCTAAAAAAGCTTGGATATATATTGCAGCAATGTTGCTTTTATGTTTGCGTGGGGTTTTGTTTTTCCTTATTCATTGTATGCTTACCTTTCTATGTACTGTGTTCAATTTTCCACAAGTTAGATTTTTTTTCTAGTTTAATCAAACACGAAAATTAATGTGGGAAAAAATCGTGGAAGAATATTTTTCGTCAAATAAACATAGACTAGCTGTGTTCCCATTATTAATGGAAGAATATTGGATCCAGTTTGAACAACATAATTTCTAGTTCACGGGGACCAATTAGTTTATCCCGTGACCTAATTCAATATTAAAGCAAGTTGTTCCAGCTATAATTCTCAATTTAATATACTAATAATAATAATAATAATAATAATAATAATAATAAGATTATTCTTGGTTTTGCACACCCCCTTCGTTTCTTATATTAAAATGAAGAGATAACAATTATCGAAGTAAGGTTGCAAGTGAAGTGGTAAATATATTTTTGATTTATTAAATTAGAGATTCGATTTTCATTTGTAAAGAGTCCCTCTATCTATTTTTTTTTTTTATTTACGTGGATGTCCGGGTCAACTTGCGTGCACCACGACTAATCTCACGGCTCACTGAACATCCTGCAAACCCAGTGAGCATGTAAGGCACCGCGGGGATGGCGGGCGTGCACGGTGAGGTTTGAACCCAGGATGCAGAGGAAGGAAACAAGTCCCTTCAACCGCTGAGCCAATACTTCAAGTGCAGGAGTCCCTCTATCTATTTGTGTTATTGGACACCGCTAGTAAAATTGATCAAATATCAAAAGTGGTCTGATAATAATATCTAATTTAGATAATAACGAACTTAATTTTTGTTAATGCAGTGATTGAATTGAGAATATTTAACTAGTTGATTTGATAATATAATGAGGTGTGGTTAAAATTATATTTTGTTCTAATTATAGTTTTAAAAATATATAGTAATCAACAAACCACAATTATAGATTCTAGTAAAAATTCTCTCTTAAAACATTGATTACAAAGAAGCTACAATTTCTAACCTTTCTTTAACTTTGTGTGTTTTGTATCAAGAGACAGTTTGTTTTTTAAAAATATTTTTTGCTTAAATTTTTTTTTAAATTATTATTTTCTTAGGATTTTTTTTCTTCTATAAGAACATTAAAACTATTGAAAAATACTAAAAAATATTAATTTAATATTTTTCAAGTGAAACTCATTTTATAAAACAAAACAAAAAATAAAAATTACTGCATTCTTAAACATTCACTTTTTTAAATTATAGCCACAAATGCTATAATAATACCAAATGCTTCAAAGCAATTAAAACATAAAAAAACTTAATTTCTATAAATGAATAAAAATGACGTAGACAAAAGGATTAAATAACCATTTGGGAGTGTAGTTGGATTGCACTTTTCTAAAAAATTTATTTCTTTAAAACGTATCATATTAATATTTTTTATTGTTTTTTATTATTTTAATGTGCTAATGTGTGTGTATATATATATTATTTTAATATATTTTCAAGTATAAATCACTTTTAAAAAAAAATCTATACCACACTCTCAAAATATACATTGTACATCATATATAAAGCTAAAACGTATAGTATTTTTATTGTTAATGAAAACATTATTCACATTCTCACATTTTATTGTGAATTACAATAGTGAAATTCTTGAAAATTTTCAATTTGGTCATTAAGTGCCCCCCCTTCACAACTAAGCTATTTTAAGACCAAATTAGAGTCCAATTGCTTCTTCTTCTTCTTCTTCTTTTGTAAGGGAGGGTTGAGTTGAAAGAAAGAGGCCTAGAGGGGAAAAAACAAGTAACATAGGTGAAAAATTAAAAATTCATGTTACAAAACTCATTTGAGTCCTTCATCTTTTTTTAGCTAATAGAATATTGGTCCCTTTAATTTTACAAAACCAAATTTCATTGTACTCATTTTCTAGTCATTTTTTGGTTAGAGAAGAGAGAGGAGATCATTGGATTCCGGTTAAGAAAGAGAAAGTGTTCGTTGATGAGGAATTCGACTACCAAAACAAATTTTTTTTTTTTATCAAATGGTTCCATATGTTGAGGAGAGTTAATATTATTTATTTTTTTTCCTTGAAAACACATAAAAAAAAATCAAATTTGAGCTCGAGAATGTTTTTTAGATGCATTTTAAGTTTTATGTTGGTTTTTTATATTTTTTTTATGGCCATTGATTGTTTTAACAAGGTCTCTAGGGTATTTCAATGGTGTTTGGGGCAAAAAATTAGTTTTTGGGTAAAATAACAAAAGATTCTATTTTTTTTAGTCACCATAGTGGCTGAATTCCAGAGATGAACAAACAACGAATCATTTTTTTTTGAAGCATCCACCCCATAAATTTTTTAAAAAATATAGGCCCGCATGCAGGTCGTTGCTTGATTGGGTGGAAGGTAGACTTGGCCTCGATTCCTTATGTTTTTTTAAATATTTTTTTATGATATTGAGTGTGTTTAGTTTTTAAAGAGATATTTATGATTTATATATTATTTTTTTTCTTAATTTTATTTAGATTAAATTTATTTTTTTAGATAATAATTTTTTTATAAGATTTTTCATATGTGTAAAGCCTTGTATTTGTTATTCAAGTCAAACATGCTTTAATGGTTGAATTTATTTTGGAAAAAAAAAACAGAATGAAATTAGCATTATTATATTTGTATCACGATAATTAAATTTTTTTTCACAGCAAGACTATGTCAATGTAATGTGGTAAGAAGATTATGTAATTTTGAAAAAAACATGTGCACGGCAAAACTTTCAAACGTGCATGTCAGATAGAAACGACAAGTTAAAAGAAGAAACTATAGAAAAGTTTGGCATCATCTTGAATAAATTGAAGACTTCATAGTATCCCCAATCTCCTAAATATCTAAATAAACATGAGCTTTTTACTAGTTCTTAAGATTATATTTTAATCTGTAAAATTAATTAATTTAATTTAAATTAATCTTTATATGATTGAAAAAAACATAGAATTAGGTTATAAAATTTCAAGATTGATATACTAAAACAGGCTTAATAAGACATTTAAATATTTTTAATATTAAAAAAAAAAATAGCAAGTAAAGATGAAACGTTGCAAATTCACAAGGCAATTGACACGTTACCCCTTCAAAGAAAACATTTTTCTGTTGAAGTGACACCATTAACGAACAATCCTCCTGTTTTGTCACATGAAAATTTGGAACTAGGGAAGTGCATTTATCAATGATTGACGGTCCTTCTCGGCAACACCGAAAACGACGACCGAAGATGTTTTGACAGTTTAGACATGCGAGGAAACACAGAAGACAGACACGTGGGTTAATAGGTCCCACTCTTACACGTATGGACAGTGATCCTAGTTGGCATGTATAGGTAACGTCCACCTCACAGGGAGAGCGATGAATCCTCCACGTTAGTAACCATAGACCGCCGATGGCCCGATACCAGTGGCTGGACGGTAATAATAATAATTTTTTAAAATATTTTTTATTTAGAATTATATTAAAAAATATTTTATTTTTTAAAATTTATTTTTGATATTATTATTATTCAAAATCATAAAAGATAATGTAAATTAAAATATTTAAAAATATTTTTTAAAAACAGAAATAAAAATATTTTAAAACAAAATAGAGAAAATGCATGGAATGTCACAAAAATCCTTCTTTTCCTTCAGGGTTACAACTTGCCATGTCTACCTATCATAGTTTTTTATATTTTAGTGATTGAGTTTTAACGGAGTTAATTGAGTTCTTATTTTTTAAAACTTGAATTAATTAAAAATTTTAAATTATTAAATTTCAAATAAACCCACCAAACTAAGCTAGATTTTAAAATAATGCTATCTACAAAGGCACATCAACGAAATGAGCATAATGGTAACTCTAACGTCAAAAATATTATATCCCAATATAAAAAAATATTCATGATATTTAATAATTTTATTATTATCTTCTCTTACATTAACGTTAATGAACCTTTTTTTTTTATACCAGAATTGCACATATTATCATTCCTTAGTCATGAAGAGAGAGAGATTCCTTAGTCATTAATCCATATATATATATATATGTGTGTGTGTGTGTGAGTTACAATATTTTTTAAACATGTACATGGTATTAGAAAATAATATAAATTATATTTTAAAATCTTACATAATAATTTAAATTATTGGGTTGAGATGGTTTCTTAACATGGTATCAGAGCCTTGATAACCAAGTGGTCACGAGTTCGAATCTCACCATCCCTATTTATTTAATAAAAATTAAATACGAGGTAATATGTGTCTGTGCAAGTTTCAATCTCAAAGAAGCTTTCACTTGAGGGGGTGTGTTAGAGAATAATATAAATTATATCTTGGAAAACCTTACTTAACAGTTTAAGCTATTGGGTTGAGATAATTCCTTAAAACATGGAAATATTTTTTTAAAAAATAAGATATTTTTTTATTAAAATAATATTTTTCATTATGGTGATTATCATAATTAAATCAGGATTGCATATATTTATGTATCTTGACAAAAAATAATTATATCTTTATCTTTATCTTTATCTATAGTTTATTTTAATGTGAAATCCAATATAATTATAACTAGAATCACCTTCCATTTTTAAGTATTAAGCAATAAATCAAACACTTATTTGATACTTTTAATTACTCTAATTTAATAAAAAGGTAGAAAAGTAAGAGGTCGCCACCGTTATAAAGAGGATCTTCCCCTTTTATTTGTAGGTTTTCTAGTATGAAAAAATTATAACTTTTCCCATCCTTCTTTATTCTTCTTGTTTTTTTTTTTTTTTGCATACAAAAATATGGATATTAATATAAGAAGATCTCACATCCATATATATAAAATTTAGAATGCTCATGGAAGTGATAGGACTTGACCGTCGAACTATATACCATAGATAAGTTTCCTTTCCTCTACCCTAACTCCAACGATCATCTAACAACCATATTAGAAAGCAATTTTTAATAATAAATGAAAACACAGTATCAGAATTTAAAGAACTTTATCCATATAAATATAAAGCACTCCCAAACAAAAAATTATTTTAACAATATGTCTGGAATCCTCTAAATTAAATTCAATTTAGGTGTTTTAATGAAATCTCATGTTTGTAATCTTTTTAGTGTTAGGAATTAAATTTTAAATAAAATTTAATCTCTAAAAATACTATAAAAATAAATTAAAGATCAAGCTCTTAGATTTATAATTTCAAAGATGAGAAATTTAATGTTAAAATTAACTTTTCTAAAATACTTATTTATCTTTTTTTTTTTTGAAACATTTAAAGAAATAAGATGATGGTGAAGAGAGTAATATAGAAAAAAAAAAAATGAATTGAATTTCATCTCATTCAAATATGAGATTTTAATTTATTTATTAATTGAATTTAAATCAAACATTATAATTAAATTTAATTAATATTTCCAACATTACCTTAAAAGTTCATGTAGTCAATCCTAAACCCTAACTCTTAAAAAACGTAATTTAAAGCCTAAAACTAGGCACCACCAAAGAGCATCTGGTCCTAATACGGTCCTGATACCACCTAAAGGCCAAAAATGCAATACCACCTTCACCCAAAACTTCAGGCTTTCATCCATAGAAAAAAAAAAAAAAAAAAAAGAGTTGGTTCTAAAACGTCGTCAAAACTTAATATTAACGAGATCGAACTCAACAAATATAAATCCAAATATCACCAAATCTATTTTAAAAAAAAAATTAAACTGGTTTTTAATGTAATCATAGTCTATTATATATATATAAACCCATGCCACATGTTAGATGCTAGCAAAATGAAGTTAATAGAATTGGAAGAGGATGAACTGATTGAGAATCTTTTTTTTTTTTTTTTTTTCTCTATACTCACTCTGCCACATGTAAGCAAAATGAGTTGATGCAAGTCTTTGTCTGGAACTTACATGTGATATATGACAAGCAAAGCTCTCCTCTTCCTGAATCAAACAGCTTAGTCCTAAATCAATCAACTAATAAACGTATCGTAGTAGTTGGTATGATGTTTTTTAAAAAATCATATTTTAATTTAAAATATATTAAAATAATATATTTTTCTAATTTTATTTTTAATTTTAGCTTATAAAACCATAAAAATATTTTAAAAAATATTAATTTAATTTTTTTTTATATAAAATACAATTTAAAAAAACAGTTTGAAAAATAAAACCTACAAACGATATCAAATAAGCATTAACAATCTCAACTAATATTAATAAACTCGATTAAATTCAGCTGGTCAATTTAATGATTTGTTAATTTAAAACTAGTTTCAAATTAAAATACATGAAAGTTAATATAATTAAATCTAATTAGCTCAACAACTTAATTCATGATCTAATTAATATGTCAAAATATAATATATTTTTTTTAAAACAAGATCATTTTACTTTTTATAAATAATCTTGAAACAACATTAATTAATTTGAATGGACACGAGTTAATAGATTTGAAGTCTAAATAACCATTTTAATGTTGTTGTTGTTTTTTTTTTTTTTTTTTTATGATAGTTCTGGTGGGCATCACTACTTAGATAGATCAAAATTATTGAGAGGAGGATGTAATTTATCGAAAGATGTTCATGTCTGCTTGTGTCCAACTACAACCTAAATTAATTTTAAATCCACGCGGCATGCCAGCTTTCTCGCCCATGGATCTTCCGTGATTACGCATTATGCCGAGACCTTGCGGGTCCCATGCTCCTCCCTCTTGCTCATTGTTCTTGTTATTTTTCTTTTCGTATTATTGGATTATTTTTAAAGAAAATTGCAAAAATTACGACATGACACTTTATTGCTGCCATTTGTGACATGGAAAAATAAATACATTTCTTCCATTTATATTTTACTAAATATATGTATGCCTAGAATCTGTCAATTTTATTTTAAAAAAAACAATTGAAAAAATTATGCACCCAAACAAATAATTGTAATAAGACTCTATATAAACAAACAAACGTGGAAAGTAATAAATTATGAATTATGATCTTATAAAATATTAAATAATTTATTAAAAATTAAAAGAGTGAGTGCCCCCATTAATTTGTATGATTTATTTATATATATAGCATTGATTTCAAAACACAACCAACTCTTGTTAAAATAGATTCAAGATAAGTAATTAAATAATTAAATAACCTTAAACATCCAATTTTTATTTCTATAATAACCTGTAAAAGAAATTTAATGAGGTTAATAAATTATAACTTAATTATTCATCGATAATTGTTTTATTCATTCAAAATAACACAACTGAAAATTCTCAATTTAAATAATAATATTATTAAATAATCAAAACTACTTTAATATCTATTTAAAATTCATACAATCTTTTTTTCGTTCTATCCATTTTTTGAATTCAAAATCTTAGTGGATCATGATCTAAACTAAAGCTCTTGTAATTATAATTTATACTTAACCACTTCTAAAAATTATTTAATTAACACTTAACATTTTAATAACACTCACAACTCAATCATTTTTATTTATTTATTGTAGTTTGGAAAAATAAATGATACACACACACAGGATATTCCGAGAAAAAGGAAAAGGATGGACCGGTGGAGCGGAGAGAAGAAGCGGCTGGCTGTTCTCTCACTTAAAGCGTGTGAAAGTTTCTATAGATAGAAATTAGAGCAAGCCATCTCAGAGAAAAGACTGTGTCTTGGTGACAGAGAGAGAGGGAGAGGGAGCGAGAGAGAGAGCTTTCTTCTCAGACTCGGTAGAATTACTCTTATAGAAGGAAACAAGAACCCTCGAAGCCAAGAGATGAAATAAATGAAGGAAGAATGAAACAGAGCAGTCTGTTCGGTCACTCAAGGGAACTAACGTCGGCCCTCGTTTGATATTCTCCGTCCCATGGCGAAAACAGGGGTCTTTGAATCCGATCCGATGGTGATGACGAAGGCGATGGAGTTAAAGAAAGAACTGCAGAAGCTAGTGAGGAACATTGTGGATGATGAGGATTACCGGACGGAATTAATTGATCAAGCAAGAGAGACTCTTTTTGCTTTGAAGGAACTGAAGGTGAAGAGGAGATCGTCGTCGTTGAAGCTGCGTGAAACAGTTTTGTGCCCTGAAGAGTTTAAGTGCCCTTTATCCAAGGAATTGATGAGAGATCCTGTGGTTTTGGCTACAGGCCAGGTTAGTGTTTCTTTTAAAGGAATTTTGAGTTTCACTCTGTTTGGTTCCCAAGAAAACTAAAAAAATAAACAGATTTTTGTGTGCGTCTGTGTTGTTTTTTCAGCTCTTGGTGAGCTGGGAAACGTTGTAATTACCTGTATTTTTTCTACTTTAATTTGAGTAAATGGTGATGGGATTTTAGTCTTTTAAAATAAATAACATGGTTTCAAAATCTCGAATCACTTCTTTGTTTTTCTGTTTTAATTATGGATTAATTATAATGAGTACTTTTCTGGATTCCCATTTGTGAATTTGGGTAGAAAATTTTGATTCTTGTCACTTGACCCTAATAGTACACTATCTTCAATTCTTGATCAGTTTAGGCAGCTCTTTGACTGCACATAGCGGTCAGAAAGAAAGGAGGTAACGTAATTAGCAGGAGTTTCTCTCTCTCTCTCTTATTTTCTCAGAAACCAAACACTGGTATATTGTTCTGGTGTATGCGTGTGAGTTGTAAATATACAGTGTTTAGGTGGTTTATAGTTTTTGGTAAAATATTCATTACCGGAGTTCGAAATCTGTTGTGGGGTTGGTGGGATCAAAGTACTGTGGATGAGATGAGTTCATTTTCTGCTAGTCCTTCATATCAGCTTCTTATTGGATGTTAATTTGTTCTGCTTTCGATGCTTGTGCTTTTCAGACGTATGATAGACCCTTCATCCAGAAATGGCTGAAAGCAGGCAATCGGACGTGCCCTCTAACGCAACAAGTACTGTCACACACAATTCTTACTCCTAATCTGTTGATTAGGGAAATGATATCGCAGTGGTGTAAGAGTCGGGGGTTAAAATTGCCAGACCTTGCTCAACATGCTAACGAGGAAGGAACGACAGAAGCAGATCGCGACCATTTTCTGTCTTTGCTTGAAAAAATGTCTCTAACACTTCCTGAACAAAAAGATGCAGCAAGGGAGCTGAGGCTGTTGACAAAGAGGATGCCTTCATTCCGGGCGCTATTTAGCGAGTCACTTGAGGCCATTCCTCAATTGCTCAGACCACTCTCTGAGGGCAAGTCTGGAAGTTCGATGTACCCTGATCTCCAAGAAGATATCATCACCACCCTGTTGAACCTTTCGATCCACGACAATAACAAGAAGCTTGTTGCTGAAACCCCCATGGTAATTCCTCTTCTTATGGAAGCATTAAGGTCTGGAAGTATTGAGACGAGGACCAATGCAGCTGCTGCCCTTTTCACACTCTCTGCTCTAGATTCCAACAAGACACTGATCGGCAAATCAGGTGCCCTGAAACCACTTATTGACCTTTTAGAGGAGGGACATCCTTCAGCTATGAAAGATGTTGCTTCTGCAATTTTTAACCTGTGTATTATCCATGAGAACAAGGCGAGAGCTGTGAGAGATGGTGCATTAAAGGTGATTCTGACAAAGATTATGAATGGTATCCATGTTGATGAATTATTGGCTATCCTCGCCGTGCTTGCTAGTCATCAAAAGGTGGTCGAGGAACTGGGAGACTCCGGAGCTGTTCCTTGCCTGCTTCGCATTATCAGGGAGAGCACCTGCGACCGCAACAAGGAAAATTGCATTGCCATTCTCCATACCATCTGCTTGAACGACCGAACCAAGTGGAAAGTAATGAGGGACGAGGAGAGTACCTACGGAACAATTTCTAAACTGGCTCGACATGGCACTTCAAGGGCCAAGAGGAAAGCTAATGGCATCCTCGAGAGACTGAATAGGGCTGTCAACCTGACTCATACAGCATAATGAATCCCTCTCAGATTCAAACGTGTAAATTCTACATCTGTTTTCAGCACTTTGGTTGTCGAGGCAGCTCCCGCACGCGTCATTCTCAATCATCTTTCTGTAAATTCTCTTCATCGGTATTTCTATTTCAGGCTTTCTCAGTCATTGTGAATAAACACTAAACTTCCCATAATTTTTTTCAATTTTGTTTGGTGCTATAGTTTCTTCATATGTGCCTTGGCTCTAGGTATTCTGGATGGTACTGGTACCATTTAGACTTTTCATATGTGTGTTTAGTGTTGTGGTGGGGTGTGTACATAAAATAACCCACCAATCTTGCATTCCCTTGAATCTCTACTAGTTATTACTCCTTTCCCAGTTTCTGCACAAATACTACAGGATCTTTGTTTAGTGTTGTCTGGCCTGGAGAAGGACACAAAGGTTAGGGATGATATGTACACGCGCGTGAATGGACGGTCCGGGCTCCATAAAAAGGGCTGGAGGGCAACGGGAATAATGCGCCATATTGAATGGAGCTGTGATTTCTGGTAATGTGGTCCATCAAGGTGGTGCCTGCCCTTTTCTGGAAGTAGGTCAATGGAACCAACCCCTATCCTCTCTTCTGCAATATAAATAATACTTGCCAGAAGGCGACAACTAGTGATTAAGCAGGCAGATCCCACGGTGGTGCATCTCCATTCTCTACTCAATGCGTGACCCTTTTTTAACTAGATAATAACAACACACATTTGCCGGCACAGGTACAACATGTTCCATAAATGGGCAATTCACACGAGCAGTTGAAAGATCCTGTCATTAAATTCAAAAGGAGATGATGGCAGTACTGTTTGAGTCTTCATAGGTTCAGTTTCGGGGCCTGTTTGGTTATTCGCTTGTACGAAAGTGTTTTTCAAAGTATATTTAAGTTCAAAAAACCCATAAATGAATTGTTCTCAAGCAGTTTGGATGGTTTTAATATGATAATATCAAAATCATAAAAAAATCATCTGAAAATTTAATCTTAAGATGTTATTAGTCAAGGGGCTTCTATGTGGAGGGGTTCCACCTCTCTCTCTCCATGGTTTTCTACTGTTTTTTTGCCCAGCAGACGAACCCTTAAACAAAGAAATTTGCTTTAGACATTTTCAAGAGCGGAGATGGCAGTGCCATTGTAACCGGCGGGGATCTTAGCTTCCAATCTCATGTTGCCAATCGCCATGAGAAGAACTACCAGAAAAGAGGCAAAATAGAAGAAAAACCTGATGCTCAAGAAATCAGTGAAGGAGCGAAATCGTTCGTGCCAGCAGCCAGCAGGAGAGGAGCTGGCAGTAATTTCCCACATCAAACAAGTTCAATCATACTTCTGGGTTTGCCATGTGGCTCTGAAACTGGATTGCTTGACAAATCCACAACCATCCAAGGAGCAAGGTTGGGATGCAATTATTTATTTTGTTTCCCACTTCTTTCAACCAAGAAGAACATAAATATAACATTTGTCTACACGTAAAGATTAATAAAAAAAATTTATCATTAACTTGCTGAGAAAATATCTTGAATTATTGGGTTATTGAATTACCATGTAATGATTGTATTTATTAAAACTATATCATTTTATTCATCTTTTCAAATTTAAATTGGAATTCATTGGATTATAAATCAACCTAACAGTTAGCTGAGAAAATATCTTGAATTATTGGGTTATTAAATTAACACTGATGATTATATTTATTAAAACTATATTATTTCATTATTTTTTTTAAATTGGAATCGGAATTAATCAGGTTATAGATCAACCTAACATAATCTGGTTCGCTAAATTCTAAAAAGTTAATATCTTTTCGTGTTTAATTTGAAATTTTATTTCAATCATGCTATATAATTGTGATTTCTCGGACACCCAATGTGTAATATTATTAGAGTGTGTGAATCATTGCTTGATGTGAATTATTTATTGCTGAATGATTGGTCTATGTGCTGGCTATTTTGGAAGTGAGACGAGGACGAAGGTCTATTCTTTCATCCATACATGAAAGAGATTGGATCAGATCAACAATAATGAGTGGTGGGAAATTAGAACTTTTCTTTGGAATAAGAAAGGGGAAAATTCCCTGAAAGAAAAGCCAACGCCATTGTTCAATCCTATTGTACATTAGGAGGTAGCTGCCGTTGGAAAGTATTTTAAAAATAATTTGATTTTTTTTATTTTTTTATTTTAAATTAATATATTTGTAATATTTTCAGATTATTTTTATTTACTGGAGTCAAAAATAATTTTTTTAAAAATAAAAAAAAATATTATTTTAAAATGTTTTGGAATGAAAAACACTTTAAAAAAAACCAACTATTGCCCCACTCTCAAACACTTTGTCTGAAAATATATTTAAATGAAATTTTTTTAATTTTTTTTTAATATCATAGTATTAAGAGAGCGTTTGGAAACGCAGACTGTTTTTAAAAAGTTCAATTTTTTTTATTTAAAATTAATTTTTTATATATTTTGGATCATTTTGATGCGTTGATTTTAAAAATTATTTTTTAAAAAATAAAAAAAATATTATTTTGATGTATTTTAAAAATAAAAAATACTTTGAAAAGTAACTGCAAGAATACTCATACTCATAAATAAAGAGAGCATAAAATTATACAAATGAAACACTAAAATTTAATGTTTTCTTAATTTAAAAACATTATTAAAAAACATATAAAAAACAAAAACAAAAATCATAATAAACACCTCAAAAGGACAAAGGACACCATCACTAAAGACTCCTTGCTAAAATGATTCAGGCGATTGCTTCTTTCTCATTAAAAAACAAGTACAAATAAGTAAAATGTTTTTATTTATGCGATTCAAATACATAAAATAAATTATTTATATTATTTCCTAATGGATTCATGGATATGGTCATATCCAGGAATTGTTTTATGAATTCGAGGTTCTGTTTTCATGGAATGTCAAGAAACCTTCATTCGAGGATATTGTCTCGTTGAATCCTCCAAGCACACGATCCAATCCGATGGATTTTATAAAATAATTCAGATTTCATCTCTTTTCATATATATTAATTTTAACTGAATTAGTGAGCACTAAATTTACTTTTTAAAAATTATTAATTCAAATTTTATAAACCTTTTAAAATCATTAAAAACTTATATATTTATTAACTTTAAAATCTATAAAATTAGTTAGGATATATAAATTAACCTAAACATCTATATTATTAAAAAAAAAAAAAAAGAGAAAAAAGAATAGCTTAATAGTTGTCCCAAAGACTTTTCAACTCTGAAAAGATGGTACCCAAAATATCACTAGCTGCATGAAGGTGTTATTAATCAATAAAGTGATTTTCACCAGCGGAGTGAAAGGTCAAAAGAGGGAACTGCGAACAGTGTATTTTGAATGATTGTCCCTTTGAAATGGTTACCATTGGTGAAAACATGAATTAGTCAAACCAAAGTATTCCAAAAGCAACATCTAATTTTCGTTTTAAAAAAAATATTTTTTAATTAAAAGTATATTAAAATATTTTTTTTATTTTTAATATTACCCCATTAAAAAACTATTTAAAATATATAATTTGATATTTTTCATATAAAAAACACTGTAAAAAAAATAAACTGAAACGTATTATTAAACAAAATCAAATAATTCTTTTACTTAAATTTAGTGGTTTTTAGTTTAGATTATTAAATTTATATTCAAAAAATATTTTTTTTTAATATATAGTTGGTGCGAGAGGGGTATTTTTAAAAGTGTTTAAATAAAAAATTGTTATGATTGATATAGAAATTTTATTGAAAGCATTCTTTATTATGAAATTAAAAAAAAAAAAAAAGGTGTTCTTGGACACCAGTTTTTGTAACATTTAGCTATGATATTATTGTACTATCAGTTGCTTTCCATGGCGGGGTTGTAATATCAAAAAGAGGAGCTTTCGATGAGATGCTAAATTGCCATCAATGGCATTACCGACACGCTCAAATTATGGCTTTGATAAGCTCATCGGCTATTTCCATGCCAAAAAAAAATAATGATGAAAAGGAAATAACCAGATGGGTCTCACATGATTGACGTTTTTTCTATTTCTTTTTTTCTTTTCTTTTTATTGCTCATATATAAATGAAGCCTTTAATATTTTTTAAAACATGAGCACTTATGGTTGATGGGTTGTAGCTAAAAGACTTACATCTTGTTTGTTTTTTATTTTAAATATGTTTTTTTAAAAAATTAATTTTTATTTTAAATTAATATTTTTTTTGTGTTTTTAAATCATTTTAATGTGTTAATGTCAAAAATTATTTTTAAAATATATATATATATATATATATATATTATTTTGATATATTTTTGAAGTGAAAAACAATTTAAAAAACAATCATAACTATATTCTCAAACACATTCTAAACTTAAATCAAATTGGTTTAAAACTCATATAGTGAATTAAGCAAGTTAATCTTAATTAATCTAAGCTTTTTTTAATTTTTAAAAAGATTTAAATTCACATCATTTAAAAAAAATCCATGTTTTTTCACCGGATATATCCAACTGGACCATGGATCGACAAATTTCTAAGTAAATCTGCGAAGCTCATTCTTGTAACAATGGATGTAATCTATTAGTATAAAGCTCTGTTTAGTAATGAGATTATAATATAGTTAGTTCTTTCTATAGCTCCAGACAAGAAGACAGCGAGGTTCTAACAGTGCAAGAAACAAATTGTTTCTTTTTCAACAATAAACATCATGAAAAGGGAGGAATCGACTGAAAAACCTAGATTGATTTCAATTTATGTTGTCTGGAGAGAGCGAATTAATTCCAGATGAGAGAGAGTGTGATTTTTTGTTTTTGCAAGTTTCATATATTATATATAAAGGTATATATTTTCATCATCATTTCATTCGAGTTGAAATTTGTGATTTACAGATATATAAAATATAATTTCTAAAAAAATGAAAGCATAACAAAAATCAAGTGATTTCTAAAATACATTTTGAAAAATGAAAACATCAATAATTAATAATTTTTAAGTGTTTCTAAATGTTTTGATATGAAATATCAAAACTATTAAAAAAATATCATTTAAACTGATTTTTTTGTTCTTGTTGAAAACTAGTTTTAAAAAACACCAACGATATCATATTAGAAACACACACTAACTCAACCACAATTATTATCTAGTTTCAATTCAGTTTAGCTGGGATCAAAGCAATATAAACAAAGCTCAAAATGAGAAATAAAATACATAAAAGGGTTATAATCGATTGCAATCGATAATATTTTTTTTTTTTTTAATTCACATGCAACGTAGAAAATATATTTAACAATCACGAGCCTGTCAATAAAAGACACCAACTAGAAAATAAAATTTTGCTTGAAATGACCCCATGGATAGATCTATATGTGCCAAAACATAAAAATTCTTTCGGTTATGTTCTATTTCAAACAAGTGCATAACAACCATAATTATTATTTCATAAAAATGCATGATCTACAAACATCTCTAGTTGATAAAGTCCTGAAAAATTTCAAATTAAACTCACACTTTCTATGACTCCCTCCTAGGTCTTGAGTAACTTGCAAAACAAGTCTTTTATAAAAATAAAGGATACTCGAATGTTTAAGTTAGTAAATATAAAAAAAATAAAGTGTGTGTGAGGAGATAATGTGTCGAGTAGGAAGAGTAATATATGTTATAGGATTGAGAAAACATGTCTTTCTTAATTAGTGACTTGTATTATTTATAGATACTAAAAAGAATATACGTTCAAATAATGCGGAATATTTGCTTTGTTAGAAAGTTGAGTCACTAATTAGTGTCATGCTTGCTATTGACGGGTAGATTAATGCTTAAGAATAAGTCATTGGTGATAAGAGTAGCAAGCCAGAAAATTTAATACAAAGTCAAACTTATGAATAGCCGTTAATAAAAATAATGACATGTTCAAGCTTAGAAATAACTTTTGGTGAAAACATTGAATAATGATAGTTTAAAAGAGATTATTATTTACAAGAGAGGGTGTTCATTATAGATAATCAATAGGGGTCGATTGGGCTTTGCCAAGGATGGTGAGTGATCGATTGAGCCAAGGTTGGAGAGGGCTATGAAAAAAAGGTTAGGTTGAGCTTGAGAGGGTTTAATTGAGCCAATGAAAAGAGGTTTGGTTATATTAAAGGGGGAGAGGGTTTGGTTGGGCTAGGTTTTCTATCCTCTTTTCTTTTCCCTTTCCTCCCCATCTAGCCTCGAGCCTTGGTTCGGCTAGTTCTAGTCCATCTCTACTACTTTCTCCTTTCTTTTCTCTTTTCTCCCCCTTCTTTCTACCTTCTCTTCTCTCAATTGGAACTACTTCCAGCCACGCTCTTTTTTTTTTTCCTCACCTCATCACCTATTAAAATATACTAAAAAGGGCTTTGTTTTTTTATTTTGGTCCTCACATTTGTGAATATTTTTATTATTATTATTATTTTAAAAAAAATTCAATTTCATCCTCCAACTTTGGTTTTTGGATATTGGACTTCATAATTTATTTCAATTTATTTTATACGTAGTTTTCCAACTTTACTTGGATCATAAGTTTTACAAGTTAACTATGTTGACTCGAGTTGGGTTCCTAACCGAGTTAGTGTCAAGACATCAATAAAAAAGATTCCATTAATAAATAACACGTGACGATGACGATTAAAGATATACGATAAGAAATAGTTTAAGTCTTGCAACATTTTGCTGCTAGGTTATCCTATCAAGCATATGTGAGCTTATTTAATGATATTGATTATTTTAAAACTTAGTTAATAATAAGAAAATACATTATAGACAAGAATATGCTCGTCAGTTTAGGCAAATAAATTAATTAATTAACAACTTTTTAATCTTCCTTTGCGAGTCAACATGATGTTGATGGTCGTCGTTTCTTCATTAAAAAGGAAAGAAAACCCAAAGCAACAACTTTAGCACAAGTAGCAGTAAAATGCCACCACCCAAAAAAGCTCCATCCACTCACATGGGAATAATTTTACACGGTTTCTCGCTATCCCCAAATTTTACAACTTCCTGCAAAAACTTGTTCTAAAACTCCAATCATCATGATTTAAAAGAAAAAACAAAATCAAGATTTTTATTTTTCTTTTATTATATTATTGTTGCTGTGCAGCTTTATGCTCTTTTTCCACGGTTAAATCTAACGATCTACTAACCTAATATCTATTCATAAATTTGTTTTAATTTATTTCTATAGAGTTTTTTAATCTTAAGATATAAATTGTGAATTTTACAGATTAATTGTGTTATTTCAGGTTTTTTTAATTAGTTAAATTTTTTATTTTATCCTTTAATATTAAATTAATTAGTAATTGAGTTTCATAAAAAAAAAATTATCTATTTTTATAGATTTATCTACGGTCTCATAACTCATGTTTGACAAGTTAGCTAAAGTTAACTCGATTTTTTTTTTTAGTTGAATTTTGTCTTCATTTTATCCTTCAATATTAGATTAATTGAAAATTAAACTTGATAAATTTCTTTATTTGTTTTCTAATGGGTTATCAAGGTCTCATAATTTAGATAACAGAATTAACATGTTAACCCGAATTGATCAAAATCAATTTAATATGTTGTCGTTTTAATATTTTTAAAAAATATCTTGATTTTTTTTAAAATCAAATTACATTTTTATCAATTATTCAAGTTATTTTTAAATATATCAAATTAATCAAGTTACATCAAATCAATCTTTTTATATATATATATATATATATATATCGAAAACCACATTAACAACATTTATATATTCTTTTAATTTTTTAAAAAAAATTATACAACCCACAGCATAACACCAACAATGATCTACTTAATTACTAGTTTTGTTTGGATGATCCCTGCTGATTCCAAATACAACAAAATGTAGTCATGTTATTTCACAAAATTCAGAATATATTAGTTGAAAGAAAAACAGTCACCAAACTGGACCCGTACTCGTGTTTGTGATTCGAGTATGAGTGGTAAGAAACTTGATAATCTGTGGGGAAAGAGTCTAAATGGTCCCTGACATTTGTGCCAAATAAGAACAGAAACGAGGGAGGCAAAGTCAATCTGCAACCATTTTATAGCAGTTCTCCATTTCTATTGGGAAGAAACATCAAATTCCTCAGGTAGATTCAGTTGATTTTGTACAGGCAGTCACCATGACATAAAATGTACAATTTAAAAGGTTAAAGGGAGCTCATGTAATTTAAGACATGGCTTCACACTTTGAGGAACTTGCAAAAACTACATAGCTAGCATGATTGACGATGCACACAAAAGATATCATCTATAGTTTAAGATAGTAAACCCCACCATTAATCCACCAGGCATTGAGCGCAGGCATCAGCGTCTACTAGTTTTCCCCAAACAATCAATTTGATTCAGTCTTGTATGCCCAACCATGTTTGTCCAAGTATGCATGGACCGCCTCCTTTATAGCTAAGTTTGGAACCAGCTGAGATGGTTCAAGAGGTTCTCGTGTGATTGGATCAAAATTTCCCACCTGTGTATAATTAAGTCACCAATCAATGCAAATGAAAAGCATCTCAATTTGAACAAGCAATATCAAAAACACAAATCACCTTCTCAAGATGGTCAAGGAGCACTGCTCTTTCATATGAAACCCCACTTGGAGTAATGACAGGATCACGGAGAATATCAAGGGTGATTTTACAACATAAATAATCTGGCACCTAGAATTTTCAAATTAATCCAACAACATTATAAATCAGCAGTTGGTAATTTTAAGAGAGAAGGAAAAAAAAAAGATGTAAATTAAACAAATCCAAAGACACCTCAGATGGCGTGTCATCTTCTGCAGCTTTCTGGAATACTTGTCCTAGAAGCTCCAATTGTTGCAGATGGGAAACAATTGAAACAATTGGGTCATCCAGGAATCCTTCTGTCTCAGAATTATCAAGGAAATGTTTTTCTTTAAGAGCCTCCTCACAAGCTTCTCTGAGACAAACCAGGGAAATTAGCATGAGAAGGTAGGAAATAGGACAATTTATACTTCTCTTAGCACATATGAGCAAAAGATCTGCAATAATGGTACAGCCTAAACTCACAGGAATTACATACTTCAAGCTTTGTAGTTCCCATGAACGCTGCGTAGATTCTTCCTCCCACTCCAAGTATTTTGCCTTTGCTAGCTCCTCCCAGATCTCCTCCACCATGTAACCATTCGGGTTGGCACCCCTACCAAGATCCAATGCCTGATAAAAATAAAATGCTAATTTAAGATTTACTGCTAAGATTAATAGCCTGCACATTTTCTTTGTATCCAACAGCAACTAAAATTCAACATGTATTAGGATCCTATTTGCAACAGAGGCTATAGAAACTAATATGCTCAAAGTCACTCATAAAATTTGTACCATGAATGATTCATCTTATTTTGTGTTGTCCCTACTTTGAACATTTAGGTTTAACCTACTTAGAGTGAAAGATACTCCTAATGCAAAGCTCACCAGACACCCAAAGACAATATATATATATATATATATATATATATATATATATATGGAAAAGCATGAGCCAGGGTGGATTTTCTTTGTAAAATTAAAAGCTAGAACTTATCCAACAAGTCTTCATTAGACTATGTTTTGCCCACTATAACCATGATTATGAGGCCCTTAACATTGATTAATAACACCATCAACCACACATACACAATTTTAGCTCCGGCGGCTAACATGTGTAGACAAGACTAAATCCCCAGCCAATCAAAGCATAACAACACCAGGTAGGCCATATCAATCCAGATTACCAAGATCAGGACAATAATTTGACACTATTGGAATCATGATATAAAAGCAATGTTCAGCTGCAGCTGTACACATTTCTAGCCATGCTTAAAAGGTAGATGGTTTTCTTATGTGCTACAAAGAAATGCATCCAGTTGACCTGCACAAAATAATCTTGCCTTCGATGTTAGAAATATACATGTAAACCATCTTGATATATGGACATGCATTGTCGTACAAGAACATCCCAGTTGCAATACTAATCTTGAATATATGAAATGCTAACATATACAGCTGATGTGTGCAGAGGAGAAGACATGCACTTCATACTTTACAAACCCCTACCTTCCTATTCTCTTTATAGGTAGCAATCTCATAACATCTGTTGGACATACCCATACTTAATTGATGTTTTTATGCCAGATTATTATGTGTAATCAATAGGCTGAAGCTAAAACAAATAAAAATGACAAGTAAAAAATCTATAAAGAGCAATAACAAGAGGCTCAAAGCTAAAAAATATGAGGTGTAAATGCTCATTTATCAGCCTTATGCTAGCAGGTAAAACCAAATGGCCAAATGCAATCATGCAAAAGCAGAGAAAATGACAAGTTTAAGAGGAACAGCAACATGAAAAACTGTGACTCCAACACATTTCTTTCCCTTGGCTTATTTAGAGGGGTTTTCTTTTCTCTTGATCCTCCGCAAAGAAACAGGCTATTAACAAGATTGCAGCACTAGCTATGGTAGTCCAATCACATGATGTTCCGGAGGAGGGAATTTGG
Source organism: Populus alba (assembly GCF_005239225.2). Classification (NCBI taxonomy): domain Eukaryota; kingdom Viridiplantae; phylum Streptophyta; class Magnoliopsida; order Malpighiales; family Salicaceae; genus Populus; species Populus alba. The sequence continues at coordinate 14,827,350 of NC_133285.1, read as the reverse complement.
AGATATCTACAACTTTTAGAGCTTTTCTGCATGAAGTGGTTGCTCCCAGCACTCAAACCTGCAACTGTGGGGTTACAAGCCCAAGACTTTGAATGGCCCTTACCAAGACCAACACAACTACTTGATAGACAGTTTGTGACCCTACAGCTTTTATTCAAAATTCCAACTTGATAAATTTCACAGGAATAACTAGAAGAAATAGGCTCTTATGATCGACAATCTATCATGGTAAACCACAAAAAACTAGAACCATGCATTCCCTACATTTCAACCTTTTGTCACTGAAGCTTGATTATCTACAGTTGTTATATTTACAACCTCGTAATAGTTTATGTTATGGACATTTGATCAGTGGATTCTACCAGAAACGAAGTTTTGATGGATTAAGAAGCCTAAATGGCTACACAAGGAACTAAGAAAAGGCACAAAGAGCTATGCCACTTTATAGACTATTATTCAACAATAATAAAGTCAAAAAAAGGCCATGCTGAAGACACAATCAGATAGAGACATTCTCAAATATGTACTGAAAGTTCAAAGGAAACGATTGAATAGCAGATCTAAATAAGAAGCCTCAAGGCCCATTCAAAAAGCTTAATTTCAGAAAACAGCCAACAGAAAGAAGATTAAACGAGTAGCTTACAAGCAACTAATGCAGGTCTTATTCAATGGATTCACAACAAAAGACTCAAGTAAAAAAGTGAAAAATAACCTATCATGTAACTCAAAAACTTCTTCAACCTACGAGTCCAAATGCTAAAAGCAGAAAAAACATCTACCAGTAACTTGTGTTGATATGAAAAACATTTCAAGAAAGAACTCGAGATAAGAAAACCAATTCTTACTTTCTCCAACTCCTTGACTCCTTCAGAGTACTCTTGCTTCTGAAGTAAAGCAAGTCCCAACATATAGTGAGCCTGTAAAGCAGCAAGCAAGGGTGAATTTTGCACGACCACCCACACTACATGGAAGTAAAAAAAAAAAAAAAGCAACCGCTTTCTTCTAAATTCAAAAGACAAACAAACATTCACCTCAGAACCATTATCTACTTTCTTAAAACAAAAATCAAGATTCCAAAAAAAATAAAATCACAACCCACATTTCCTTTCAAGATTTTAACACCATTCATCAGAATTTCAATCACTTTCCCATTTTCCGACTCATAAGATACTTCTCTATCCATCATCAACAAAAACAAGTACAACATCCACAAACTCGTGACGCGTCCAACACATAACCCACTCACTTCCATCAAACCATTCTTATTCTATCTTTTTCTATACAAGTCAATTGCGATTATGACATTAATAAAATCAAATAAAACACCATTACCTTGACAGAGTAATGATCAAGCTGAATGGCCTTGCGAGAATCCTCTTCTACTCTAGTCCAATCACTTAACCACAAAACTTAGTCAAATTAATAATTTATACCAATAATATTACAGAAATTCGACCAAAAAAGGAAAAAAAATGATTTACATACTTGCGTCTTCGATGGCATAAAGCACGATTAGTCCAATAAACAGGAACTTTAGGGCACAGCGTAATCGCCTTTTCAACAAAAAAAAGAAAAGAAAATTAAATCAGCAAACAAAAAAAAGAAAAGAAAATCACATAATTATATATTGAAAATACCGCAGTGTAAGCATCGATGGCGGCTTGAAATCGGTCTTTACTAAAGCATTTATTCCCTTCTAGCCTCAACTTCTCTGCTTGTTTCTCTTCGTCACTCAATGCGGATACTCCCGGTCCCATCCTCCCTCCCTCTATCTATCTCTTGATTTATTCTCTAATTTTTCTCTTTAATTACTGTATTAATAAAAACTAGTATCTATCTTTTTTCCTTTTTCTGAATTTATTGTATGGGAGCTGTAAAAATCTTGCGAAATGGAGGAGGCGACGACGCAAGCTAAACGGTACGCCTGGAGGTTGGAGGAGGAGCAGAGGGAAAGTGATCGTGGAGAGAGGCGTCGCGGGTGGGGGTTTTAGTTTTGGGGAGGATTACGGGTGGGTTTGATGTATTATTGTTTTGTTATCAATTGAGCTCTAAAGTTTCTTATTTAAACATTTTTACCTCCATTTTATCATTTTTTGCTCGTAAAAAACGCTCCTGAAGGTGGACTCCAAACAAGAATTTAATCATGGGTAAAGTGTATTCCAAAATAAATATTAAAAAAAGTAACACAATTATATTATTTTAAATAAAAAAAATTTAAAAACAAAATCAATAAGTGAAAAATAGGTTTTAATTGAGTTAACTAGGTTAGTGAATTAATTTAAATTTTTAATCAAATTAACTAAACTTTTTTTAAAACCAAGATTGATTCAAGTTTTAGAGTAGTCGGTTCCAATCAAATTAGCGTCGGACATAAAAAAAGATTTTTTAATAATAAAAATATTTGACAATAAAAAATATAGGATAAGAAATACTTTAAATCTTGCAACTTTTTTTTGTTAGGTTATCCTATCTCTGAGCTTTCGATTATATTTTAAGTGAATTAATGAATTTAAGAGATTTAAAACCTAGTTAATAATAAGATAATACATTAGAGACAAGAATATGCTCGTCAGTTTAGGCGAATAAATTAATAAATTAACGACCTTTTGATTTTCCTTTGCGAGTCAACGTGATGTTGATGGTCGTCGTTTCTTCATTAAAAAGGAAAGAAAACCCAAAGCGACAACCTTAGCACAAGTAGTAGTAAAATGCCACCACCCAAAAAAGCTTCATCCACTCACATGGAAATAATTTTACACGGTATGTCGCCATCCCCAAAATTAACTACTCCCTGCAAAACTTGTTCTAAGACTCCAATCATCATGATTTAAAAGAAAAAATAAAATCAAGATTTTTATTTTTTCTTTTATTATTATTATAGTTGTGTAGCTTTATGCTCTTTTTTTCTACGTTAAATTTCATATTATTTTTAATCTAAATTAACCCATCCAATTGATAAAGTTATTTGACCCATATTTTTTAAAAAATTAATTTTCTGTTAAAAATTAAAAATTTTTTTATATATATTTGAATTTTTTTAATACGCAAATGCTAAAAATAATTTTTTAAAAAATAAAAAAAAATATTATTTTAATATATTTTATTATAAAAAATATTTAAAAAATAATCATAATTATTATATTTTCTAACAATCTAGATAAACAGTCTAGATAGAAAAATATAATATGGAATTCATGCATGTAGAAAGTTTGATATTTCAAAAGAAACCATTAAAAAGCAGACTGACCAAAGGGCAAAAGTTTTCTTTTGTTCTAAAGGGCCAAATACGTGGGTTGATGGTTTTCAATGAAAAGACTTGATTTCAAATTTAATACAGTTAAAAGAGGACGTTTGGGATTACAATTAACTGTACTTTTCTAAATTTTTTATTTTTTAAAATAAAAACTTTAAATTAATATTTTTATTATTATTTTAATATATTTTCAAATAAAAAAAAAACTTTAAAAAACATTCTCTCAGCAGGCAACTAATTTCAAAGACGGGAAGAGGTGCCAGCATATGACAAGCCATTGCTAAATGGTAAAAGTGACAAAACAACTGCTTAAGTTCCACAAAACTGTGTTGAGAAATGACAGCAGCCATCAGTTATTCCAACCTGTGCTCTATCTATTCTTGAAAAACTGTACCCTTTCTGGTCACTTTCCAAGCGCAAACATGAAATTAGCCTCATTGTTCTTGGCTATGGAATCAGATTGTTCCAGTGAACAAAGCAACCCGTTGCATCTCATTCAAGGTGCCTAACCAGACGAATGTATTGGTACCGTATACTCTTACGATACAGACTCGCGATGTTTGCAGACAATGTATCAGAAGATCTTTAACCGTTGCTGATCAGGAGAGACTAGATTCTTGAATCTTTTCCGTCTTCAGGAGAGATGCTTGATAGCTGCTCTCGAACACGATTGACAAGTTTAGATGCTTCCTGGTCAAAATTCAGGGGACGCCTTCGCAAACTCTGTGAAAAGTCATTGGTCCAATGTTTCTCTCAGGATGCTGCTGTGTTGTTCCACAATACAATCAAGCAAAAAAACACACGATGCATACCTCAGTGGTCCATAAGCAATCACGTGCCTTGCGGGGGATTATGTGGATGTGCGTCTGAAAATTCAATGTTGATAAAGAGGAATCAGGAGTGAATACTTACGGCTTATAAGATGATGAGAGCATCTATTCTCTATACAAATAAATAGCAACGAAAGTGTTGTTTTTGGTTCAGCAAGAAACACTAACACTGGTCACATCAGCAATCCATCGTTATTACATCAAGCTTTTATTTTTCCATACTTACATGAAAAATGACTTGGCCTGCAGCAGCACCGTTATTTACCAACAAGTTGAAAGAATCTGTATGATATCAACATTCCAAGAACAGAAGTTCAGATGGAGCACAAATTCGATAGAAAACTAGGTTTAAAAATGGTCCAAAAACTTGTAAATACAGTGAGAAAGCAGATGAACTCATGCTTCCCTAGTCATGCCAGATGCGGCATTCATTTCTTAAGAAATTCACCCCGGCCCCCCCTAAAAAAAGGTGCAAACAAGTGCCTTCAATCCTATAAAATAAATATCAACATGCGAAATCAAAAACATTTAAGAAAAGAAAAGATATGCTATCACTTGAATTTCAACTCATTTATGTTCGTGGCTAGATGTCAATCAGCAATCCCACTTCTCAGGGGAAGGACCAGGATTTGCTTTGGGGGGGAGATGGCACCCCAAAGTTTTGAAAATTTTCAATTTGACACTCGAAATTTTTTTGAAATCCCAGTTCCATCTGAGCCACTACTCAGGCTACTCAGAAAACAGTAGTTCTTTGTTGGGTCAAGGTTAGTTGGGAGTTTGGTATGCAGACGTAAACCTAGCTCTAAATGAGAAATCATCAGCCTAACTCCACTGTAATTTTATACATGCTCCCCAACATCGTTGACAATTAAGGCATGTTATGAAGGAAGGAAAGAATATGGATAAACAGAGATGCTGGGGGAAAAGGATGTTTGTTAATCACTACAACAGTAAAGAAATGTTGGATACATACCAGAACCGTTTGCTTTCATGATTGCATTACCAATTGAAGGCACCTTTGAACACATTGCTGCTACCACCTGCAGACCCAATGTATTAGAAAATACATCCATGATTTTTCTTTCACGGAGAAAAAAAGGAACACTCTGAACTTTGATGTTACATGACTAGCTTTAACACTTCACGAAAACATGAAGTATCATGCAAGGGTATGTATGCCAGGCCAGACTGGTGGAAAAATCAAATTTTGATCCGGGTCAGATGGATCCAACTTGAACATTGATACAGGGCTTCCTTTGTCCCCAATATGAAATCACATGACTTCCACATACACCAGGCAAAAAAAAAAGGCATAGGGCACCAGCTCAACTGCAAGAAAATTGATTGATTGGGATTCAGAACTGGACTTGCCGGCTAGCTTACATTGCAACCCCAGCAATGCTCACTTCTTAATTCATAGGAAGACAGTTGTATATCTTTTCAGAAACACCGTCCATTAAAAAAGTAAAAGTAAAGCACTACCAGCATGACACTGCAGCTTCAAGGTCAGAACTACTCTCCATTACTCTCTTTTTCTATAATCAAATTTTCAGTCAGCCTTCTAAGACCAGGTAACCACCCCTCCCTGGCTCCCTCTATCCCCCTCTCTCACTGCTCAAACAAGAAACTTTCAGTGCAGTCATTGACCTTGTCATCTTCTGAGCACCAAACATGTCTGCATCTTTGATGCAGAGTCCAACCCAGGTTTCATAACACTATGCAATTCATGCTAACATGGTAACTATTGGGTGGGGGGGGACACGTGATATGGTTGTAATCTCAACAAAAATAAAGAAAAGTTTGCTCATGTGACTTGGGTGGAATCATGTAGGTACAGAAATAACACAAGGAGCTGAAAAAAGGTTTCAACCCTCAGAGATCAAACTCCACATATCTACAAAAGATAGGCCTCCTTGTCTGAGCTTGGTGTTGATAGCTAAAGGCGGTAAAAGCACAATAACTATTGAAGGACTCAGGCAGTCAAGTCAGCCCTGGCATGGCTCCAGTTGAATACAAGCCAATTTTAGCAAATTACATTTCTAACACCTCAATTTTAGCCTCGCAGACCAATAAAACAGCTCACTTGCACCTTTATTGGCAGCTGATCAAGCATAGATTCAGCTTTGTTGGGAGTTTCTCTTACGTTTAACCCAGTAATAACATCCCTTGCATATACTATGTGTACTTAGTTGGGGAGCAATTTTGAATAACTTAGGAGGGATTAGCATCAAGTGAGAGTTACTTACAGAAGGAGGAGTGGCTTCCAGGCAAGAAAAATGAGATTTTGGGATAATAAGAGAGTGCCTGGAAAAAAAAAATTGCAGCTTCATATCATTTCATCATTCAACCACAGACAAAATTACACCAAAAAAAATCAAAATTTTGGAATCCTGAAAGTATTTGGAGACCATGAAATCATTACAATGATAACATATGAGACAATCTTTGGTTAAGGAGGAAGAGTTAAACTTTGTTGATTTCTATACATAGAACACACACTGGTAGTTTTATCAGACTACTCTTTCCAGGACAACCTTGGTGCCTACTTGATCAAACTCTCTCACTTTCACTTACACGAAAATTACCCCCCTTTTTTTCCCTTTTTCATCCTAAGAAATTCCAGTAATTTAATAAAGCTTACACAGTGATGAGAATTCAATCCATTCCAAGAGGTTTTCTACTATTGTGAATGTGAAAAGTTAAGGACATGGCAGTGCTTTAGGAACATGATAACTCACCCGGGACTCAATGGACTAGAATCCAAAATACACAGGCATGTCTCATCTTCATAAAGCTGTAAAATTCAGATGGGCAGCAGGAAGGAGCAAAATTTCAGAGCTAAAATATAAGAAAGTCATTGATTTGCACAAATAACCACGCTAATAGCAAAGTTTGCAGGCATCTGGAGCTTAAACACTAGGAAGCACAAAGATTTACCTTAAACGCAGGGGATTCACCGCGAACAATCCTGCAGAAAACGCAGTCTAGTTGGTGATTCCTCGTGTCGCCAGCAGCATCATTAATGGAGGCAGAAGAAGTGATGGAAGAAGATAAACGTGAAGTCGGAGAGGGAGAGTCAGGGAGGAGATGGGAGCGGATAATGGAGAGCCTACTTCGTGACTCCATTCACGCGAAATTAGTTGCTTTAACGAGAATCGCCTGTGTCGCCATAAAATACTTGTGTCGTGAAAATTGAAGGGGTTTGAAAGGATTGGAAGTGCAGAGGCAGAAGGATTTTGACAGGACAAGACAGGTCAGTTGGGAGTGTTTCGATCGTAGGAGGTTACAGAGATGGCGTTGGCTTTGCTTATCCACGTTCTTTGATTTTGTACGGGACTTGTGGACTGTCTGGTTCTGGGGCTATTATTTTGTTCCCCTCGACCCTCCCTGCCTTATCGCTTTGGTTGTTCATCGTTGTCTTCAACAGTGAGTGTTCGTTTCGTTTTGTTTTACTTTTGATTAGTTTTGTTTTAATTTATTATTGTTTTAATGGTTATTTTTAAAATATTAAAATAATATTTTTAACATCAATATATCAAAAAATATTTTAAAAAATTAAATTTTAATATAAAATAAGTTTAAATTCACTCTTAAATATTCCTTTTGAGGTTACATTTTAAAAAAATATATAAAAATTAAATTTTATATTATAATAAGGATTTTAATAGAGAATTTTAAATGAGATTTATCTAAAATTATAATGTATATTAATTAACTAAATAATTTTAAATTTATAATTAAAGCAGAACATAGACTACACCATACCACGCCCATAAAAATAGAGCTTGAATAAATTAATCAAATTAATTGAATAGAATATTTTTTTGAATTTTTTTAATGATTTTACTTAGAAAGTGTAGAAAACAATTTGGTTGGATATTAATTTTAAAAACCAAAACTGAAAAAATTAAATTATACCAAATCAAACCAAAACAAAAAAAAAATTTATAAATTAAGGGTTCCTTATAACAAACCCTATGAATAATAACCCAACTAAAAAACCCATAAATTAAATTTAGCTTATTCAATCTTTAAAAAATATAAAATCAAATGAATAATGAGTTTGGTTTGGTTATTTGATTTAGAAACTGTTTTCCAAACGTGTTCCCAGCGTTTAACAAAAATTTATATGTTTGGATTATTTTAATATGGCAATGTTAAAAATAACTTAAAAAATTTTTATTTTAATATAATTTTAAATAAAAAATATTTTAAAAATAAATCGTTATTGATAATATCAACTGTAGTTTTGAAACCTAACCCAACTCGACGAGCTAACCCGGGACTCAACCGACCAGGGGCTGGAACCGGTTTGGATTGAAGAAAAAATAAGGGAAGAAAAAACCTGGTGTGACACGACGGGTTGACCCGATTTACAATCCGTTATCTTTTTTACTAAAACGATGTCGTTTTGATATTTTTTTTAAATGATTTTGGCGACCTGGTGACTCAGTCAAAACCCAGAACCCTGGCCTTGGATCACGCAGGGTCTAAAAACTATGGTATCAACTATTATTTTAATTTACTTTCAATTTTTTTTAAAAAAAATGTTTTGATTATATTATTTGTTTTGTCTAAATCATAGTTTTTTAGACCCGGTCTAGTGGCTGACCCGATTCAAGGCTCGACTTTCCGGTTTTGACCCAGTCATCGGGTTTTGACCGGGTTATTGGGTCGCCCGAGTTAATTTTTTTAAAAAAATCAATACGACGTCGTTTTAATAAAAAAAAACAAAAATCAACAAGTTACAACTGGATTTTTGACCGAATCTACGACATCGTTTTAATAAAAAAAAACAAAAATCAACAAGTTACAACTGAATTTTTGACCGAATCTTGCCGGTCACTAAATCACACCAAATTTTTTTTTATTTTATTTTTTTCTCAACCTAACCCAATTTCAGATTCAAATCAATCCACAGCCCAGTTTCAAAACAATGAATAAAATGCAGCTGTCTCGGTTTCACCAACCAAAAAAAATTCTTTTGTGCTTTCTATCAATTAACCTCCTAACATTTCTAGCAATCTAAATTTTCTCTCTTTTGTTTATATTTGTCCATAAGGCTAAGAGAAACAGGGGCCTCGTGAATATTTGTCCATTATCAACTCATTCCTAGGCAACCACATCTTTGTTCACATAAATATCTTCAATAAGGACACGCCAAGGTAAGCAACTGGTCATACACAGTAAAAATTTCTCCTCCTCTGGTTTTTTTTTTTTTTTTAATAATAACCGGTGGATGTGTGGATGTCGAGTGGCATGTTCCTCTTGCGAGGCCATTCCTTCTCTCTTATCCTACAAGGGAGGCTCGCTGCCCTAATACTGCCCCTCCAAAGTCTTCCTTGTTATCGTGTGTTTAGTAATATGTTGCATGGTAATACATTAAAGTAATATGTTGCATGGTATTTTTATTAATGTATTTTTAAAATAAAATAATTCAAAAAATGTTTTTAAGAAAAAATTAAATTGCATTACTAAATAGAGCATTTGTATTATTGTACGAGAATTTATAGATATAATTGGGTTAGGTTTGGACCTGTAATTATATCAAACTCAACTTTTTATATTTTACAAATTATAAACTCAATTTATTAAAAAAAAAAAATTACTCGAGCTGGTTGGATATATCAAACTAGACTATTTTTTTAAGATTATTTTAGATATTTATATGTTAAGCTTGTATTGTTAATTTTCATATAGAGCTTTATTAAAATTGAAATTTAAACTCAATAAATTAACCTAAAACCTATTATAAAACATAACAAACAATATAGACTTAATAAATCAACTCAATTAATTAACTAAAATAAAAAAATCAATGCAAGAATAAAGACAGAATCCTAGCTTGATCCAGCATCTATCAAACCTAATAAATGTCTACTATCTATTTATTGCATGCTTTGATATCCAAGTGATTTCATATTTAGACAACAAAGTATCCATGGAAAATAATAATATTTTATATACGCAACTAAGAGGGATTGATAGTTTCAGGATTGTAAATTGGCAACATTGAATATTAAGAATATAATCCCCCCCCTACTGTATGAATATTTATTCATTTAGAGAGCACTTTTTTTCCTCTATTAAATTACTTCTTTATATAAAAAAAATTATATAATGTATATGATAAATTAAGTTATATTTGTAATTTAATATGTAGAAATTTACTAAGAAATGAAGCTTTTAATAATCAAAGAAAATTGATGATTGTAATTAAACTAGTATATACTATCGTATAATATTTTGTATGAAACACATACCAGTCACTTCAACGTCTTGTTTTCTGTTTTTTCTTTTTTTTAGAAAAATTATTTATATTTATCCATCCGTCTCCTCGGGTATGCAGCTGTTCCACCATTCCTTGCACAGGTTGATGTATTGAGGGTAGGGGGGAGTAAAAAAATTGATTAAGTTGAAAAAACTAATAAAAAAAATTGAATTATAGAAAAAAATAATTCAATGATTAAATTTTTTTAAAAATTAACCGGTTTGGTTTGTTTTTTGATTTTATAAGTCTAAAACCTAAAAAACCAAATCAAACTTAAAATCGGAAAAAAACAAAGCTATGCTTGAAAAAATTGAGCCAAACAGTTGAACTATTTTTTATTTTAAAAAATTATACTGAAATTGATTGATTTGATTTGATTTTTTTTTATAAAAAAAATTAATTTAGTTGTTTTTGTTTTATAAAAATTAAATCGAAGAGAAAATAATGATACTTAATTGATGCCCCCACGGACCTCTATGACCATTAATGAGAGAACAGAGAAGCTTCGCCTATGTTGCTTACTTTTTGACCTTTTGACTTGTATATATATATATATATATATATATATATATATATATATATATATTAAAGAACTCTAAAACGCGTGGGGAAAGTACTGTAGCTTTCCCCACGGTTTTCCCTGCCATCGTCTCTGCATTATTGTTGGATGTTTTCGCTTTCCCACGAAATATATTATCACTGTATCAGTTTTAAAAAAACGACATCATGATGGTTGAAAAATTAGGCTGCCCGTTTTTTTTTTTCCCTGTAATCGGGTCTTCTTTTCCTTGAATACTGAATTGTCTGCCATCTTATCACCTTTAAAATAATTAAAAGGCTTGGAGAATGTCAAGTCGCTTTCAGGTTTTTCAATCTTCTTAGTGGTGTATTAAATAAATGTGGCGTTGGCATCATTATACATACATGCTTGCCTTTCCGTTTTCATTGTTTCCTGTTCCATTTTAGTTCGCATTTTTGTTATTTGAGTATATTGTTACGTCTCCTTCTCCCCAGCCAAAAGCCACACTAGCAATCAACATCCACCGTTGTTTTTCTGCCTTCTCCAGTGGCTGAAGTGGATCACCAGCAGCTCCATCGTGGATCACCATCCTTACGACAGACCAGCAACAACAGCAAGCACCTCCCGCAGGCTAGGTAGCTTCTTCTCTTCTTGCTTTTCCACGTAAATCATGCATCTCTCAGCTCCCACCTCTCTTATAATATTTGAACACATTGTCACCTCTACTCTTCCCCAGCCAAAAGCCACACTAGCAATCAACATCCACCGTTGTTTTTCTGCCTTCTCCAGTAGCTGCAGTGGATCACCAGCAGCTCCACCGACGACCACCAACAGCTCCACCGTGGACCACCATCCTCACGACAGACCAACAACAACAGCAAGCACCTCCCCCAGGCCAGGTTGCTTCTTCTCTTCTTGCTTTTTCACGCAAATCATGCATGAATACTGTAAAAAAAAAACCCTGCAGAATACATGAGTAATTAATTACCTGTTGCTTGCAATCTGCTTTGCCAAAGGAAATAGCCATTTGGTTAATTATTAATTTATAATTATTATTAGGAATTGGTTACATATATTTGGTGCTCCATTTCTCCCTTTTGCAATCCGGCTCAATCTAAGATCATTTAATTCCACTGATTAGTCTCCAAGGGGATTTTCATAAGCTCTGCCGATGTAAAAAGTCTGCTTGGAGTTGTGTTTTTATATTTCGTTAGGCATAAAGTGTCTTTCCGTTTGTGTCTGATTCTGCAGTTTGGTTGTGCATCGTTTGTGGCTCTTTTCATCGTTTGTGTCTTCTTTCTGGTTTTGGCACATAACTGTTATGCTCATAAACTATCACATATTAGAATTAATCCTAAAAAAAAAAATGTCAACTCCAGAGGGAACAAACTTCAAATTCTTCTTCAGTAATAAACTTTTAAAAATCTGTTCTCAAACTCGGTTCCTTCTCCTCCTTCGCAAATCGTCGCCTTCGTCTACCAATCAAAATTATTAATAAATAATTAAAAAAAAACTCTTTGAAAGAAGATGAACTTACCTTGACAGTGATGTTGTCTTTGCGAGTTTTCAAAGCGGTCCTTCAAGAAAGAACCATCTCTAGCTTGCACGAATGGAAGCTTGAAAGGTTACTCCTCTCATGGAAATGAGTAGGATACTGTCTAAATGGCCTTTCTTGAAGGAAAGAATTAAACATGGGTTTGATAACCACAAAGTTGAATGCTACCACCATGGTGTGAGAACAGAAACGAAGAGTACCGCTGCAGTTGATTGCCACTTAATTTGGTTGAGACTTGAGAGGAAGAAGAAGAAGAAGAGAAGTGACTCAAATACATAAAGGAGGGGGGAGCTTTATGTTAAGGCAGCTGTGTAATATCGGGGCGCACGCATACTATACGAACTCTACCTAATCTTATATTCCCGCATGCACGATTCTCTCTTTAATGTACAGTAGTGACACGGCACGTTTCCACAGGAAAAGGAGAGAGAGAGAGATGGACAGTGGAGGGTTTTTTTGGAGGCAAAGCATGGTGCCCTAAAGCTGAGGCTGTTTTCTAGGCCTTAACCACCACGAGGAATCTTTATATGGAGAAGCGTTCGAAAATTTTGGCTCTCCACCCCCCAGTTTTTGTTTCCATCTATTGTGTCAAAAAGGACTCTAAATTCTTGGCACTGCCTTTCCAATTGTTGTGTTCTGGCAAGTAGCTAGGGCTTCTTTTAAGAATTTGTGATGATGCTTGCCTTTATTAATAATTAAGTACGTACTAATTGCTTGCCTTTATTAATAATAAGAGAAATTCAACATATTAAAACGAAATTAAATTTTAGTGGAAATTTTACTTCTTTTGATGCAGGATTGGGACGAGATAGTGGGCTGTCTCCCATCATGTATTATTTATATTTCCCATCGAGCAATAAGCCAAAACAGTATTATCTTGATAACAGCCCCACAAATAGTCCCAACATTAGCATTGGCCAGGACACACAAAGCAATAAATTTAGATTGCCCCATCCCTGGTCTCCTTGCCAAGTTGCTATAAATTACACCAAGCACTTATTTTTTTATCACAAGAAACTTTCCGCTTTCTACCAAACAACAACTCATAAAGTTTAATCTTCCAAAGGCAAGCTACAAAAAACATAAAGCAGGGCGTTCATAATTTAGAAAAATAGAGCTCGGTAAGAAACAAAATTTAAGATTATAGAAATTTAGATTTTAACACCCGCAAAAAATTTGAAAGAAAAAATAGACTAACAAAAATTACAAAGATTATAGCCCTTATTCTTTGCAGCTTAAAAATTAATTTTTTTAATATTTAAATTGTTTTGATGCATGAATATTAAAAATAATTTTAAAAAAAAAAAATTATTTTATTTAAATGTATTTTCAAGAAAAAAATATATTTTCAAAAAACAATATTTACTTACACTTTCAAACACTCACTTTAATTATGTGAAATATAAATATATTTATTTATTGACATAAAAAAAAATTACAAAGATTATAGCCCTTATTCTTTGCAGCTTAAAAATTAATTTCTTTAATATTTTAAAATTGTTTTGATGCGTTAATATTAAAAATAATTTTAAAAAAATAAAAAATCTATATTATTTTAATGTATTTTCAAGATAAAATATATTTGAAAAAAAAATATTTACTACACTTTCAAACACTCACTTTAATTATGTGAAATGTAAATATATTTATTTATTGAGATAAATATAAAAAAAAAATTATATAAAAATAATTCTAAAGTAGATTTTTAAATTTTCAAAAGCAAAAGATACATGGAGTTCATTCTATCTACATTTCTACATTGTTTTCATTTTGCTTTTCTCAAGTACATCCAAACTCCATATACTGAGAGATAAAAAAGCTAGAAAATTATTATTATTTTGAATATATTAAATCGATGTAAAAAATTAAACTCTTAAAATTATTTTTAAAAATATATTTAATTTAATATACTATTTCAGAAGAATTGAATTTTGATATAGTCAAGCAATGTAAATGCAATTGAAATGTATAAAACTTATATACCTAAGAATAATATGCATAAATTAAATAAATGTAATGATATATTAAGATTGGTATTTACATAAATTAATTAATGGTTAACTATAACATAAACCAAGAAAATGAAAATAATTTGTTTTTTTAAAAAACATTTAATTCCTTAGAGTGTTACAACATTCATTGAAAATATCAAAAATTAATGTATGTGACATAAAAAAATATGGTTAACTATTATGTACTAAAACATACATGGTATTCTTTTAAATAAAGCTTTTCAAGATTTTAATTATATAGTTCTTGGATTTATTTTCCATATTTTTATTTTTATTTTTTATCATTAAAGAAAATATTTAGTTTGTTTTAGCATTTCAAAAGTGTTTCTAAAAAAATTTAAAAAATTGTATTTTTTTCATTTAAAATTGATATTTTTTAATTATTTTTGATATACTAATTTCAAAAAAACAATTTTGAAAAAAATAATATATTTAATATATTTTAAAAAATAATCATAAATATTATCTCGGGACATAAATCGTAAAAATTTTTCTGCCATGTATGATTTTTGTTTTTGGGTATTAAACAGAAGAATAAAACGTGAGATTTTTTGGGTTATTTTTTCATTTTTTATTTAATTTCCTGCTTCATCTCTCTCACTCTCTCTAAGTGTATGGTAAATGCATTTGTGGTTTATTTTGTGTTCCCAGGCTCTGATTTTTTGGGGTTTATATTTTCTCTGACAGAAGCAGAGAGGCGAGGTAAAGGCAAAACTTTGGAATTTATCAGGTATTTGGGCCATTATTTTTAACTTTTCTAATTTTTATTTATTATTGCACGACTCTCGCATTGTTTGGTTTCCGAGAAAGCTGAGGAAATGACAAAGAGAGGACCGAAATTAATTTGTTTTATTGCTCTTTGGTTTTGAGTTAGTCGTAACTCAGAAAGAACAAAGAAATTATCATTTTGTTCTATTTTAGCTCTTTTTTATTTTATGATCCTTACTTCTCTGTGCTATGTTTTTCCATATAAGTTTGTTTCAATTGACAAAAATGCAACACCTTTTCTTTGTACGTAGTTTTTTTAATGCTTTTCACTCCTAATCCTTTAATTTAACAATAGAAGTGAAATGAGCCCGTCCAGTGCTGGGATTTTTATAAACTATCCCTGTGTTTTGTATACTTGCATGTGTTTTTGGGCCAATGAGTTGAGTCCTCCTTAACGAGTCCCTTTTGCTTGCAACATTTACAAAATAATTTTCTTTCCAAGTTGCTCATTTTAATAGGAAAAGCTGCAGTCTTCTTTATCTGTAGTGCATGAAATATTATTTTAAATGCTTTAACTATTTACAAAAGTTTGCATCGGGGAAAGTGTTGTGCTTTCCCCCACGAAATAATTTTTCTTTCCAAGTGGCTCATTTGAATAGGAAAAGTTGCAGTCTTTTTTATCTGTAGTACATGAAATATTATTGCAGTCTTCTTTATTTGTAGTGCATGAAATATTATTTTAAATATTTTAAATGCTTTAACTATTTACAAAAGTGTGCATCATATAAATGCTTTGCAAATGTGCAGTGTTTGGTTTTTGTTTTCTTTCCGTTCAGTCTTTTTTTCTTATTGTAGTGCATGAAATATTATTTTAAATATTTTAAATGCTTTAACTATTTATTCAAAGCAGATTTAAGAATATTTAACTTACAAAAGCGGCATCATCATGTTTCGACATCATCATGTTTCTGTATTAAATGCTTTGAAAATTTACACTGTTTTTCTTTACTTTTTTTGCAACTGAGTCTTTTCTTCGTGGGGAAGAATTTTACTTGCAGAGGTGAGACCATGATAGTGCCTTAAATCCTTTGACAATTTTATGCTATCTTTCCTTTTTCTTGCGCTCTTCGTTGCCTTCAATTGTGGTTTTGTTTTCCAGCAATTTCTCTAATTAGTGTGTGTTCATTATTTCTCTTTTAATTATTATGGTTTTTATGGCTTCTTAATCTTATTTTATTGTAGCTCACAGGATGATGGTCTCTTTCCAGTTGCTTTGAAGGGTTTGCTTCTTCCATTTCATTCAAGAGAACACTCGGTTTCAACAGCTTTTTGTTTGACTCCTGTCAGAATTTGCAGGTTATTTCATTGCTCTGTTTTTTTTTTTTTTTTTTAAGCTGCTCTTTTTAATGTTGTGTTTTTTTTTTTTTTATGTGCATGGGTTGTTCATTCAGTTATTTGTTGATCGAAATTGCCTGCTTATTTCATTGCTCTTTGATTTTCTTTTCATTCGGTGTTTTTAAAGTTAGTATTTTTTCTTCTTCTTCCTGGTTTTATTGGATTCTTCAGATATTTTGTAAGGTTGTCTTTTTTTCATTGCATCTTAAATTATTTTAATATATTAATATTAAAAATATTTATTTTTAATACATTTTATAAAAAATCTCAACCATACTATACATTTTCCATCAATTATTTTATTAACGAACTAATTTTTGATCAAATTAATAAGATTTAATTTCATAAGAAGTCAAAAGAATTTGGAAAGGGAAGCGAGCCGTCTTCCAACTTTTTCCTTTTTGATTTTTGATTTTATTTTTTTAATTTTTAAACTAATAGAGGGTAGGGTGGTAGCCTAACTACAAGCCGTAATGAAAAGTCAATCAGCTGCCTACAGGCAATGTTTATATATTTTAGAATTGTTTTGATGTTATAATATTTTCATGTAAAAATAAAAAAATTATTAGTTTAATATATTTTCATGTAAAAAAACATGAAAAAAATATCTTTTATAATCTTAGACATTGTAACAATACCATAATCGTAATAAATAATAGAGATCGAAATATTAAATAAAATCATCTCATAAAAAAGTATTATTTTGGTTTAATATCTTAAAAGGGTATTATTTTTTTCATAATTTTTTATCAAGTAAATAACACATGAGGGGTTGATCTCAAACCATACTATACACTTAGTGCAAGCAACTATATGAAATTAATAAGAAGTCAAAAGAATTTGGAAAGGGAAGCGAGCTGTCTTCCATCTTTTTTCTTTTTTGATTTTTGATTTTTGATTTTATTTCTTTTAGTTTTAAACTAATAGAGGGTAGGGTGGTAGCCTAATTACAGCCGTAATGAAAAAGGCAATCAGCTGCCTACACGCAATGTTTATATATTTTAGAATTGTTTTGATGTTATAATATTTTCATGTAAAAATAAAAAATTATTAGTTTAATATATTTTCATGTAAAAAAACATTATGCAGACTCATCAAAGGAACAATTTTGTGAAGATGATGATGCTCCTAAACAAGAACTTTCAAAGAAGCAACGCCTCTCCATTTCATCAATTGAAAAGGTTTATATCTATTTTTGAATTGCCTTCCCTTCTTTATGAACTCATATACTCAACAACAATTAAATCTTTATTTCTCATTTCTAATTTATCGTCAAGAATATTTGATATTTATTGCTTTATAAAAAAAATTTAACTTACGGTTGCACTTATCTTTTGCTGTAGGAAAAAAACTAGCATTCAGTTAATCAATGCTTTCTTATCAAACATCGCAAGCTAATTCGACGTCTTAATCATCTGCTTTGTTAATACAACCTCCCGCTCATTGACGTCCACTTCTCTATCTATATGTATGAAGCATAAAATATGTAACTGTAGATACTTTTGTTATACTTGGATTTAACTATCTTTACTTAACTTTTGCAACTTGCTTTATGAATGTCATGTCTTTTGATATGTATGAATGTCATATGTTTTGCTATATAAACATTTCTAATTAATTTATAAATAATTATAATAATAATTAAAATTAAAATTCACTTTAAACACCCGCAACATCGCGCGGGTACGGGAAAGCACTGCAGTTTCTCCACGTCTTTTGATTATGCTTATATATATAATAATAATAATAATTATTATTATATATAATTATTATTATTATTATTATATTATAATATATATTATTTTTCATTTTCATTTTTTCTGTATTTGTTTAGGTTTTTTATGCCTTTATAGGTCTTTTTTGACTTCTTTCTTAGTTTTTTTTCTTTTTAATTTTTTTTTTTAATTTAGTTTGTTTAATTGATCCCGATTTTGACGGGTTAACCTGGTTTGACGAGTTTAACTAGATATTCTTTTAATGAATTTTTTTTGTTTAATTTAGTTTGTTAATGTGAAAAAAAAATTAGTTATCATACTTTCATTACACGGATCTCAATTTTTTTATATATTAAGCTGGTTGAGAACTTAGCTTTGTAGCTTTTTTTTTTAAAAAAAAAACATTATGGATTACGGGATAACCTGGTTTAAAGGGTTAACCTAATTAATTCAATTTCTTTTTCTTTTTCTTTTTTCCTTTCTGTTGATTTTTTTATTTGTTTTTTAATTAATCTATTTAATTATCACACTTTTATGACACGACCTTATAGCCAGATCCACATCCAATATTCTTGGGTCCGGTGTTACAGTCAGGCTCACTTAAACTTGAGTCATGCAAGTTTAATTTTATTATTAATATTATAAATATTACTCTTAGATCAGGCGTTGCAGCCAAACCCTAAATTCTTGAGTATAACTTTGCAGAAAAACCCAAGTTTTTTTTTAATTAGTTTATTTAATTATTACATTTTATAACACGACCTTATAGCCAAGCCCACATCCAAAATTCTTGAGTCTGGTGTTGCAATTAGGCTCACTTAAACTTGGGTCATGCAAGTTTAATTTTATTATTAATATTATAAATATTACTTTTAGATCAGGCGTTGCAGCCAAACCCAAGATTTTTAAATTTTTTTATTATATATTTTTATACAAAAAAAAAAGACCCGCGGCATAGCGCGGGTACCAAGGCTAGTATATATATATAAAACATCAAAGGCTAAGCTCGAATTTAAGTTTTGATCTTGATAATTATTTAGGTCAAGTCGAGCCAAGGCTAGTCTAAGTTCAACCTAACCTTGTCTATGGACCAGTCTATTTAGGCATTTCCATGTATAAATAAAAATAAAAGGAAAATTTTAAATTCTATATGTTTTTTTAGGATCTTACAATCTAATAATTTTTTCAGTGATAACCTAAATCTCAACTTAAGTGATTATTGTAATTAAAACTATATCAACTATATATTAATGAAATTTGGTTATCCTGATTAAACCCTCTCAATTTGATTTATTTCCTGCCAAGTCAATAAAAAATTGGCTTCTTTTATTTTTTTTACTTTATTAAAATGAGAAAAAATAATCCATGAGTTAAGCTAATGTTTTGTAGTTGGATTCAAAATTACTGATTCTTAGTTCAGTCATGGTTTAGGTCTGAGTCGCTAGTGTATTTGATACTATAGTGTGCTTTATATTTTTTTTTTATATTTATTTTACATTAATACGTCAAAATCATAAAAAAATACTAAAAAATATATATTAATTTTATATTTTTTAAGTGAAATACACTTTTTTAAACACATTGTACTTATTTTAATAGTTATGATTGGGGCTGAGTTTTGATTGAATTCAATTATACACACAACTCAACCACAAAAACTAGTTTTTTTCTTGATTTTTTGATAAGCCCCATATATAAAACTCAACATCAACAACTAAAATAAACACACTCTAAAAGAACAGAAATATCGCACTCCTAAACACTCATGACATGTAATTATATTCGTAATTGAACAATAATGCCTCGATTTTACTATCTCCTTGTCTATGATAATTTAATTAATATATGATATATTTTTAATATATATGTATATGTATGTATGTATATATATAAATATTTGTCATGTATTTCATAACAAGCATTACATGTTTCACATTCATAGACAGCAGAGTGTCCAGCACTGCATTCACTGGCAAGGCCATGACCAATGTAGAGGTGTCATTTGACACTAATGGAACAGAATTTTTTTTTTTTTTATTAATAAGCTATTTTATTTCATATTTTATTTTTATTTATTGACAAGCTATTTAATATTTAGTTCTTTGTTTAATTTATTTTCTAAAACAGCCTGTCTTTTAAAGTTAAAAAATATCAAATGTTTCTTGACCATGTAAGCTCTTTTAATTGATCCACTGGAAAAAGTGAAAAAACAGCTATGGTTACGTCATTGGTGACTGTCCAGGGGCGGCAAACTAACTGCTATTAATATAGAGAATATTTTTTTAATGTTTTTTTGTTTGAAACTTTATTAAAATATTATTTATTTTTAAAAAATAATATTTTATGCTAGAATTAAAAAAAAACAAAACAAATTTAATTTAAAGCTTGACAAAATTATTTTTTTAAAAAACATGGTTGTACCATAATAAAAAAACAAACTAAGCATAATAAAACAATTTAGTGCACGAATCGGTGTGTTTAACAATACAGTGTAAAATATTTTTATAAAATTAGATTTAATTTGAATTTTTTAATTTTTGACATCAAAAAATCAATTTAATACTTTTCAGACCAAAATAATTTTAAACACGGACTGAAACACAATAAGCAACAAACACACCCTGAATCTAGATTCATGTACAAAATCTCGAGAAAAAAATAAATTGTCAAGCCTTCTCTATTTTATTATTTTATTTTGTAAAAATAAAGAAAAGTAGAGACATACCTTGGCTGCCGCACATTTTACCAACGCCGCGTTTGAAGATTCGACCACTTCTCTCCACCCCTTCTAGAAGTCCTCCATGACAAGTAATAATTTCTTACGTCATCGAGCGCTCTTTTATTCCCCCTCTCACGCGGACACACCCATCTTTACTTATGACGGTTCAGATACAGCCACGTCATGTAAAACTACCCTTTGTCTTACGTGTACAAATTTCATTACATCACCTACCTAATCACCATCTTTAAAGTCATGGGCTTCTCGTACCCAATCTTGCCTTATTGGAATGCCAGTCCTTGTTTGCCAAGAAATGTCCTAGTGAGGACACCAACTCATTTTCCTTTATAAATAAGCTCTCTGTTTTCTTCCAGAATTACCGGATCATCCTGCAGCCAACAAAAGCAAATCTCCGACGATTTCTCCGGCAGGTCAGTTCTAATCTCCATGAACATCGTCCACCACGAATACCTTGAAGAATCCGAAGAAGAAGAAAGATTGCCGATTTTAAACATGGAAAGCATGAAAGTGATATCCCCACTGGGGCGGGGAGCCAAAGGCGTGGTCTTTCTCGTTAAAGAGGAGCCCCTCGGTGAATTTTACGCTCTGAAGGTGGTATCGAGGGATTTTGTGAAGAAAAAGAAGCGTGGCAGTAATGATAAGGACATAGAAGGGGAAGAATACAGGAGGATTTATTTTGAACAGCAAGTTTTGAGTCGTTTTAACCACCCACTTTTGCCAAAACTGCGAGGTGTTTTGGCCACTGACAAGATTCTTGCCTACGCCATAGATTATTGCCCTGGTCGTGATCTTCATTTCTTGCGAAAACAACAGAGCGAGAAAATGTTCGCCATAGATACTATCAGGTGCGTGGTTGTGTTATATATATAATCGTTTCCAAACTCGTATATTGATATCGATATGCGTGTATAATCTAATCTTGGGTTTGAATTTACAGGTTTTACGCGGCAGAGTTGGTTTTGGCATTGGATTATCTGCACCGTTTAGGGATAGCGTACAGAGATTTAAAGCCGGATAATATAATGGTTCAAGAAAACGGTCACATAATGCTAGTAGATTTCGATCTATCCACAAAACTTCCTCCAAAATCTGCAAGCCCAGTTTCGGTAGTGGCAGATCGGAGAAAACGACGGTCTCCTCTCCACCGATTTTTCAAAAGGGGGGTTTCACTGGACGACTCAGGGGAGGAACTGGACCACAGATTGTCGGAGCCAGACTCGACCTCCAAGTCTAACTCGTTCGTTGGAACGGAGGAGTACGTGGCACCGGAAGTGATTCAAGGGGACGGTCACGATTTTGGTGTTGATTGGTGGTCTTTGGGTGTCGTTTTGTACGAGATGCTGTATGGAGTGACGCCGTTTAAGGGGGAAAACAGGAAGGAGTCTTTTTACAGGATTTTAACTAAAAAACCTGATTTAGTTGGTGAAGCGACGCCGTTGAGGGACTTGATTGGGAAGTTGTTGATCAAGGACCCTAAGGAGAGGATTAGGGTTGAGGGAATCAAGGGTCATGATTTTTTTAAAGGAATTGATTGGGATTTATTGCTGCAAATCTCGAGGCCACCGTATATTCCTTTCATGGATAATTGGAGTGGGGGGGAGGGCAGGAATGGAATTAAGGAAATTGATGTGGAGATATTTGTCCAAGAAATTTTTGGTGCCGGTGATGATGATAAAAAGAAGAATCTTGAGGATAGTCATCATGGGAATGAGAATAAAAAGGTTTGGGTTAATGGACTCAATACCAACCATCCGTGTGAGGCTGAGAATTTTCTTGTTTTTTAACTTTAATTTTAACTAATTAGTTGTAATATTTATTCATTTTTTTAACCCAACATATATACACACATGAATATTGAGATATTTTTAACTGCTATTTGATTTTACTACAGATGATTTATTTTAGATATAAGTGATTTTCATTTTTTAATATATTTGTGCTTGATTAATATTTTGGAATTAAATGGCTAAATAAATACAAAAAATCAGTAAATTAGTGTACAATTATATTAATTATTATGTAAACACGATGATGATAAAAATCTAGCAAGTTCATATTAAATTTATTATATCAACTTTACTTGATATAAATTAGTATATATATTTTAAATTGATTTTTAACACATCTATATAATATAATATTTATTAATAATTTATTCTTTTTATTTAAAAAATTATGTATCCGCCACCATCTAAAAAGACATATTCTCTTATATTTTTAATCAAACTCTCCTACCGAATCAAATTAATATATATATGCGCGCGCAATTATATAAGGATATTCTCACTGGCCATTTTCCTTTCTTTGATGCTTTTTTTTTCTCTGTTTTTTATTTTTATTTTATTTTAACATGAAAGATCCCATTTTGATACCATGTCATATAAAGAAAAGCTTGCGTTGTCCTGATGGAGTGAAAGGCTTACAAGGCTATATATATATATATATATATATATATATATATATATATATATATATATATATATATATATATATATATATATATTATTTTTTTTCAACACCTAGTAGTTGTGTTTTACTAGGGAAACTTGAGAGTTAAGGATCTTTGAATATGGCAGCTTGCGCGTTACGCTGTACAAAAAAATCTAAATCCCAGTTTATTTTCAACATCCTTAATTTTTTAAAGGAAAAATTACTTTATCTTTCTATAATTTAGTTATTTTTATATTTATCCTCTATTTTTTTAAAATTATATTTTATATTTTAAATTTTGCACATGTAACAATTTATATTCTGAATTATCTTATCGTTTAGTTTTCTTACACTCGTAAAAAAAAATATAAACTAGAACTTTTCAGCAACACGCAAATTGATCGCCATCTTTCACTTTAATTTATTCCCAGAGTTGTTTTTTTTTTTTAATTATTTATTTAGATATCTTTACACTTTTTTAAAGGATAAAACTAGTTTTGTTTGGAATTCATAGTTATTTCTCTTAATAAATACATTTTTTAAAAATTAAACTTATATTTTTATTTTTATAAAAATATAATAATACTTTAACTAGCAGACCAATACAGACCGATATTTTATTGGTCCAAGAGTTCCCACTTAACAACCGTGAGAGCTTTCTAAGAAATTAAAATAGCTTAGTGTTAAAGTAATGGAAGAGCTTTTTCTTTTTTACGGCAATTAAAGTTTTTTTAAAATCACGTTTTATAACATTTTTGGGTCCATTTTGGATCCCCTCTGTGTGCTTTCTTTTGCTGCTGTTATTTTCCTAGCAGCGTCCTTGCTCTGTTTTCCTCCAATTTGTTTTTTCAATTTTTTTATTCTAATATGGTATATTGGGTTATTGCAATGTATATAGTAATTAAAAGATGCCAAGTCAAAGAGAGGGAGTTGGTCTAGGAATATATTCCAAGTACATGGATCAGACTTTGAAAGGCCCCACATTGAATTTAAGGAGAAAGAAGGAAAAAGAGAAAATAAATTTTTTAACCCGGGGTTTAACCTGTCCTAATTTTCATATCAAACTATGCGAGAAGTGTACTTTATCAAGTCCAGTTAATTGAACAGATTAACTCATAACCTAACTGATCTGGTTAAAAATTAAAAAGAGATTCGATCTTATTTTTTTAATTTATTTTTTTTCAAAATCACGTGGCTTCAACTTTTCTACCACCACAAAACATCCATCATGCTTTGTTATTAATGCATTATTGAGAGATGCTATATAAAAGCAGGCACATGGGAACGTACGGAGGGAAAAGGATAGTCCACTAAATACGAACCCCTGTTACAGAACTCAACCAACCATGCTATCTGTCTGTTTAAGTTTGGTTTTGATTGGTTTTTAAAATAATTTTTATTTTAAAATATATTAAAATAATATATATTTTATTTTTTAAAAAATTATTTTTGATATTAGTACATTAAAATAATTAAAAAAAATATTAATTTAAAAAAAATTCTAATTTTTTTAAAAGCTTATACTTTTAAAACTTTTGCATGAAATATATATATAATAATGTAATCTTTTGAATGGATGCATGTATTTATTTATATAACCACATAACTCAAATCATAAACCATAAAAAAACAAATCAAATTGGGTTTTAAAACACAATTTACTTCTCAAATTTATTGGCTAATTTTTATCATAGTTTACACGCACTAATAATTAACGACTTGATGGTTGATTTTGAATTTATATAGTTTAGGTAAATTTTAAAAACTGTTCAAGTCAACACAGTCAATTCATGAATTGAGATGGTCAGCTGGGCAGCCCAATTTTTTTTTTCTAAAACTCAAATCATCATTTTAACTATTTCGTTTTTTTAATAACAAATTGGTGGCAAGTTCAAGCTCTAGCTGGGTTTTTTTTTTTTACTTTTCTATTCCCCAATAACCCACAAAAAGAAGAAAGGACTAGAAAATTCCTTTATTTGTTATTAAACATGATTTTCATCGCTCTCTCTCTACTTTTCTTCTTTAATTACAAGTGTGCTCTCACTTAGGATAATAAATGTCCATATATTATAAATGTCATCATAAGGTATAAGACAATTAAATTGAAAAAAAACGAGATGTTTTTTTTCAAAATAACGATGGTATAGAAACTCAAATAAAAGAATTAAAAAATATACACTTGATCATAAATTCATAAAGTAACACATAACCTTTCATTTCCTCAGACTCGAAACCTACTGTTAACAGCAGGAGAAACCTCATTCTAGCCCCTTACGCAAAAACCAGCTAGTAATCAAGTCAAAAACCTTTTCATGTTATCAATTTTGCTTCAAATTTATTCAAAATTAAACAATATCACATACCTGCAACCCTCCCATCTATCCAGCATTAGTAATTAAAAGATTTCATATAATTTCCTGGTGTTATAAGATACCTTCAAATCATTGTAAAGAAACCAAGCCCAGGATCTGATCCTGACCTAGCCGAGGTTCAAGATTGAGGTTTATAGAGTTAACTCCAAAAGGATGTAATTTTGAATAATAATAAAAACAAATCCTTGAAATTAACCCAACTGGGTCTTAGCCAAGTTTTGCCGGGGCTCCCAAATCAACCATGCATGATCCACAAGTGACATTTAGAATGCGTCTCCTCTTAATCAAGTCTTGGATAGTTGAGTTGTAGACAAGAATTTATAGAAAACTGAACTGTTTTGATTCAAAATTAAAGGCCTCCAATTAAAAGACAAAATTATCATAAAAACAGTCAACTCGAGGTACTGAAACTGCCTAGTGCAAGGGGAGTATCTTAGCAAAAGCAAAACAAGACATAACATAGAGCCAAATTTTACTCGTCCTCCTGGCTGCGCAGCCTAGCAAGTTTGTTGGTGACAACAACATCCAACTGTGCTGCACGCTCAACTATCTCCTTTCTCTTCCGGGTTGATACGTTGTGGGCAATCTCAGCACAGTAAGTTCTAGAATTATCACAAGTTATTAGCAATTCAGGTCTCCATATAAGGAGGAAAGTGGACTAGACAGAAGCAAAAGTATCAAGGAATGAGAGTCATGTACCTGTTATGCATCATCAGGACTTCAAGCTCCCCCACGTTGTGCACAACAAACTTTTTAAACCCATTGGGGAGATAGTGACGAGTTCTCTTGTCGGAGCCATAACCAATGTTTGGCATCAAAGTGCATCCTTTGAACTTTCTCCTGACCCTTGAATCAATACCCTTGGGCCTCCTCCAGTTTGTCTGCCACAAACATTAATAAGCATTTAACATATCGTGTAAGAGACATCAAGAAGCCATATAAGGCTTTTTGAAGAGCTAGATTGAAAAGAAAAAACAAAGAACATAAAAAAACAACATCGAAAAGACAAAACATGAACATACAAATACCATTCAACATGTAAATCTAAATTTCAATAGCAGTAGATATATCGAAGTTCATTTTTTTGTGCAGTTCAAATTTAATCACCAATATCAACCCCAGCCCCTTACGTCTCCCTAGTCATGGATGAGAACATATAGAAAGCTGTTGCAGACTAGGAGACAACATACTTAAAAAATACAGCTCTTGAGCTCCCAATTTTTAGAATATCACCTATCCGTTGGTAAACAAGTAGAATCAGAAAAAATGTGGGTCTAAACCAGGCCTCCAAATCAAATCCTCCAAAGAGAGGCATCAGAGGGAGCAGACATGCCGACCCAAAACTTCAATTTCCGTGTACCTTACCATGCTTCCTTCATCAAGTCAATCCAGAGCATCGGCTTATTGTACACGGATCATTAGCTTTAAATTCTAGCCAAATCATACATGTACAATACAAATAAAATACAACATACATTTTCTGAAATTCAAAGACAAACAGAACAAGACATACAATAAATCGAAAAACGACTTGACAAGCACAACAAAATACTGGGCAACCCCCAAATCCATCTGGGAACAGAACACTACAAGAAAAATACTCGAACAGTAACCTAGTCATTCATAAGACAACCCTGAGCATCGATCCGGCTTCATTAACCAAACAAAGAACATAAATTCAATGTCATTACATATTAATATGTATACCTTGACAGAAATCTTGCGGTCACTTTGGGGCCTCTTGAACTTCTTGACCCGCTTCTTCACGATCTTCTTCGTCAGCAAAGGAATAGCCATTGTTTCTGCAAATACATAAAGAACGCAAGAAATAAATAAGAGATCTAAGACCTACAAGATTCAAAGAATAGTTTTTTATGCATGAAAAGCAAAACGGTCGATCGAGAGAGAGAGTGAGAGTAGGGTTTGGAACCTGCTTGGATAGCTGCGCTGCCTCTCCTGTTCGAAAACCCTAAAGGAGTGAGGAGGATAAAGAGATGAGCTAGGGTTTTATATATATATATTTAGTGAGTTTAGATTTGGTGTTCCTCAGTACTACCGTAATAAACTGTGCCGTGGATTTATCTTAACGAGCCCACAAAATTTGGGTTTTCTGATTGGACGGCTTTCTTAATCAGAATGTTTTTCTGGGCAGTGGGCGGCCTTTTCCTTTTTCCAATAGTGCACCACAGCACATCAAGGCCATGATACTGTGGTTAGCAGCGTTTTTTAGTTTTTAATTTATTTTTTGATGTTTTTAACCGTTTTAATATGTTAATAATAAAAAATAAATTTTAAAAAATAAAAAAATATATTATTTTAATGTATTTCCAAACAAAAAACATTTTAAAAACAATCTCTATTACACTCTTAAATTACCTCAAATAATATTATTTATATAGTTGTGAGAAATTCTAATCCGAGTTTGTTCATATTTAAAATATGAATTATTGGATTGTTAGGTAATTGTGTTTGATATGGTTAATCAAGTTGTGTTTAACTTGTTAAATTATTCAAGTTTGGCCTAGTTAAAGTCTAAACAATTCAGAATAGAACTTGTTCTAATTCAAGTTTTATATTGACGAGTCATTTAGTTTTGATAAAATTAACTAAATAATAATTAAACTGCTAAATTATTCGAGTTTCATCAAGTTAATATCTAAAACAATTTGAAATAAACTTTTTTATTTATTTTAATTATATATATATATATATATATATGATAGTTATTATAATCTTGAAAAAATGTCACACAACTTTATATATTGATGCTTATTTTTATGTTATTTTTATTCTTTATCATATTTATAAAATAAAAAATGGTTATGAAAAGAAAAAACATAATTATTATGAATTAGACTTTTAAATTTATTTTTTATGGGGTTATCGCGATCTTAGAAAAAGATATTAGCATTGAGTTGATACTTGTATTTTTGAGCATACATATATTTTTTATTATATTATTAAATAAAAGATAATTCTAGAAAACCTTTATTTATTTTGTTTTACTTTTTCCAGCAAACAACTTTAAATTTAAAAAAATACTCTATATCATAATATCAAATGGTAAAATTAGTGATGATATTAATTGTGATTTTTAAAAACTATCTTGAAAAGTAATTTGAAAAAATCATTTTCTCCTAATAAACTTTTTATTTTCTTTTGTCAGGATGATGTTATATCAAGTTTGCTGCAAATCACTTCCTTTTATCGGCATATTGTAATGCTCATTAACCTTAAAGTTACGCGTTGAGTGTTAAGTATTATTCCCTTAGTGATGATATTAATTGCGAATTTTGTTTGATGTTAAATGTCGACAGAAACTAAAATTCAATGAACGCAATCAGCATGTGCATGAATTGATGTTCGTAATATTTTGATTTAAAAAACTGAAATTGAAGAAGTCAAAACCCTAACACCAAATTTAATGAAGACAATCATTATGTATATATATGAACCGATGTTCATAGCATTTTAATAATGAAGTTTATTATATGTTAATATTTTTAAAAAACCAACGACGAAGACATTTTTAAAATATTTTATTTTATTTATTTATATATCCACTTTTCAAAAAATTACTATAACAAATTTTATAAAATAAACTAAAAAAACCTAATAATAAACAAATAAATTAAAAAAAATATATAATTTTTAAATTGAAAAGCATCAGAACAAAAAATACAAAATAAAATTAAGAAAATATCTATTTTTGTAAAAAAGTATTGCATTAGTTTCATCAGGTTGAAAGAAACTCGTTCTCGAGTTTAATCTTAAATTGAAAATTATCTTCCATTAAGAACATTATTTTATGCATGAGTCACCTTATAACGAGTCCTCAACATAACATCTTTGTGTCGGTCGCCCTGTTGTGGATCTCAAACACAACACCTTAATATGAGCTATCTCATCATGAGTTTTACCATTAGAATTTTGAATAATATGAAGACGTTAGTTCCCAAGCAACTTTTTTTCAATAAGAAACCTTTTCATTCCATTATCTACATAAGCATGTTTTGTTTTACAACATCTTCTAGCCATGATTATTTTGCAACACAAAACCAAGCAAAATAACAACCAAGAACCATTGAGCTCTTTTCCAACCATGATTGCTCTACAATATACATCAAAATAAAATAACTACTAAAATTTGTTGGGCTCTGATACTAATTGATTCAGGTGAAAACATAACAAGGACAATAATAAACACAAAAAAAATAAAAATAAGGTTAAAACATAAAAAACCTCAAATCTTATTTTTATTTTTGAAATATTAATTTGATCAAATTTACCTCTTTAGAATGTTGACAAGTCTTTATATAGACCTGAAATCGACCTTAACAAGGTAGAAAAAAACAAAATTCTAAAACAAAAAGAAAAGATAGTTAAAAATAATAAAACAAGTAATAATAATGAAAAATAACAAAATTAACTCAAACATAATCTCCAATTCTTGAGAAAATTCATGTAATGAATGGACCAACCAAGTGAGTTTTTAATAAAACTAGGCCTGGGGTATATTATGAAAACATTTAAGTCTAATTCAACAATTATATTATTTTTAAGCTACTTTGTTAATTTGACGTGACTAAACATTCTATTGAGTCCAACTTTGTTTCATTGATTTATAAAAATATTTGCTATCTACATAACCAATTGATGACATATCTCTATTTAATTATGAAAAATCTTTATATAACTGCTCCAAACTCCTAATTTTCACTGGCCTAGATATATTTTTAACTTTCTATCACACACTTAATCTATTAATACAACTATAAACATTTAATTAGGTTTAAGATAACTAAATTAAAAATTGATTAAAGCATAGTTATGATAACTAAGTCAGCTTTGATTTGAAAACACAAATTTTCATCTTATACAATAATTATTTTTGTTACTCTAGAATTAAAAATTGTTAACACACAATAAATTTATTAATTTTAAAAGCTATATTCAATTCCTTGCTAACTTACGTTCATAGACAAATAAAGCACCAATCACATCTTTAATATCTATAAACAAATGTTACTCATTACAAATTCTATATAGAATTCAAATAAACTATCGTAATTTTCTTTCCTTCATTTTTCGTTACATAAAAATGTTTCTACAACAAGACCATGGATATTAAGAGACGTCGGTCCACTCGAATAGAACTAATTTCATACCATGGAAAAAGATTTCCTAACTTTTCGAAGTTCAACGAATCCGAATGCTAGCAACCAACTGAGGAATAAAAGAAGGGAGTTGCACAGCCTACATAGGATTTAGTTCAGGTTTGTTTTTATATTTTAAATTTTTTTAAATTTTTTTAAATTAATTTTTTTTTGATATTTTTAAATTCTTTTGATATGCTGATATCAAAAATAATTTTTAAAAATAAAAAATATATTATTTTGATATATTTACTAATAAAAAATATTTTAAAAAATAATTATAAGCATATTCTTGCGAGAAAAAATAAAATTTTTTTTTTCTTGAGAAATGATTAATACAGGAATAGAATTTAAGAAATTCTTGGGAAATGATAACGACGGGAAAAGAATATAAGAAATTATCCTTATCTCAATAGAAACAAAATCTTTAAAAGTGGAAAACAAAGCAAGTCCAAGCACAAGATTAAAACAAGAGAGGGGGACTCATCCTCCCTGTAAGTTATTAATTTTAATTTCCACCCAAATTTAAATACCTAAGATCAAATTAAAAAATATAAAAAAAGCTTAGTGGTGTTGCTTTTATTACGCTCTATCTTATAAAATATTATTTATTAAAATAATATATTTTTTTTATCTTTTATCTTTTGAATTTATGTTTATTTTACTAATTTTATTTTTTAACATTTGCCTTATTAAAGATTAGACTTTATGATTTGTTATAGTTTGTTTTTCGTGTGATTATCTTAATCTTATAACCTATGTCATGGATTTAATAGGTTAACCTAGTTAAATAAAGTGTTTTTTTATTATCTTTTTTAATTGATAATTTTTTTTCAAGTTCCATCTTTAAACATCTTCAACATTGATTTGGTTAAGAAATAAATTTTTCATTTGTTTCGGTTTGCTTTTTATAAGATTAATCTGGTCTTATGTTTCAAGTCATGAGTTTTGTGAGTTAACCTAGGTAGAATAAAGTCATTTTAATGTGTCATTTTTTTAGATTGATATATTTTTTTTTAAAAAATTTTATCATTCAACAATGAGTTTATTAAGTTTCATAATTTGTTCTATTTGTTTTCTATAGGTTTATCCTAGTCTCATAACCCATATAACAGACTTGAC
This sequence comes from Populus alba, assembly GCF_005239225.2. Taxonomy (NCBI): domain Eukaryota; kingdom Viridiplantae; phylum Streptophyta; class Magnoliopsida; order Malpighiales; family Salicaceae; genus Populus; species Populus alba. The sequence goes on along the minus strand of NC_133285.1, from coordinate 14,795,271 downwards.
AGTTTAACTCGGGTTGACTTGGGTTATTTTTTATGTTTACTTTCTATGAGGTTATCCTGATTTCATAACTCGAATCATGAGTTTTGTGGGTTAACCCATGTTGACTCGGCTCATTTTTTTATTTTTATTTTTTAAAAATTGATTTTATTTTCAATTTCTACTTGCAACATTGAGTTGGTTGATAATTAAGTTTCATAATTTATTTTAATTATATTATGTGAGGTTATCATAATCTCTTGAGCCGGTCGTGGATGTAGCAGGTTAACTTATATTGACTTGGATCATTTATTTTATTTTATTTTTTAATTTTATCTTTCAACATTAGGTTGTTTAAGAATTGAACTTCATAAATTGTTTCAATTTACTTTATATGGGTTATCATGGTCTCATTATTCTAGTTGCATATTTTAAAAAGGTTAACCCGAGTTGACCCGATTCCATTTAATATGTTGTCGTCTCAATATTTTTATTTTTTAAAATATTGCTTTAAATTTTTTAGTCAAACAATGTTTTTTTACTAATTGTATATGTTGTTTTTGGACTCATTAAATTAATCACGTCATATTAAATCAATTCTTATATAATTTAATTTTTTTATTAAAAAAATATTAGCCAGTTTTTGATCCAAGTAACAACGCAGCACAGAAAATGATTTAGTGACTATCCAATCCTGAAATGCAAAAAAATAAAATGAAAATCATCCAAATACATTGTCAAGTACAGATACATTGAACTTTTGTAAGAGTAATGGGTTTAATACAGTAAATAAGAACGGGAAGAAGAGGATTAGAATGGCATATTTCAAATCCTTAACCTCCATGCAAGCTGTTAAATGAGAGAATCCGGTGAATCCCTGCCCATGCATTAATTACTATTTAATTTGCTCTCGACAGCATGCAGAATCCTTGTCCATATGTCAACTTTGTTCAGTGATAGAAGCAACCGCAACTTCCCTCCTTGGGAATTTTTTCTGTAGAAACCTCAACACAGGAATCTATTCTCTTCTTATCTACTAGATAAAATTGTTTTCCAGATGCGATCAACACCAAGCCACCAATCCACATATTGGAAAGCGAAAGCAACACCAACCCCTTATTCATAATTAACTTCTTTTCTCTATTTCTTTGAGCTAGTTTAGTTTGATTTGGCGATCGAGAGAGATCTCAAATTCCGTCCCTCATGGTGAGTGACTGCTACCATACTTTTTGCTATATTGACACTCCAAGCCTCCCCCCAGTTGGGTGATCATGGTGGTAGCTAGTCACATATAGAGGAGGCTAGATATGTCCGTACATGCTTTGTGGTTTCAGAATGGACTATTATCTTAATCAGAGAAAATTAAACAATAGTAAAATTTGCTCAATATTCTTCTCTTTTCTTGCTTCTATGTATAAATATAATAGGAAACGAAAGAGGGGAATAGTGGAATCGAGGAGTACTTCGACTGGAGAGGGAAGAAGGCAGATCCTAAAAAGCATGGTGGAATGAGAGCTGCTAGTTTGGCTTGTGGTAACTGTTAAAACTAGTACCATTTTTCTTTTCTGTCAAAATGCATGCTTTTTTTTTTTTTTTGTGTGCGTGCCCTTGTAAGGATCCAGGTCTTTTTAACTATGATTTCTGAGCCATAAAGCATTTTCTGAGGTCAAATCTAGCTGTTATGTCAATCATGCATTCAATAGAACTGATTTTATTGCATCATCTAGGAAGGCTTTTACAACTGGTAGATCCTGTTAGTGGTATTTCATATATAAAGGTGGTACTGTGGTTTTCATCTTTTTAAACAGTGTAGAAGAGGAAAATATTCGGTCACCACCAGAAAATTTCAAATAGAAACGGATATTTCGTCGGGACTTTCTGATAATAATATCAGCGGCATATGTCTATCAGAAATTTTGAATTTAATTACAGACAGAATGATGGAATCATTGACAAAATAAAATTAATTAAAAAATCAAGAAATATTCGGCATCTATTTTTATCATTAAAGGGTTTAAGGTCAATGATCGATAGTCTCCCAGCAAAACAAGGGAAGGGATATAGCTAGGGCCTGAGGTCGAGTTCTGAAAATAATTGTTATCAAATAAAAGTAGCTATGATATCTAGTTTATTGTCAACTAAAACAAAGAAATTTAGAAACATTTAACACAACTGAAGTTGTCTACACAAGAAAGACTGTTAATCATCTATGTAATTTTCTTTTTCTCAGTTGTGGAGGTGTTAGAGAACTTGGTATTCTTGTCTAACGCCACCAACTTTGTGGCATACTTCACTAAGACAATGCATTACAGTATCTCTGAATCTGCAAACATGGTGACTAATTTTATTGGAACCTCTTTTCTTCTCACAATATTTGGTGGGTTCATCGGCGACTCTTTCTTCACCAGATTCAGGACTTTCGTTGTCTTCTGTATAATAGAGTTACTGGTATATATGCAGTACTTCAACGCTCATTTTTGTCTTGATTTAGTTACATGCGACTAGGTTGTGTTTATGTAATTCATGGACTTTTTGAAGGGGATGATCCTTTTGACCGTTCAAGCTCATGACGCTCGATTGCAACCAGCATTGCAAGAAAAGCCTTCTAGTTCTCAAGCTGCTGTTCTTTTTAGTGGACTCTATGCTATTGCGACAGGAGTTGGTGGAATCAAGGCTACCTTGCCTGCACACGGTGCTGATCAGTCCGACCACAGCAAGCGGCGGTCCATTTCCTCATTTTTCAACTGGTTCTTCTTCTCTTTATGCATAGGAGGCTTGCTGTCCTCGACTATTATGGTATGGATTGAAGAGAACCGAGGCTGGAATTGGAGTTTTAAGATATCAGTTGTTGTCTTGGGTGTGGCGCTTTGCATTTTCATTGCAGGTTTTCCAATTTACAGGTTCAAAAGACCTGGTGGGAGTCCAATCACTAGAATCTTAAAGGTAGAGAAGTTGTAACGAACATTAATTAATCAAGAATATTAAAAACTCAGCCAGTCTACTAGGTGCTAATCATTGAGGCACCCTTTTCCTTTGGCATGTGTGGCACTGCATAGGTATTTGCTTCTGCTTCTCGGAACCGAAAAGTCTCGTCAGGATCACTAGAGCTAATAAATGATGAAATTGGAGAAAGATCCCGTAAGAAGTTCAGGTAGATTTTACTTTATACTTCACAGTTTGATTTTCAATCTTTGGTTGTGTTTAAAGTTATGCTTCCTGAGATTACTGTTTCAAATTAACTATTCTTTTATTTTTATCCAACAGTTACATAGTATCATTAAGTAAAAGATAGTATGTTAGAGTAACAGAAAACTATTCTTGAGCTCCAAATCTTTGAATATAATTCTGTTCCTGACTATGTGACATGCAGATTCCTAGACAAGGCATTATTTGATGACACCATTAGTGCAGTTCAGGTCAAGGAAACAAGGACCTTCCTTGGCCTGCTTCCCATCTTTGCTAGCACAATAATGATGAACTGCTGCCTGGCCCAGCTACAGACATTTTCAGTGGAGCAAGGGAGCATCATGAGTAGAAAACTAAACAATTTCCAAATCCCTACCCAGTCATTGACAGTGTTCCCCCTCGTAGTCGTGCTTGCCAGCATACCTATATTCGAACATCTAGCAAACTCTTACAAGAACAAGATGTCGGAAAACCATTACAGTCTCGACCCACTCAAGAGGATTGGACTCGGGTTAGCACTAGCATCAGCATCCATGGCCGTGGCTGCTATTATTGAGTTTAAGAGACGTGAAGCAGCAGGGAACGGGCACACATTGTCTGTGTTTTGGCTAGGGTGGCAGTACCTTTTGTTGGGTGTTTCAGACATGCTGACTCTTGAGGGGATGCTTGAATTTTTCTACTCGGAAGCACCTGATAACATGAGAAGTTTTTGCACTGCTTTGTCATGGTGCTCTACCTCCATGGGCTACTTCCTTAGCTCCGTACTAGTTTCCATAATCAACTCTATTACTGGCAAATTGGATCATGAATGGCTTGGGGGACATAATTTGAATCACAACCGTTTGGATCTATTTTACACAATTCTTTGTATTCTGAACTTCCTCAACTTGCTGAATTATATTTACTGGGCTAAGAAGTATTAGGGTGGGTCTCTAAGGCTTTGTTTGATAGCAATTCCAACCCCACCAAACAGCCACTAAGAGTTGTAGACTAGTTGATTAGATCCAGCAGGAGGCTCCGAGAAATTGCTGATATGTCTAGCTCATTATCTGTGAATAATAAGACTGGTGTAAATCATTAGAAAGAGAAACCAGAAGAGTCTTCTGTCGTGTACATTGTTCTGTAGGATAAAAGATTGAAGGTAAGTAGAATTAACTGTTAATGAGTTTGCAGAAAAGATTCTTAGAATCCATAATCGAACAACTTGTTAAAACAAGTCAAGAGCGCGCGTGATTACAACGAAAAACACATTTAGATTTCACAGCCTTGAACTAACTAACTTCTCTAAACTAGACTTTTCTTAAACATTTTACACGGCTAATTTACCCTTCCAAATCTATCATCTCGGATGACAAATTTACCAGAATTTGAACCCTCGGGAGGTGTTCTGAGAGAACCGAAGCATCTCTTTGATACACAGTAAGAGGCCTCAACTTTTCCTGGCTACACTAGCTAGACCATGAATTAATGCTGTTCCCTTCCTGAATCTGTGATGTATTTATGAGAAGCAAAACAGAGAACCAAAAATACCTTCAACAACAACTTATTTGAAAACTAAATTCGGGGGACCTCCTCTGTAAGCTAGATAAACATTGTAGACGATGTACAGAAGTTGGAGTTGGCCATTAAGTATCTAGATCCTCTCATATTCATAAGAGAATATAACACAAGATCATGATTTTCTAAAGAACATGGCTAATGGCAATTATCCCAAGTTGCCATTGACTGATCCAGGCAAGCTAAAAAGCAAGCATCAATGAAGCTTTCAGCTCGTTTGTCCAGGGTATTTTTTTTTTTCCATGGCTGAAACGGTGAAGCGCGCGTGATTGATGTGTTCCTTGAGGAGAAATGATGCTAATGTAGAAAAGGATCATAATTCCATGCCCCACAAGCTGATCCTTCTTGCCTTGAGCACAAGACAGGAGGGGTCATTTGAAAGATGTCACCTACTTACAGCTGTGTAATAATTAGTATGTAGCTGACAATCTAGAGATTTCCACCATGTTTCACCAATCTACTAAAAAGTTCTACTATCTACTAATTACCGATTAATGTCAGATAATCATACCAAATTAACATGATAAGAGCTTTGCGAGGGTTGGCCCACCCTGGTCCGTTTGAGAAAGAAGTTTTCATCATCCTGAGTGATTTTCGAATGTTAAATATATAGTTTTGAAAACAGCAGGTCAATCAAGATCCGACTGATCTGGGTTAGAACCGTGTCTGGTTGAAGAAAAAAAAAAAATAAAAAAAATCTAGCATAACTTCGGCTGATCAGGCGACTCGGTTCACTCGACAAGAACCCGATTATAAACCATTGACTTTTTATTTTTTTAATAAAAAAAGTCGTTTTAATTTAAAAAAAAATGATCCAGTCAACCTGGTAACCCGATCAAAACTCGAAATTCAGGATCTTAAATCAGAATGAGTCTTAAAATTATAGGTTAAATGAGCTTATGCTTGTTGCTAAAAAGACAACCATAATTAGAGACCACCGTCTTGAATGTGCCTTTTTTCTTAATCATAATTTTAAAAATATTTAATTAATTAACACGCACTGTAATTTTATATGAATTTTAAGATTTTAGTTACGAAAAACTTGCCTTAACTGCAAAAACTACTGCAGTACGAACACAAACACTTTGATATGCTTTTTTACCGGATCCTGACAGCTTACTGTGTATTTTAGGAGTCATCAGTTAACATGTTGATAGAAAGTTAGTAGACATGATTGTTTATTGGAACATTTGGACAAAGCTTATTAGAGCATGCTGTTTATAATAATTTTTGCAAAGTAATGTGGGATTGAGCTGTCCGAAAATTAAGAATAATATGATGGATTATATCAATGTTATTTTTAATCTAAATCTAATAAGGTTTTGGTTGCTTTCTTAGACATATAATAAAATAAATTGACATAAAACATATAGTTGATAATTATATATATCAGATTGATAAACTATATTTTATTAATTCGGAAACCTAATTCACATATCTATATTCGATGGTGAGATTAAAATAGCCAAAAAAACCCATCTTCAGGATCAAAATCCACTCTAAAAACCCATTTTGGGCCCCCCCTTTTAATGATTCAATATGCTAAAAAGGCCTCAATTACTCTGTTTAGAAATCATAACTTTCTAATTTTTTATTTTATATTATAGAAGGATTTTGAGAATTAATAAACTATATTCTCGTTAAACGGTGCATCATAAATACAAGTGTCAGGATAAGCCATCCTTTTCCATCTTAACCCACAACATTCTACAATAAAATCAAACTATTATTTATTACCAACAGATGCTAAACAGATTTCGAAATCCCAATTACTTGTGACATGCTCTGAAGCAAACCTTTCATACCCGTTTCACACCTTGGTTAAAAACTCACGGTAGCATTCCTTTTATTATAGTTGTAAATTTAAAGGCTAAACTGTTCATATTTTAGATTTATAATATAATAATTACAAGTTCGAGTTCCTTTAAACTAAAAGTTTATATAATTATTAACTTTAAGGCTTGCGAGATTAGTTAAGATGTGTACAAGCTGACTCGGACACCCACATTATAAAAAAAAATATGAGTTAATTCAAACCAACCTTTATGTTAATTCTAAATTTTATTTTTTTAAAAAAAAAATCAAAATAATATTATTTTAATAAAAAATTTTAGCAAGTTGACGAGTTGATTTTTGACCAGATCAAGCTCAAACAACCAAGGTCATTGGTAAATCAAATTTTCCAATGTTGTCAATTAAAATTATTTTTTTATATTTTTTTAACCCGAACTAATTTTAGGTTCACTCGCCAATTATGCCTTTTATAATTAATAATTAAGTATCCTGTAGAAGCATTTCTAGCATATGGAGGACATTTTAAAATTTGTAACTTACTACTGAAGTGTGGAAAGATCAGAGAGCAAACCTCTTAGTAAGCAAATAAATAAATAAGAAAACAGTGGATATATATATAAAAAAATAAATAAAATAATAAGCTAAGATAAAGATAAACAATGAATCTGACCGTGTTCTATGTTCTGTTCACATGCATGGTCATATTAATTCGCTGCACCTGTATTCATACTGGAGTCAATCCCAATTGTATATATTTCTTTACTTAAAATTCGAGCCCTGCATTTACAACTGTGTCGTGTGACACAATCCACTGGATTACAAGCTTGAATTGTCTTGTTTACCCTTCTCCACACAAATCGAAGCCTGGCTGGCAGGGGCAGAATCACCTTTTTCAAAGGGACCCGAGAAATTGGTCGGTAAAGTTTTTTTTTTTTTTTTTTCCTAATAGCAAAACAAATATTTAATATTTTTTTATATTATTATAAATATTATTCAAATCAGTTTAAATATATTTTAACTAATTTTATAAGTTTTAAAGTTAAAAATCATATAAATATTTTAATAATTTTAAAATTTATAAAATTCAAATTAATAATTTGTAAAAACCTAACCAGTTAAATTATATTTTTAATATTAGAATAAATATATATTTTAATTCAGGAGCTTTTATATTTTTTATTATTAACACTAAAACAACGGCTATTGTATATCAAATAACTATTAAACTAGTACGTGAGTTTTTTTTTCTTTTTTTGTATTTTTAATTGCGAGCCTTCTGTTGTCTCATAATTTTATTTTACTGTCTCACAGTTTTATTTTATTTTTGTGTAAATTTCAGTTTATAAAGCTCATTAAACTTCGAATAATCTGATAAAGTAGGGTCAGCTTAAAAAAATAAAACTCTTTTACAAATAATATATTTTATACATAAGATTGGAACTCAAAATATTAATTACAAAAAATAAACATCGAAACACAACCATCATCATTGGTTGACTTACAACTAAATTGCAAAGTAATATTTCTATAAATAGATAATTTTTTTTAGATGAAGTTTTAAAATAATTAATAAAACATAAATTGGGAAATTCTCTCTCTCTCTCTCTCTCTCTCTCTCTCTCTCTCTCTCTCTGTGCTTTGAAGATTTGGTATTAGTCTATTTAAGTCTAGCAGCTCATTTTGACCAACGCAATCTCAGCCTGGAGTCAAAATCTCTGGATAATCGGTGAAGTTCACATTGGTCAATAAGGATTCGATGTCTTGTGGATTGCTCAATGATCAATTACCAAACAAGTTATTCAGTGCACGGAGTCATCTTTCCGACTTCTTTTTTGAGGGAGGGAGAGCTTTATTGGCTTTATTGGCTGCCCTTTTCAAGCCTGAAACAAAGAACCGAAGGATCCTTTGCTGATTTTTTTTCCCTTTTTTATGATGGGATTTCAGCCGCCGGTTCACACAAATGCGATGATACCAACATTTTCTCCACCCAACCTCAAATTTCCTAAGTGCGATAAATCCAATTTCAAAACTGTAGATGTTAAATTTGATCCAAGTCTGTGATCTAGAATCTGATTCGAGTTAAGTTTAATTGGCTCTAATTGAGTTAATAACAAGAATTATTTTATAAAAAAAACAATATTATTTTAATGAATATGATGATAAGAACTCACAGCCATGTTTGCTCAAACCAATTTCTCAGTCAAACGTTTTTTGGGCCGTCAATTCACATGTTTGCATTGAAATCTTGTACTTTCACGTAGACAGGAGATGTGGACACTTTCTGAGAGGTGTTCTAGCTATAGTACCGTTGCATTGATGTTCAAATAAAAATATTTAAAAGTTTCGTGAATTGAATTATAAAGAAATATGAACATTGAAGTGTGAACATGAACTCCCCTACATTTCAACGCCACCACTCCTCACTGCTCCTTTAACGGTACATTTTTGCAAGTAGCTAGGCATCACCCACATGCCCTTTCCACATTCCTTTAATGCTTCCTTTAAGATCTTCCCGCTTCCTTTAAGATCTTCCCTCCTCCCCTTTCTTCGAGCCCCCCACCGACTCCCACCTCCGCAAATCCAAGTCAACTACCACAATTCGTCTGACCAATCACATAAATCCACGTCCAAGACCTCACCCCCATGTTTACGTGTCACCAACTAATTGGTGCACACACACTGTAAATAGCATACACCTTACACCTCACTTGCACTCTTTGGTGGACGCCACACCCCCACTTTGGTCTATATATGATCTTACAAATCTAGAGGACTATCCTCACACAAGCTCCTCCCTTTGTCTTGACAATGGCTTCCCTTCCCTTTTCTGCCCTCTCTCTGTTTTTTTCCCTCTGTCTTCTGCTAGTCTTGCCCACACATTCACTAACCTGCACCTCACAAAAATTCACCAACAACAATTACACTACCTGCACTGACCTACCTGTCCTCAAGTCATACCTGCACTACACCTACAACTCCTCCAACTCCTCACTCTCAGTCGCGTTCATCGCTTCTCCGGCCAAACCCGATGGCTGGACCGGTTGGGGCATCAACCTTAACGGCACCGGCATGGCCGGGGCCCAAGTCATTTTAGCTTTGAAATCCAGCAAAGGCGCACCAAAGGTAAAAACATTCAACATCATATCATACGGTGACATCAGGGAGGAGAGACTGTCTTTCGATGTTTGGGACTTGAGTGCTGAGACCAATGCAACAAGTGGTGAGTTTACCATCTATGCATCGGTTAAGTTGCCGGAAAAGGTTGAGTCTTTTAATCATATTTGGCAAGTGGGTGCTGCTGTGAATAATGGGAAGCCTGTCAAGCATGAATTTGCAGCAGAAAACAAGGATGCCAAAGCAACTTTGGAGTTGACTACTGCTTCGAAAACTGGTAAGTCTGCTAACACCACCACCCCAGCTGGTGGCAATTCAACAGGCAATGGTACTACTGGTTCTTCAAATACCACCACTACTGGTGGCAAGAGTGGGAGTTACAGGATTAAGGAGATGAATGTGGGCTTCTGTTTTGCTGTGTTTGTTCTTCTTGCTAGTTTCATTGTTTTCTAGTTCTGATGATATAATTTTTTTTTTTTTTTTTTGGTATGAGTTTTATGTGGTGCTAGGAATTCACGAGTGTTAAAAAAAAGTATATTTAGTACAGAATAATTACTTTTTGTGTCGGTGGAATTTGATTCTTCCCTTTTGTTTGCCACTATGGTTACATGTCCTGCGAGCACATCCAATATTACAGTGAACTGTTTTTTTTTTTTTTTAATAAAAATAAAAATACATTAAAATATTTTTTAATTTTTAATATTAACAAATTATAATTATTGAAAATACTAAAAAGATATTGAATTGATATTTTTTTCAAGATAAAAAAACACTTAAAATTAAAGCAAAAATCACACACTCATAAACTATTTGTAATTGTATAACATATAGTTTGAATTTGCATAAAAAGATTTATATATCAGAATCATGATGGGAAAAAAGTGGTTCGTCTCATAGCAAGGGGGGATCCACCCAACCAAGCTTTCATATAGCATAGGAGACACGATTAACCCACAGCCAACAAGCCAACAAGCCTCTCCAAAATCTACCTCATATTCGTGACAAAAATCACAGTGCAACAAGCTCTCTTCTATTCCACTTGAGCTTAGCAATAATTTCAATGGGTAAAAAGCTAATTAAAGTTGGATTTAAATTTTTTTATTTTTTTCGAATTTTAATGGAGTCTTGTAACCCTATTTCTTAAGCTTGTATTCGTGCATACATGCTTCATATAAACGATTAGACACCAGATTATTGTATATTTGACGTGTGTTTTTCTTATTTACTAAAATAGAAGAGAGTGTTGAACACTATTTATACATCCACAATGTACTTGGTGTTGAATAGTGCTATTCTATTCACACACTTGTAATTTTATGTGGATTGAACAATATTTTTTATGTTTTTCATTTTAGTGCCTTAATCTTTGTTTTCATCAATTGAGTTAGTTAATTGCAAAGTTTGCTAATTATTTTATATTTGTTGGGTAGAGATAAAATTGAAAGGAGGACCAACATAGAAAAGGCACAAAAATAGGTTGTGTGTTTAAAGTTGATGTGAAAAGGACAACTTAGTCCTTCAATTTTAAAAAATTGAACTCTTCAGCCCTTTATAGTTTCTAAATTTAATTTTGTTGCAAATTTTTATTTTTATTATTTTCAAGTCCATGGTTTGTGAACAAGAAAGAAAGTCTCATCGGATTCATTTGTAAAGAAAAAATAAGTCGTTTTTGCGTATTTTGACCACCATGGTGATTTATCTTGGTATTCATGGATTACATTTGAAGAGAGTAGCTCAATAATGGTTGTTTAAAATCTCGATATTACCTGGGGAAAAAAAAAAAAAGATAGAAGTTGATGAAAGAAAAATCTAATCCTGATTTAATTTCGTGTTTTAAGATCATTTTTTGGGTTTCTTAGGTTTGTAAATTGATTTATAGATGTTTTGAGAGTGTTTGTGAGGTACTTTTTGTTTTTTTTTTTTTAAAAAAAGGGTTACAAAATGAATTTTTTAGAGGAAAATGACAATTGCCTAATTTATCAGTTATCACTACAGTAGCTAGAATTTGAACAGATAAACAACACGTTTGATTATCAATTTCATTACAAATGAATAGGGATAGATGATAAGTCATCTTAAAAAAACAAAAAAATATACAAGATTTAGGCATGCAGGTTGGGTTATTTTTTTAGTGGCCTAGTGGGCTCTTTTTTCAGCTTTTTTTTCACAATTTTTTATGTTCTTTGTTTTTGCAAGTAATAAATTTAAGAGAAAAACATTATTAGATCCATTTGGCTCTTGGCACGAATCAAAATTTTGACAAGTTAAGACATAAGATTCATGCCTTTTTTATTGTTTAATGCATTTTCCCTTTATTTTTTATTAAAAATGCAATTTAACCTTTGTTGCCATTAATTTTTTAATTTAATTTAAAATAAAATAAAAATACAATTTCATACTTTTTATCATTTATCTTAAAAAAAACATGCTTAATTGAGATCATGTTCATAACCCATATTATAAATTTTATTTGTTAATTCAACTTAACCAGAATCAATACAATATGATATATTTTTTAAATATCATCTTCAATTCTCTTATAACTCTTAGTTTATTTTTCAAATTTAATCTAATCCATTTTCAATTAAGATCCAATCAAGGCCCGACCAAAAAAAAATAAGGAAAGAAAAAAGAGAGACAAATAATCCAATTAGGCTAACTCGTTATGATTGTATCTATTACTCGGATTATAAATTTCACATGTTAACTCAAGTCAATATAATGTCTTTTTTTTTTTTAACTTCTTTATTATTTTTTTTATCCAACCATTTGGCATTTTGTTGTTTCACGCTTTAGCTAGGGTTAAGCAAAGTTAAAACAATGGCTATGTGAATATTTTTTTTAACCATATCACTATTTAAATGTGTCGAGTGTCGACCAATTCACCCTTGACTCACTAGGTTGAAGAAGCCACGTCAACTTTTTTTTATTTATTAACACTTATGGTGATTGATTGATTTTGTTTGATATATTAATTGAGTTTTTAATCCTCTTTACATGTATTTCATAATATATAAGAAAAAATAATAGCATCCATATTTTATTATTTTTTATGCAATTATTAGTTTTTTAGCTGACCCGTGGCGAAGCGTGGGCTCAAGGCTAGTTTTTTCTATTTGAGCATGATAACTTTTTTTTTTTTGTGGTGTTTGGAAATAAAAATAAATATATAAGGGATTGAAACAAATTTTTTAACAATTGCGGTGTCTAAAATAAAATTTTATCAAAAGCTTTTGTTATGTTACTTAAAATTAGACAACGAAACAAAATAATACAGGGAATCATTATTATATATTACTTTTTCATTATATCACATATTTGATTACATCATGTTAAATCGTACCAAACATGTCGTTAGTTGTCATGACATCTCAATTTTACATTGTAAGACTAAAATGTAATTTCAAAAAATAAAATAAGGATGAAATAATCTTAAAATAAGGACCACTTCATCAATAAAAATAAAAATACAAGGGGCTAAAACAAATTTCTTAAATACTGCAGTGTCTAAAATAAAAAGTTTATCAAACCCTCCATGCACCTATTTAAGATCGATTTAGGAGTATGTGATAAATATTATTTTTCAAAATACTTTTTATTTTAAAAATATATTAAAATATTATTTTTAACGTTATTATATCAAAATAACCAAAAGCATAAAAAAATTTTGATTTAAAGCTAAAACAAATATAAGAATTTTGGACTCTTGATGTTCAATAGAATCATTATGCCTATCTATAATGTAACAGCTTTTACTTTTCAAATTGTTTTTTACCTAAAAAATTATCAAATTATTATTTTTTTATCAAATTATCATGATGTTAATTGTAATTGGATTAAAGAAAACCAACTGGTCTCGGAAAAACATTATACCTCTAAATTTAAGATTTAAGTATATTGTTTACTTGAACAATGTAATAATAGTTTTACATTTTCATTCAAAAACATTATTGTTATCTTCCAATGGCATTTAAGTATTTTTCATAAAGCCCATTTATCATCATTAAATTAACCACGTACAAATAAACCTTTTTCAATCTCAGTTGCATAATGAAATGACAAAAATACTTTTAAAATAAACAAAATTAAAATATGCATCAAGGTGTAGTTTTGTATTTTTTGGTATTTAACTATATATATATAAACAAAAAGATTGGGCATATGCATGACACCAAGAGACACGTTGGAGGCGCCCGCACCTTGTATGCGACGGGTGCAGCGTCTCATAATATCTAAAAATGCCTTCTAAAGCGTTGTTGTGCCCTCTTCTATGTGCAGTAGCTCGTGTCTATTCTGGTGGTCCAAATTTGTTATCAATGGGCCTTTCTTTCCTTTTTTTTCTTGCCTCGTCTTGAAAATTACAGCTTGATCCTTTTTGTTGTTGATTTTTCAACTTCAATTCTTCTTCTTTTTCCTTAACTGTTTTATAAAAAAATTTATTTGTTTTTAATTTTATCATTCCATCCCAATCTGCTATATATTATTTTTGTCAATTTGATCCTTATTTTTTTTATTTCTCATGTATTTTTTCTTTTTGTTTTGTAAAATTTTTATTAATTTTTAATTTCATCCTTCAATGCAAATTGATGGTATTATATTTTTTAATTTGGTTCTTATTTTTTAATTTTTAATTTTTTTTCTTGGTCCTTTTGTAAAAGTTATTATTATTTTCAATTTTAGTCTTCAATTAAAAATTTATTTTTATATTTTTATGTTAAGTGAGATCCTCACTCTTTTGATTTTTTTAGGTCCTCTTGCTCAATTGATTTTTTTTAAAAATTTCATCATTTAATTACATATAAAATTTATTTTGTATTTCAATTTTGATCCTTATATTTTAATTGCTATTTTTTGAATTATTTTGTATAATTGAATTTTTTTTTCAATTTCATTCTTCAATATTTTCTAACTAAGAATTAGACTTCACAGTTTTTTTTAGATAGGGTGTTTCGGGTCTGATGACTTCAAATCACAAGTTTAAAAAATTAACATGTTTTTTTTTTAAAAAAAAAACTTTATAATTTTTTTTATTTTCTATTAAGTTATTCTATTTTTCATTATTTGAACCGTGAGTTATACCAGGTTATTAATTATTTTTTATATTTCTTTTTGTCTAATTGAAAATAATATCATATTATTCGAATGTAGTTAGATTTATAGCCCGAGTTATATATTATTTTAAAAAGAAAATATTTGTGATACCTAAACATTATTTATTAAGCAAAAATAATAATATAATTTCCCAACGAAGCGGGAACTCCTCGGACAATACTAGATGCATGGTATATTGTATTTGTCACGTTCTCGAAAAAACTTGAACAACAATTTACTAACAACCTGGAAATATAAATTGATTTTAAAAAAACAAAACTAATTATAAACGATATTCCGATTATAGTAAGAGGCATTCAACGTCTACTTGACTTCTTCATGTTAAAACACTAAAAATAAAAATCAAAATAAAAATAAAAATGCTAATTTTACCACCGGAAAAATCGTGTATTGTGTATAAATAAATGGATTTGATTCCGAAAAATAAAAATCCACCCGTTGAAAATATTTTAGAAAGCATGTTTAGGTAAAAGCTAGCGTAACTCGAGCATTTAGGCATGAAATTAGTTGGGAATCAGGTAAAAATAAATTAACATATTTAGCATATTTAGGTCAAATTCCACGTGTCATCTCTGCCACCTTTTGTAATTCCCAAATTCAAACATTTTTCAATTCTTTTTTTCTTTTTTTAACAATCATTACCACACATGCTGTTTAATAATAAGAAAAAAACAATAATTACATTTCCTTTTCTCCTCCTCACATCCTCTGCGTGTCCTGCTCGGCCACGTATCAGTCAAACAATGTGTAAAAGTTGCATATGACCAATTTAATATATATATATATATATATATATATATATATAGTGAATTTCACTTGTCAAGCAACTCAATATTTGAACATGGACTGATAGACAAAGTGAGTTATTAAAGTAACGAGAGATGAAAAGGTAGACATATTAAGAAAAAGTAATCGATGAAAGTAAAGGTACTTGTGATCTTATTAACCCCATGTAATAACACTTATTAACTGGGCTTAATCCAACTTCTCTGACACAAACTGAAAAACACGAGTACTTTACAGTCCTGTCGAATAGAGTTATAGCATAAAAACTTTAGCTTTAAATTTTATTATTAAATATTTTTTTAAAATAATTTACTCAAATATAAGTTAAGCAACTCTGTTTATACTAGTTTTAGATCTATACTAAATAAATAAATAAAAATTCTAGACTGGATAAATCTTAAACTAAACGGGAAAAAAAGTTGTCAAACATAGTATTTGATTTTCTAAACATAATTACCTAAGCTAAATAAAACTAAAAATAAATAATAAGTAATTCCTCCTAAAACTCTTCCTGTATCAATCTCTCTATGCTAGAGAGAACTCGTTATCAAGTTAAATTTTTTCTTACCTTAATCTCGCAAATGTAAAATCCAGACCTTCCAACTCTTTTTTCTTTCTTCACTCCGTGCGTATAATAATTTTAAATATCAACTTCAATCATTTCATGTTGAAGTTTTCATGAGAATTAAAATTTGACAAGCTATTTCTTTTTTTCTTATTAGCTTTTAGAGTAACAAATTCCAAACCTCGAGCTTACTTCATCAACACGTGTTATATCCAAGTAATTCTTGAATAAATCTATCTTTATAATAATAATAAACTTGAAATCAAAAAGATCAACATAGCTTTAATAAATAATTTTCTTTTGTTTAAAGATTAACATAGCTTTAATAAATAATTTTCTTTTGTTTAACATCTTCTATATACTTTTTACACTTAACTTATAACTTGTTAATAAAAACATCATTTATGACATCATTGTTGTCATTATCGTTGTTTATACCATGATTAACATTACAATCATTACCAAAATAAATATGATAAATTGATTTTAAAAAATATCAATTCATATCCATTTCATCTTAGATGAGATTGCTAAAATCTATATGATATTTATCTTAATCAAAAGATTGCTTCATTTGCTCTCATCTCTCAAACTATTTTTCAAAGCTAGATATGGATCTATAATGACTCTCCATGTAATTCACTAAGTGCTTTATCTTTACCAACTGAAAGGTTAATTTTGCAATATGTCTCTATATATTTTGTATTACTAGTTTGTGAACATCTTTTTTTTAAAAAAATTTTTTTTTTTCTCTCTCCTACAAAAACACATCATGTTTTATAAACTCTTCCTACACACAATATTAATTATCAGGAATTGTTGAGCCTTGATAAATGAAAATACACTAGAAAAACAAGTATTGACAATATAAAAAATTGTTGAATAGAATCACCACACAAATGCTCTAATTTAAGATTTTATTATTGGGTATTGTTTTCTAAAATACAAGTCAAGCAATCCTATTTATACTAGTCTTAAGTCTAAATTAAATAATAAAAATAAAAATTTTAAATTGAATCATTTCTAAAATGAACATAAAAAAAATAAAAATATCAAACAATTTCCTAAACTAAATAAAAAAAAGTAAAAACATGAAAAAATATTTTCCCAGATTAAATATAAATAAAGATAATTAAAAATCCTCCTACGCCATCAACCTCCGGCAGTCTATTTCTTTCCTTCTTTTCTATATATATAGTTATATACTGCGCCAAACCTTCAAGAGCAAATCCTTCTCTCAACTTTTCCTTTGCTCTAAAAAATGGCATCTCCGTTTAAAATTTCTGCTTTGCTTCTAACCTTTTGCGTCTCAATTTCTCTAACCTTACCCGTACGTTCACAAACATGCGCCTCACAGACGTTCAAAAACAACAATCTGTACACCCACTGTTTAGACCTCCCTACACTCTCCTCCTACCTTCATTTCACCTACGATGCCGCAAATTCAACGCTGTCCGTCGCCTTCTTTGCTTCTCCTGCAAAATCCAACGGCTGGATTTCATGGGCCATAAATCCCACGGTTCCAGCCATGGGCGGGGCCCAGGCACTGGTAGCGTTCAAGGACTCCAAGGGTGTTATGAGCGCAAAGACTTATAATATCAGCACCTCCACGCCTTATTCGGTTGTGCAGTCGGAGCTGGCCTTTGACGTCTGGGACACGCGCGCAGAAGAGGAAAGTGGGGTGATGAGAATATTTGCCAAAATCAAGGTCCCGCCGGAGCTGGCGGCGAAGGGGACGCTGAATCAGGTGTGGCAAGTTGGGTCATCTGTCGATGCTGCTAAGGGTGGGCCGACAATCCATGAGATGGGTGCTCCTAATTTGAACTCTAAAGGGACTTTGGATTTGAACGGAGGAAAAAGCGTTAGCTCTGGTGGACTGGATTCCAGGACGAAAAGAAAAAATGTAAGCTTGTTTTTTTTCTTTTCATTTTTGTTGAAAAATTAACATCTTTTCCGAACCCCTTTCTGGATTTTGAAGATTTATTTTTGAGTTGGGTTTTTTCTTTTTCTTTTTGGAAAAATTAGTAGCATTGGAAATGAAATATTTACTGTGTTATTGTTTTTTTTTCTCTCCAGATTCATGGAGTACTGAATGCTGTGAGCTGGGGAATTCTGTTTCCTCTTGGAATTGTAATAGCAAGATATCTGAGAACTTTTCCATCAGCAGATCCTGCATGGTTTTACCTTCATGTTTTCTGTCAGGTCTCTGCCTATGCTATCGGGGTTGCAGGGTGGGCAACTGGTATAAAGCTTGGGAATGAATCCAAGGGAGTCCGGTTTTCTCTTCATCGCAATATTGGGATCGCACTCTTCGCTCTTGCAACAGTGCAGGTAATTGATTTCCTTCCAGTTGTGTTCTTCTCCCATTACAAGTTGCTCTTTTCGTCAATTTGAAAGCAGAGAAAAGATTTGAATTTGGCCTTTGTTTTCCTGTTGAGCTTGTTGATGTCCTTTTCTCTCCTGTCAAAATCATGGTCACGGTTTCTTGCAATTTTCTGAATTATTAAGGCGTGAAATTGAATCAACTTGACAACAATGGTACTTGTGGAGTAGCTTTCTCCTATGGTATTTCGAATTATAACCCGGAAGACATGTGAAAAGAAAAGGGTGATGAATTCGGAATTTTTAGCATGTCTCAGTCAGTTTTATTTTCTCTTAGCGTTTTCTCATAATGAATGCTAAGGGGATATATTTCTTATTTCTTAAAAAAACAAAATCTCATTACAAAACTGACTTGGAGATAAATTCAACCCTTTTTCTATAGTTGTCCATCTTCTTGGCCGATGGTACTACTTGCAATGTATATGGAAACTGGCTTTGTCTGAACTGTTACTATTAATTTTGGATTTATTTATTCTGATAGCAACTCGATGCTTGGAATTTTCAGATATTTGCATTGTTCTTGAGGCCGAAGAAGGACCACAAATACCGACTTTACTGGAATATCTACCATCATGGTGTCGGATATGCCATCCTCATCCTTGGCATCTTGAATGTGTTTAAAGGTCTAGATATCTTGCAGCCTGGAGATAAATGGAGAACAATTTACATAATTGTCATTGCAGTCTTGGGTGGAATTGCTGCGTTGCTGGAATTAATCACTTGGATTGTAGTTTTGAGGAGGAAGTCTAGTAAATCCACTAAGCCCTATGAAGGATGAGGTGGACAAAGCAGACCATGGTCAACGGATTGTTGCTGTTGTCCTAGCAGACCATGATTTTGTAATACCTTCATCGAACCTCACTTGCCGGAGAGGTTCTAGTGTGATACACATCTCTTCTTAGCTCCTTAATCTTTGTATAATGGTCTGGCTTCATCACTCATCATTGTCTAGCATATAATTACAGGTCGCCTTGGGTTCCATTTTTCTCCCTCTATCTTGATCTGGGGTGTAATTTTATGATATTTATTGTGTATTGAAAGGAAAAAGAATTCATGGTTTATGATATTTCTTGACCTTTCGATCTTCTTTGATTCCCAGTACTCTGTTCTTCATTTTCTTTTGGTTAGATGAGCTTCCTGCATGAATCTAGGTCTCCCTTCCTGATGATCTCACTAATGCTTCTGAGACACCATCTTTTGGACAATCAAGTCAAAAGGTGCTACGAATTTTGATGTAATGCTCAACACCGAAGCCTCGCGTTTCTCTGATGTGAGCTCTGCTGGCAAGCAGAGTTGTAAGAGTCACATCAAGCATGACCACAACAATCGGTATATTCTCTCTTCCTCGACATTTTAGGTTCAAGCATTTGATGTCAGTGTACAAAAAAAATTATAGACTTCTTTGGAATATAAACAAATACAGTCAAATCATTTCGAAAACAACCAGTTAAAAGGTGTTAAAATTAACAAAGTATATATATGAGAATATAATTGAATAATTATGAAAATAAATTATAATTTTTAATCATTCAAAATCCTTGATTTCATCCTACCTTTTGTTGTACTTATTTTTTCTCCGTAATCGGTGTTTGTATTCATTAAATTTCAATTTGAAATATTGTTTTCTCAACACATGCTGATTCAAGCATTATAGAAATAAAATATAACCTCCAATCATTCAAGATTATTGATTTCATCTTTGATGTGATACCTGATTTCTTCCATAATTGATGATTGAATCTATTGGATTTCAATTCAAAATATACCTACTCCAATTCTTTGTTTTCTCTTGATTTTCTCCATAATTAATAATTATATTAATTGAATTTCAATAAAAAATACACTACCTTAAATTGATTTCTCAACGCACAGTGAATTCGAAAATAGTCAAAACACCTGTTAATGTTGAAAAAGGACCATCTGATACGCCCTGATCTGGTTACTAGAAGATGTCTATTTATAGTGAATTAATTAAAGAAAGGTGTCTAGCGAATGTTGGACAGAGAATTCTAGCAGAGGAAGATCCTATGGAGGAAAGGAGGAGGAAGAGGTGGAGAGGGTTATCCAAAACAAAAGTAAAATAAAGAAGGGACCGATCTTGCAAACGTCTCAATGACAAAGACACTTCCATCATGCATCCTTTCGTTTAATTTATTTTAAACACGGATTTATTTTTATTTTTTATAAACGCTTTTAAAATATTTATATATTTTTTTATTTTTTATTTTGAAATTAATATTTTTTTATATTTTTACATCAATTTTTGATTTAAAAATATATTTTTTTTAAAATTAATGTATTTTCAAGTAAAATTATTTTTAACATCAGTACATCAAATGATTTAAAAACACTAAAAATATATTAATTTAAAGTAAATAAAAAATAAAAATATTTTTTTTATTTAAAAATATTTTTAAAACATAAAAAATATATATGCTAACATTCACACGTTAAATATTTTGATGCAAATTTGTCAAAGTTAATGAGGAAATATCTTGAATTTGCGGTCGTCTTGATTTGATTTCTTAACTAAAACTCTAAAAGCCTTCACATGGTGGGAATCCCATAGGCGTCCCTATCACTTAAAACACGCTTTGCTTAACAACTATCAATCACCAAACATTATTCTAATGAATTTCCCCCATCTTCACGACTTTTGATGTTACCCATCAAAAAAAAAAAAAAAAAAAAAAAAAGCCACTTTTTGTAGGGCCCATCGAGTCATGGTGCTCCTAGTCCCTCACACCTTTCACTTTAGCCATTCTAGCTTTTGTTGCCTTCTCTAAAGCACAAGCTTTGTTAATGGATTCCCATGGAAGATTTATGATGTGGAAATTTCTCCCTCATTACTTGGAAGAAGATGCCAAGCCCTTTGCCGGGCAGAAGTTGGCTTGTCTACTCATATGAGATTAATATTATTAATCCGCTTAAAGGTGAAGAAAATTGAGGTTCAAATAATGTCTTTAACAAACCTTGTGGCGAGGGCAAGCTCAACGTACCGTTTCAAGGGTTTCAGCATAGAGTTTTATATATAGTGAATAAATGAAGAATTGCAAGTGTTTGTATGTTTGTTTGTTTTGCGTGAAATATTTTCTTGAAAAATAAAAAATTACAATGGTAAGGTTATGATGATAGTGATGATATAAGAATGATAATTAAAAAGATGATTGAAATAATTAAATAATATTATAAATTGATTAATATTCATAAAATTTTTTACATAACTTCATGAATTGAAAATATCTTCCAACAAATGAATTAAGTTTGAAGGTTAACTAAAAAATATTTTACGGTAAACAAATACAGAAATGTATTTTTTAAAAAAAATTATTTTTTATACAAACACAAAAAAATCTAAAAAAATTATTTTTTGTAAAATATTTTACACAAAACAAACAAATACTAAGTAGATGTTAAAGGCCAATAATAAAATTATTCCTGCAATTCTTCAAAAATATCCTCATGCATAGTTAAGTAGATATTTTTTTTATTTTTAAAATATCCCCATGATTATAAGAAGTTAAAAAAAACCTAAGCCATCAAGATTTTAAGATATGATTTTTTTTTAAGATTAAAATTATATTTTGGCGAGCAAAGGTGGAAAGCAGGTAGGATTCTCTAAGGTGGGAGATTTTAGATTAGATTTGAAATTAGATTAGATAAAAATAAATTAATTTAGTTAATACAACAGAACGTAAACTTTAGGGTTTCCCATCGTGATTTTTGCAGTTGACTATGCATATATATGACCCACATGCAACACTAAGCTTAGACGACCTTTTTTCTTAATAATTCACAATTACCAATCAATGAACATGCAGATCAAAAGATAATCATGTGAACTTAATTACATTTTCAACTTTTATTTTCTTTTCTTTATTTCTGTTTCTGGCTGGCTTAACTATGCATGTGAACTCCAGGTTATTATTAGTATATATAAACCTTGACTTGGAGATCTAATGAGTGTAAAGTATTTTTTAAAAATATTCTTTACTTAAAATTATATTAATTTTATAAATGTTTGAGGATAAAGATATTTTTAAAAAGCAAATGAAAACAAAAATTATTGTCCTCCGAGATGGGTAATTAGTGTCCTGTCTCTGTAACACACAAGCTAGCCATTCCTTGTTGCCAAGGAAAAAACAGCAGGTGGGATGAAAGTTTTTGGATATTAATTCTAAGATTTAAATTTAAAAAGTAGATGAAAAAAAGTATTTGGGTTAGATTCCCTGAAGGGAAAAAAAAAAAATCAATCCAGCAAATTCTTGTGATATTTTGTGAATCTATTGACCTAATCAGTGCTAAATCTCTTTAAAAACATCAGTTGGTTTTTTTTATTATTAATATAAATATTTGGGTTAGTTCGTGTGTATCTTAATTAATCTTAAGAATCTTAAAATTAATAATTATATAAGTTTTAATAATTATAAAATTTATAAAATTTAAATTAATATTTTTTATAAAATAAATTTAAAATCTAATTAATTAAATCATACTGATTAGTTATGGTATTTTTTAATCAATGCAGTGGAAACATCCTTTTCCACACTGATCTTCAAATCTAACGACAGTGCAGTGTCATGTGAGCAATGTCACGACGATAGTAGAATGACTAAAATATAGGAAAATGAAGAGAAAAAGGTAATTAAGAAATAAATGGGGTCTGACATCAGCAATGCATCACTAATCGCTCACACTGACCATGACTCCACATGGACAAGCCATTATCATTTTGGACCACTTTTATTCAACCCAGACCATAAATAAAATTCTTGTCCTTAGCTTTTTGGTTGAGCCTACGAAAGGCTAGAGTCCACAAGGAGTTTGGAATTTTTTGGGTGAAAGAAGTTTTTTAAAAAAAATTTTAAATTTAATTTGATATATTGATATTAAAAATAAATTAAAAAATTATTTTTATATATTTATAAAAATAAATATTTTAAAAAATAATTATTATGATAATCATAAACACTATTTGAAAGGTGTTTTGAAGAAAATAAAATTATTTGAAGTAAAAAAAAATATTTAAAAAAAAAATTGGTTGAACTATGGGGTCAAACACCCTCTTAGTAGTGTCTATTTAGAAGTGTGTCAAATGTCACTTTTCAAAATGTTTTTTATTTGTAAATACATTATAATAATATATATTTTTAAATATTTTTTTATACCAGCACATTCAAAAACACAATAAATTAATTTTAAGCTAGAAAAATTCAAAGATTTGCAAAGTGTGATTGTAACACAAAGTCAAATACCATATTGGATTGTGTTTAGTATTTTTTTTTTTTGTAATTACTATTTGAAAAAATAAATTAAAAAATTATATAGTTTTTTCTTAATTAATATTCCTGGGGTAAAATTATAGTGTGTGGGGTAAAATACAGAACCCAGAATACTTTATTCCTCGTGTAATGAGCAAGCCTAGAATTTAGTACAACCACAACCACTCCACCCTTTTTGCGCAATGAAAACTTTATTCCTCGTGTAATGGGCATACCTTTTTGAGAATTTTAATGAAAATAATGTCGATACTCGTTATTTGCATCTTTAAGTGCTAACAATTTTTTTTAAAATAATAATTAATTGACCGTTTGCATTTTTTAATCAATCGAGTGCAATTTATTTGAATTGATAAGAGTGTATTCTATACAGTTTGTGGGGTGGATGATAATATTAATAAAAATAAAAGTAACGTTGGTGATAATGATTAGTACAAAGAGAGAGTACTCAATTGGTCGGGAAAGCTTTAAATTGAAAAAAAATTATACTCTATTGTTTGAAATTGAAAACTCATATATATAATTTTCGTAATGAATTGATGAAAATAAATTATATAAATAATGGGTTTAACGTTTCAATATGTAAATTATATTCTGTTGGTTGAATTGTTACTATCACTAGATTGCTTTAAGCATAAGCAACAGGTCCTTCCTTTGAAGAGTGTATTTGCAGATGAGAAGACATGAGAGTCCCGAATTTCTTGAGGCTTAAGCGGCACTGTCTGGGGGAGACACATGAGAGGAAAAAGTGGGTCAATTTCTCTTGAATATTTTACAAGAAGGGGACAAAATTAACCTGTTAAACACGTATTATCGATGGTTTTCGTTCGATATTTAGGGTGTCATGCAATCAATCATGGCAACATCACAACAATTAATTACTTTTAATATACTATTGTAGTTATAGATATTTAAAGCAATTAAATTGCATTTAGTTAGACTATACTGTTGTGTTTTTAAAGATGTAAAATAACTGATAAGAACTATAGTATATTAAAGATATTTATAAAGATATTTTGTTTATATTTAATGATGCATCTTATTAATCTTATATGTTTTTTATTTTATTTTATGATAAAGGGTGTTCTTGGACATTAATCGAGACTAAAAATAATTCTACAAATTAAAAAATAAACTTAAGGATACATTCCTAGTTTAAATAATTTGATTCGTCCTTTTTAATTAAGGTGCATTGTAACTTGATAAAAAAAAAAAACCCTGTTGGTTGGCAATAATAAGTAATGTCTGTAAATCAAATTGATTGATAGTTGTTGTAATAATAGGCTTGTATATGTAAAAGGTTTTATTTGATGGACATGGATCTATTTAATTGTAAAATCAGTAATTTTATGAAGAAAAAAAAATACAATGATAGTTTAGAAAGATAAACTCTAAAAATATTAATAATAAGGAGACTGTCCACCTTCGGTTTTTAAGGATTTCTATAGTATTATAGTTCCACGAATATTGTTGTTTTATAGAGAAAAATGGATTAAAATAAAATTTTATTATTGTGATATTTTAAAATTATATTTTAATCTTGAAATAATATATATTAAATTAATATAAAATATTCTACTTGAGCCTATTATCCTGAGGCCTCAATTGTATATAGAGTTCCAGCTTCTAGCCGAGCCCTGAAGTTGTTTTATTTTTTTATCCATCATGGAAGTATTTTTCAGATACATTTTATTTGGATGCATCATAAATTATATTATATTGGTCGAATTGTTACTATTACTGAGAACCCTAATTTCTTCAGGCTTTCGCGGCGCTATCTGGGGGGGACACATGGGAGGAAACATTGGGTCAGTTTCTCTTGAATAATTTAGAAGAGGAGGACAAAATGAACTTTTTAAAACAAGTATGAACGATGCTTTTGTCTGGATATTCAGGGTGTCGTGCAATCAATCACGGCAATATCACAATAATTAATTATTTTCAATATACTATTGTAGTTATAAATATTTAAAGCAATTAAATAGTATCTTGTAAATTATATTATTGTGTTTTAAATATGTAAAACAACTAATAAGAAATATAGTATATTAAAGGTATTTTTATAAATATTTTTTATTTATATTAAACGATGCGTCTCATTAGTCTTGCATGTTATTTATATTAAACGATGCTCGGACAATTTTAAGGATGCAGTGATCACATGTGGCAGTATATTTACTTGTCGGAAGGAATTCTTCAATTTTTTAAAAGAAAAGAATTGTTAAATACTGTAATAACATACACACACATTATATCAATAAAAATAATAAAAATATAATCAATAATATAAATAAAAAATTTAAATTGTGTTACTTAGAATACTAACATCTTTGGTATATATGTAATTTATTAAAATAACTAATAGATAAAGTTATCATTTTAAGTAGGAAAAAAATAACATCACAATAAACATTTCTGTTGTCAGTTTAAAACAAATAATACCATGTTTTGTTTTAGTAGCAAATTAATTTATTTTTAAAATAATAAATTTTTTAATTATAAAATAAAACATGTATTAATCAAACAATTTTTTAATTAAAAACAGTTACAAATAACTATGTTTTAATAGACCAATTATTTATCAATAGAGTCGAGCCTTGCATTCTTGAGAAATTGAACAGAAATTGAAGCTCACCATTTTCTTTTTTCATCGAGAATGGTTTGGCCCAAAGAAAATATTGAAGCAGTTAAATTCGAGCCCGTTGACTCTCTTGGAACAAAGCTCATAGGCTTTCTTTGGCTGTGTGTGACCATAGGGTTATCGATGCATTATTAGGTGCCGTTTGGTAGCGTAGCTGCGGGTGAGGTTTACTCGCAGCCACCCAAATTTTCATTTGGTTAAAAATTAAAACCTGCTTTTTACTGGTAGGGCCCGCTCAATTTTAATTTGAAACGCAGGTCTTGAAGAAGCAGCAAAAATGCTGCTTCTCCTGAAGGAAAAACGCTGGAACAGTGGAGCCACTTAAATCAGAGGTTTTTTTTTTTTTTTTTTTTCAAAAAACCAAGAAAAGTTTACACTGTGCTTGCACTATTCCTAAACATAAATCAGATTGTTTTTTTTTTTAAATTTCGAAAAAACCAAGAAAAGTTTATTTTTTTTCTGAAAAATTAATGCAATTAAAAAAAACCAGTGATTTCACTCGCACTATTCATGTAAATGTGAATACTATTTTTTTTTAAAAAAAATTAGTTTAAGGTGAATTAAATTTACTTATACTGTAATCTCAATTTTATTCCTGATAATATTTTACCTAATTTTATTGAATGCTCAAAAAATCATGAAAACTGTAGTTTTTGTCGAATAAATTTTGTACGTAATGAAATTGTAATTTTTTTTTAAAAAGTGAGTTTTAGTTGAAAAACTAGTATTTAATATTATTTAATAACACTACATAAATTAGAAGGATATAGCATGATGACGTAGCATTTGTGGAATTTGATTGCAATTCCAATTATGTTCTTGCCGTGTCAGGCCCAGTTAAAAAAAATTATTTTTTTATTTTTATTTTAATTCTGTTTTATTCAAAAAAATTAGAAGGAGATCACTTGATGAAGTAATAAAAAATTCAGTTTTTATTGTTGTGTGATTAAGAAATCATGAAAAAATATAGTTATTTATTTCATGATGTAATAATAGTAGTTAAATCTACAATATTTAAATTAAAAGTATTTTTTAATCTCAATTTGAAAAGCATTTTTTTAACCAAACACATTAAACTACTTTTTGTCCAACCTCAATTTCAACCACAGTTTTAACCAAACATATATTTTTTCAAACCAACCTCAACTAAAAGTACTTTTTATAAAACAACTTTTTTAAAACCACAACCACAACAGCAACCACAATACCAAATACACCCTAAGCTCAAACATATTTCTACTTTTTATATTTTTTCTAGTGTGATGCTTCATCAATTATTTTTCTGAATTTGTTCATGTAATTTATCATGTGTTGTTTAAATAATTTTTTATTTCAAATCTAAAAATTAATTAGGGCGGTCAAGTCTTTAAAGATAGCAATAATAAAAGTGATAAATTTCATGATGTAATTATTTATTGTATTTGATTATTTAATTTCTAAAATCGTAATGTAATGGAGTATTGTAATGAATTATTACACTACAGGCATTATATATATACATATACATATATATATATATATATATATATATATATATATATTAAACATTATACGATTAAGAGTGGCCATGTAAGGACCTGACTGGAAAAGGTTTTCCATCCCAAAGACTAGAGTGTATTTTTGTTAAGGATAAAAAACATCAAGGATAAATTTGTAAATAAAAATAAAATCTAGAAACTAATATTATATTATATTAAAACTTACAAAGACTAGAATGAATTTTTATCAAAACTTCAATTATTTTACAAGAAAGTTTTGCAACTAAATAAATGAATGTAATGAATTATTCCATTATATATTATATTATTACAAAATATCACAGGCAAATGCGTCGCCAATGTTGACAAACGAAAAGATATCATGACTTTGGTTCTAACCTTTTAGGCCGACATGTTTCTTTTGCACGCTATGGAATAATGCCATTCTCTGGGAGATAATATTCCAAAATATCCAATGAGTTTAAAATTAAAGTTTGTGTATTAAAGAATCAATTAACTTTTTAGTTTTAATAAAAATTTTTTTTGTTAAAATGGCCTAGTAGCTGGTATTTGATAAATCAAAATATATAGTATTTGTAAAAAAAAAATTATAATTTTGATAATTCTCAAAATTTTAAATATATTTTTAGAGAAAAAAATTATAAACATATATGTATTAAGAATTAAGAAATTGTAAACTTAAAGTCTAAATGATTTATGAAATATTTGTAACCTGTAAATTTTATATTTTTATAGAAAAAAGAGGTTGAATGTAATTTTTTTAAATAGTATTAATGAAAAATATTCTCCATATAAATATAAATATAAATATGATAAAAAATTATAGTAGATTATTGATAAAAAAAAATTTATACATATAGAATGTAAAGAGAATATTAAAATATAGTTAAACTCGTAATGGGTAGAATCTTCTTTAAAATCGAGCCCATGAAAAAGTTCAGTCGATGTATTTTGCGTGAGACCTGAGTTTCTAGATAACGCCATAAAGAAATTCTCCTGCCTCCATGCCCGCACGACACCACAAGTGAAAAGGAGTGTTTTGAAAATGCGTGTTGATTTATGTTTTTAAAAAATTAAACTTTTTTTTATATTTTTTAAATTATTTTTATTCTTTTAATTTTAAAAATAAAAATATATATTATTTTAATTTATTTTATAATATAAAATATTTTAAAAAATAAAAATAACCACGCTTTCAAAAGCCCACCATCTCCTTTTGGCACCGTATTTTTTTAAAAAAATTAATTTTTTATATTAAAAATTTAATATAATTTATATGTTTTGAATTGTTTTGATGTTTTAATATTAAAAATTATTTTTAAAAATTAAAAAATATTATTAATATGTATTTTAACACAAAAATACATTTAAAAAATAATCATTATCACAGACAGACGTACTGTCATTGCTCAAACACACGTTTTATAGCGTGTTTGATAGTGTGGTAGCGGTTGCTTTTTTAAATAATTTTTCGTGTTGAAATGCATGCCAATGATATTTTTTTATTTTTTAAAAATTATTTTTGACATTAACATATCAAAACGATTCAAAAAATACAAATCACACTTAATTTTAACAAAAACAAAAAATTTAAATTTGTTGGGAACTCGGTTTGTACCGCGTTCCAAAAGGCTGCTTTAACATATGCATCTGAATTTTTGCTTTCGGTCTCTACCATGATGTGATCGAAGCATCTACGCCCATCAATTAATGTATATCTTTTACTGACTTCATTTCTGAAATTCCTGCCTGCGTTCATTTCTCTTGCAGATTGTGGGCAATTGGGACTTCGAAGGCGTGTTTTTATTGATTTCTTCTGCAATCATGAACGTCAGAGACGCCAAAATTAGAGAATTGAGTGCAGTTTGGAGGACAATTTCATGGATATTGACTCCAATAAACTTGAATTTATATAAAAAATTCTAGACCTGATTATTGGCCTCGGATAAATCCCGAATGCAAAAAATCAAGTTTTGTGTTTGGTATGGATACCAGTAAAAATAGAGTTCTGGATTGGACATGAATACTAGTTCATCCTATCTCGCCCTAAGATAAATAAATATTTTAAATAAAATTACATGTATATCAAACTAATTATATATAAAATGATTATAAATTATAGCATTTAAGTTCGAAGTATTGATTCTCGTTAGATATCCAAAACCTAATCAGATTAAGATCAAGCATCTGCAAAACACCAATTTATGGGTAGCCATTATCATCCTTATACCGAGAGTGATGACCTTGCAAGTTTCTTGTTCTGTATGCCTATTCTTTTCTCACGTCTTCCAAAAAAAAAAAACAAGCTAAATTGGTTCCATGGGTAACGCAGCCCAAGGCTAATGTTAGCCATTGCTAAGCTTTTCAATTACACAGCACCTCTGGAACATGGAATGGATGTATACCTAGATGTCATGCCCGCGTGATAATTGTGGACTTGTGACATGCTTGTGTGTTATTATAAGTTTGTGAAAAAATAATAAAAAAATTATATGGAGAAATTTTTTTATAATTCATAATATTTTTTTAAAAAAAAAACTATAAAGCTAAATTCTTTAATCAATTTAATATTAAAAAAATAAAATCAGTAAAGAAATTTTTTAAAAAAATCATAACAAAAAAAAAAAAAAAATGCAGGGAAACATTGTAGTAATTTATAGTGTTTCATAAAAAAAATTACAACTGTAATTCTCAACCAGCTTAATATTAAAAATAATAAAATTGATATTGACATTTTGAAAAAAATTATAACAAAAAAAAAATCACGCGGGAAACACTATAGCAATTCACTGTGTTTTTTTTTTTTAAGTTAAAATATTATTTTGATATTTTTTAAGTAAAAAACATTTCAAACTGTAATTGTTATCACAACCTCAAACAAACCTTTAATAAAAAGAAAGTTAAAATTGAAAACCAACCCCACCAACCATGACCTATTATCCCCTCCCATTGAACGAGATGACACTTCGATCTTCTATAAGTCAATGCCAATATTATTTACTATTAAAAATTAGGGCTATTAACATCAGATTTTAGTAACAAAATATAATTCAGTTGTTAATTTAAAAATTAATTATAAAAATTATCCTTTATTTAATAGAGCAATTTGGAGTGTGGCTTTAGGAGTAGTTATAAAGGGTATGGTAGAAAATGCACCTCATATACCAGAGTCTTCAATAATATGTATTTTTTATCACATCCTAGTTCATCTTATTAGGCATTGTAAAATTAGAGAAAAAAAGAAAAAGAAAGAGGAGAATAAAGAAAAAAGCTGAATTTATATATTTGTGGAATCATCATATCTTAGTTAATTTTTAATTGTATTATGAATTTTATTTATATTCTATTATTATTATTGTTATTGAAGTAATTTTAAATATCAATTTATGTTTTTATATGTATTATACTATTTTTAAAAATATCCATAAATAATTAATTAAAAAAATTAAAAAGTTGGGTAAAAAATGATATAAATTAATTAAAGAAATCATATAATCAGTGCTGATTGTGAATATAATCAGCAACGAATTGTCCATATTGCTTGATGTCAACAATAGATTTTTTCATTGCTCATAAATCAGCAATAACAAATATGCATCTGATATTATTTGTTACTGATTTCATCATTAAATTTTTTTAGTATTGAATTTTAATTTTATTTGTAAATAGCTCTATTTTTTAACAGTGGTCACAAAAAAACCCATAGAATCGGCAACGCCAAGTCATCATCTCTCAGTCCTTCGCGCTTTAGCCTACTGACCTGAGGCGTTCATCGCCGGGATCATAACCCAAGGCAGACCAGAATCTCCTCAGGTCGTCCCTGTAAAGCTTCAGCTCGCTGGTTCTATCATTCTTCTCTCTGACCTCTCTGGAGTCAGCTCCAGCCAAGGCCAGAGAGAATATCTGGACTAGGCCTTTTGTCTATGTTGATTGCAGGAGCTAAGTTAATTATTTCTACAGGCTTTGTTTTTGTTGATTACATGGGCTATGCTTGGGCTGCGTTCTTTTTTTTCCTGGGCTTTGGGTCATTAGATTTGTGTCATAGAAATTTGGGCTTTGTTTTCTTTTTTGGATCATGTTTAATAACCTTGGATTTGGATTGATCTTCGTTGCTTTATGGGCTGTATGTTTTGGTCCATGGACCAGGGTTAAGAAGCCTAGTCCATGTGTCTGGGCCAGGCCCTCCAAGGTTGAGTCGAAATCTGTTTAGAAAAAATGCTCTTTTTTTTTTTTTTTGTTTTTTAATTCCTAAAGCAATTCTTAATTTTGTGGTTTTTTAGCTTTGGCGATTCTAACATATTTTTCATAGTTTTTTTTTTTTTTTTTTTTTGTGTTTTTCCAAAGAAGTCCTAGTTTAATTTTAATTATTTTCCAAACCTTTAAGGGGCCTTTTTACAGTTAATTTTAAGTATTTTATATTATTTGTTTACCCTTTCATATTTAATTTTTTAGATCATGAATCTAAATGTGAGGCACTTTTATAGTATTAAACAAACTGGTATTTTTAAAAATAATAAAAATAAAAACAATAAAAATCTTTCTTTAAAAAAATACAACATTATTTTAAATTGCTTATGATCAGGTTTTTCCAATAAAATCATGTTTGCATTTTTAATTTGTAAAAAATAAGAAAAAATATATTACATGATTTAAAATTTCTTGAAAATACCAAAAATAAATAGTTATTATATTTTTCATGTATTGCGATTTTCAATAATACGTTTATTAAAACCAGAAAGACTTGGCCTAAATTAAAAAAACCAAGTAATTTGTTTATTTTAATGTCAATGATTGTGAACTTATATGTAAGATGTGTTTTCAATATTAAAATAAACAAATGCAAAATTATGTTTTAGCTTTATGGTGATTAGGCTCAACTCATAAAACCATGGTTCATTTGCTATACTGGAAGTCTGGAAGTTGACCTTCTTTGACCGGTAGACAAGTGAAATGTTAGAAAAACAAAACAATACTTCAATATTTAGATAAAAAATCAATGCAACTTATTTAGTTATGGTGTATTATAGGTGATATTATCCTTCTTATACACAATCAATCCTCCTATCTATAATTTAAAAACCAATAAGGGTTTTTAATAATCAAAATATCATGTGACAACTCCAAACCTATTTTTAATAAAAAACAAGAATTTCTTAATCTTTTCACCCATACCTAAAGATCTCGATTGAGAAGAATGATTGCCAATATAACCTTCATGTATAACATCATTTATCATGTCTTATTTAAATAATCTTTTTATTTCAAAATAAAAAAATAATCTGGGTAGCCAAATCTTTAAAGATGATAGCAATAGTCAACGGTAATTGCATGATATTTGTGTCTTGTCAAGTTAGAGATAATAAATCATGTAATGTAATGATTTATTATATTTTTATATTTGGTTATGTAATTTTAAAATTTGCAATGAATTATTACCTTGCAAGCATATTATATATGTTTGTATACACACACTCAATGTTAGGACTTAATTAGAAAAGGTTTTCCACTAGAAAGATTATATTGTATTTTTAATGAGGATAAATTTTTTACACGTAAGACTGATCTGTAAATAAAAACAAAATCTAGAAACTAAAATAAATTATATTGAGACTAAAACACAAGCTCAATTGGTTCTTGTATACGGAGTAATATCCATTCTGTTACCATGGACTTTATTTATTTTTATTAATGTGAGTGTCTGAGCCAGCTTGGGTGTACTTCGACTAATTTCATGGGTCCTAAAGTTAATGATTAAGTAAACCTCTAGCGCCCTCGAGATTTGTAAAATTCGAATTAGTGATCTATAAGAAACAAACCCAGGACCTAACCACTTTATTTTATGAATCAGGAAGGAAGAGGGAAAGAGAGAGAGTGACATGATTAATAACAAAGAAGACCATGAAACATGGTTGTCAGACATTGTTGACTTGGCCAGGGGTTGACTTCTAGTTTATAAGGGTTAATCCGAATCAACTTGGTAAAATTAAAGTAAAAATATTTGAATTTTAATATTTCATATAATTTTTTTAAAAAATAGTTCATTTGAGAGTAAGTCATACATGTTATAGATAATAAATTTTAAAAAATTATCTTTAAAAAAAATTAATCTCACATTGAAAAAATATTATCTTCTCATGTTAAATTGAAAAGATTTCTTATCTCATGTCGAAAAAATAATTTTTTTTTTAACATAGAATATATATACTAGCTATTTTACTGTTGCACGCTATTACGGTCATAAATTTGTATTTTTAAAAAAACCCTGCTATTCAAGCTATTTTCTAAAAAAAATCAAAGCATAAATAGAAAATCCCATACAAGTATCTAGTTAAATAAATTGATAATTATTTATGTAAATAAATAAAAAAAATTAGTTATCAGTAACAAAAAAAAAAGGTAGAGAAATTAAGAGATGAATTTATGCAGAGATATTTAATATCGCACATACATACCATTTACTTGGTTAATGAATTTATTTATGAAAATCAATCTATAATAGAAATCAAAACATACATAAAAAAAAATATTGAATAAAATAAAATAAAAACAAAATATGTAAGGTTGCACATATTAAAAATATTACAAAAAAAATAAATGTTTTTAATTTTAAAAATAAATTTAATCTATATAAAATATAAAAAACTTACAGAGGAATCACACTAACATCATAAAATAATTAAACACATTCGATATAATAAAAAAATAATCATTATTTTAAAAAGACTAAATAAGCCAAAAAAATCACAAATAATGGATATTAACCCATACATAAATGAAAAAAAAAAATAAAAAATACATATAAAAAGCATTAATTTAAAACAAAAAAAATTAAAAAATAAAAATAACGAGGCTATGCATTGCGTGTCTGGAAAGCCAAGCATAGTGCTTGACCCACAAAGAAAGTGTTCACGCGCGAACCATATTTTTTTTTTTGAAATTAATGGGGCGAATAATGTATTGTCTGTCTTATTTTTTTTGGCAAAAAAATAGATTATATGTTGTCTAAAATCCCCAGAATTCAGCCACCGCAGTAGCTAAAGAAAATATGGTTGCTGATTTTTTCCTTTTATAACCCAATTTTTAACTCATTTTTTACTCAAAAACCTTATAAACCTTGTTAAGTAAGTCCATAATCTATTTTTTCATACACTTTTAAGGTTCAAAAACATCCAATTTGAACTCCATCATCACATATAACTATTTGATATAAAAATCAATTATTTTAATTGTTGAAATCATCACAATAAAAACTTTTTATTTTTAGGCTGGAATCTAGTGAGCCTCCATCTGTCCTCATAAAAAAAATTGAAAAATAATAAAAATAAAATTTGATGCTAAAATTATTTTTTTTAGATTAAAAGGACCGATTAACTAATAGATAAAAAGACGGGGGACTAAAATATAATTTCCAAATAAATTATAAAGAACCATCTATATTACCTAAGTTTTTTCACTTCAATCCTCTCTTTTAATTCAACCCTTCATTCGAAAAAACATATAATTGGGTGCTCAAGAGATCAAACACTGTTACAGTGCAAAATTAATTATAAGAGCGTGAAGAGTATGTAGAGATGGAAAATTAAAAGCTTATTCTAGTGTTCATAGGAATCCAATTTAATCCAAACTTACAATGTACCACTTGTAAGAAATTTAATCTTATATTTTTTATATTTTATTTATTGATTTTTGTTGATATATATTTAAAGTATTTTTAAAGTTTCCTTAATCAAAATGAAATTATAGGCTAATACAACTTAAAAAAATATTGTTATATAATTAAATATTTTATAAGATGCGTAAATATGTATATAATGAAAAACATGATTGACTTATTTTTCTTAAAATTATATTATTATTTTTCTTAATTGGAAATATAATTCTGTGTTGATAATTAATTAGGGAGGTGGTTGAATTTTCATTGATGAATTTATTTATATTTTACTTTTATATACAAAAAGACAAACATTTTCCTTTTAAGGCGTACTTAGTTACTTTCTTAAAATTATATTATTTTCCTTTTAAGGCGTACTTAGTTACCAGACAAAAAAAAGAGAGAACAAAAGTAATGGAAAATAAATAGCACAAGTACTCGAAAGCTGGGAAAATTTATTTTTACTATTATTATTTTCTATATTTCTCAAGTTTCAACCACACACCCATTAATCATAAAAATAATTTTTTAAAAATAAAAAAATATTATTTTAATATATTTCTGAGTTAAAAATATTTTTAAAAACAATTATAACCACACTTCCGAACATTCATGATAATTAAATAAAGTCCACAAGAAATCCTTTACCTTTATTTAACAAGTTAAAAAATTACATAAATTATTATCTTTAAAATAACTCATTCAGTTTTCTTAAATTTAAAAACATTATTCTTCAAATAAATTGTTTTATAAGATTACCTTAACAATGTTTTCGGTTGATCAAATTAGTAGTACTTTTTTTAAAAATATAAAATTTGTTTGTTTATGAAATCAACCATGCGGGTGACCATGTAAACAATCAAACTTATGATATCGTTTAAAGCAAAATAAACCTTCTACTCTATGCATAGCAGCAATATAGTTTAAAAATCATAACTTGATTAAAAATGTTTTTATTTTTTTTAAATAAGAAAATGCGAAAAGTGCCTTATTTAAAGGCAAAATACTGTTTATTATTATTATTATTATTATTATTATTATTATATTTGGCTGCAGCCAGAGAGCATATACTGTGTACATTACACGCAGATTGCCCCAGCTGCAGTTCCTTCCACGGACACGGTCACAGTCACAGTCACAGGGACCCGTCACCACACACGTTTCTCTTTGCCTGGCGCCTTCTCCTTCGAATCTATTTTTCAATCACTCTGTCGCTAGGGTTTCCTCGTCACCTTCCAATCCAATCCTCAAAATCTTTCTTCAATGGATTCGATACAGAACAGAGTAGAGGCATGGATCAGAGACCAGAGAGCCAGGATCCTCAAGGTATCATGGGGGCCACTGCAGTGGAGAATGCGGTGGCCTCCGTGGATCAACGGAGACGAAAGAGAACACAGAAAGAGAATTCAACAAGAGTACGAACTCAGGAAGAAACAGCTTCACGATCTCTGTAATGCCGTCAAAGCTGAGTCCGTTGCCGATTTGCAGGACATTCTATGTTGCATGGTACTCTCTGAATGCGTCTACAAGGTAGAAAGAAAATTAATTAAACCACACTTTACTGTTTGGTTTCTTAGAAAATCAAAGATTTTTTCTAAAAATTATTTATTCTCTTGATAGAGACCTGCTGATGAGATGGTTCGAGTCGTGAATAAATTTAAGGCTGATTTTGGAGGGCAAATCGTTGCTCTGGAACGCGTGCAGCCGTCTGCAGATCACGTACCTCACAGGTTCGCTTTTTTTTTTTTTTAATTGATAAGATAAACAAGGTAGAATTATTTGTTTTCTTATGTATGTTGCACTTGGAGTTTTTATTATTTTAGTGTTCAATGCAACCTCAAGTTATCCTTAGAGCGGTGTAAATATAATGGGATTTAGATGAATCGGAGCGTTATGTAGAATTTGAATGAGGTTTTGATTGTGCCTATGTGGGTGAACATTTGTTCAAGGAGTGCTTGTTGATTTTGGGCTTATGTTATGGCTTATTTGCTTTTTTTTTTGGGGGGGGGTTTGTGAAGGTACTTATTGGCAGAAGCAGGTGACACGCTATTTGCTTCATTTATTGGAACAAAGCAGTACAAGTAAGTATTGTGGATATTTTGTGGGTTGGATGTTGAAAGATCTTTTGGTTCTGAGAAGGTGATTTTGTTTATTGAAATTGTTATGACTAGGGATGTCATGACCGATGCAAATATACTGCAAGGTGCTATATTTCATGAGGATACTAGAGAGGATACTGTCCGGATGGATGTTGTTGAATCTGGTCAATGTGAAAGCCAGAAGGATAGTGTTGAAAATTATTTGAATGCTTCCCAATCAAAACCAAAACAACTAGAAGATCAAATTAAGCCTGCTGCCCATCGAGTAAGTTTGCAATCTATCATTTTCAAAACCTTTCAATATGGTTCAATTGTATACCCCAATGTCTTTTGACTGTTATGATCTAGTACATTGCGTTTCTCAATTATATCATTGACTTTAGCTGTCCATGTTCTGGTGCAGATTTATACTTATCTACTGTTTTGATTTTTTCCCCTTAAATTTTATCTTAGGGTTTCATGGCTCGTGCTAAGGGGATTCCTGCTTTAGAATTGTACAAGCTTGCTCAGAAGAAGAATCGAAAACTTGTATTATGTGGACATTCACTTGGTGGAGCTGTAAGTTTGACTGGCTTGCTCTGTAAGCTTCACTGGATTAATTGCTTTGGTTTTGTATTTCTCATATTCTCCTGTTCTGTCTTTTTCAGGTGGCAGCTTTAGCTACCCTTGCCATTCTGAGGGTCATTGCTGCATCCTCACCATCAAAAGAAAATGAAAGAATCCAGGTTAAATGCATCACATTTTCTCAACCCCCAGTTGGGAATGCTGCTTTACGAGAGTACGCTCCATTTCACCTCTTTGATTGCCATCTCTCTCACATGATGAAATAATTGAAAATCTAGATACACCTTTTTGTTCGCTCTCTTCTGCAAAAAATGTTAATTTATGATATCCTCTCTCCTCTCTCAAATCTCATTCAGTTATGTCCATAAAAAAGGCTGGCAACACCATTTTAAGAGTTACTGCATACCAGAGGATTTGGTGCCCCGCATCCTATCTCCTGCTTATTTTCATCATTATAACGCTCAACCTTTGTCAAACAATGCCGAGGCTGAAAGTTCCAGTGGAATTACGTCAAAACATGAGGAAAGAACAGAAAAACCAAGGGCACAGAAGCCAAAAGAGAACGAGGGGGAGCAGTTGGTTATGGGCTTAGGCCCTGTGCAGACTTCTTTTTGGAGACTAGCAAAACTTGTACCTTTAGAAGGTTTTCGAAGGCAATTTAATAAATACAATGGAAAACAAGTTGATCCTATAGAAGCAACCTCAGCAACTAATTCTGTAAGACCTTCAATCGAGAATGTAGCTGAACCGCAATCTCTTGAAATCCAAGAGGGTTCTGATGGCATATCTCTTAAGCCATTATCTGACAATAATAATGGGCTACCAAACGAGGCAATGACTGGAAAAGTGGCTGAAAAAACTAATGCTAAAAGTGAGAATAAAAGGAACTGGAATAGAGTACCTTATTTGCCTTCATATGTCCCATTTGGTCAGGTAATTACATGAACTGATACTTTATTTTATATTGCTTTCTGGTTGGTTTTTTTTGGACATGTTAACATGCTTGAGAGATGAAATATGAATGAACTGTAAAAACATTATCGGTAAATTGATTGGTTGTGGTTTCTGTTCCTTTCATTAATGGGTTCCATTAGCATGTTTGGATGAGTGCCCGTTAATTTTCATTGATACTTTCAAAAGATAGTATGTAATAGTGTGGTGAGGGGTATTCCTCCTTGGACTAGTCTTCTGTGTTTTTCCGTTAACGTACATTCTTGAACAAAAACTTTGCTACTTTGCTTCCCTCCTTTGTTCTATAAATTTTATTTGGCCTTCTCAAAATATGGTAGCATGACTATTAAGATAGATAGGTAACTAGGGATTTCTTTGGTGAGGAGGGAGAAGTAATGATACTTTTGAACAGTTTGCAATTATGCTAGAATTGTGGTCTTATCTTGGCATATGAGCTTGCCTGGGAATATTAGTCCTTTTGGATATGTCGCCCTGGAAATTTCCTATAATCCAACATCAAGTAAGTTGGTTTCCGCACTCAACCTCTTAGCCCAATTTTGCTAAACCAGTTGATGGAGGCAAGCAATTGGTGGTACGTTTGAAGACGAACACCTTGTTGGATTTCTAATCTGTATCCCATCAAGATGTGCATCAATCCTCAACCACCCTTGTGGAATGCGAGGCAGTGCCAACATTCTAGCTGTTTACTTCCCTGGTTTTTCATTTTTATGTAAAGAGCACCTAAGTTAGTTTCTAGTGCAGTTAAATGCGGTCTCTGCTCTTATTTCCTTCACCCTAGCTGTGCAGTTCCTTGTCATGATACCCAAGCCTAAGTTTGAGTTGGATTTAACCAAATACAACTAAAAAGTTCACCACAGAAAGGGAAAAAAATCAACCGGCAGTGGATGTTTAGGTTAAGGCATCTGTTATTTGTCCTGCAAGGTGGCCTCAGTTTAAGTATATGACTGTGGTGTTTCATTTTATTATTTGATTGAATAAAAAGGCTGTACATAGTTAAGGTCTTCCATCGTAGGGTCATGGGAGGGGAATTTTGGAAACAGTTTTTCTTATAGGGTCTATTTGATGAGCATACACCTGACAGGACAAAATTATCTCATTGGGGAGGTGACATGGAATTCTGGCTACAGGAGGGTACAAAACTTGTCTTTTGTCCTTTTCCATGCATGCACCAAAAACAAGTGCATTTGAAGTGTCATGGTTGTCCTATCCCATATTCCCATCAGATATTCCAAACACCACATTAATTTTTATGCATGAATTACCTGCTCTTGAAAATTGAATCTACACCCTTGTGGTTGTGGTTGTCAGCCACATATTTTACCATTGCACCAATGAATGGTCTCTTATCTCAGAGAAGTCATAGTTTCCATGGCTCATCTTGCTCAGTAATGAATTATTAACAAAGATATTTCATTCATGCCAGCTCTTTCTCTTGGGAAACTCATCAGTGGAATTATTGTCGGGTACAGAGTACTCTAAATTGACATCGGTACGGGTCCCTTTGCTTACCCCATTTGTTTTCTCTCCAGCTTTTTTTTTTTGTGATAGGATTTTTGAACATCATGATAAATTGCACAATTTTTTTTAGTGTTTTGTGCACCAGTATCTGCTGAAGCCAGGATGTAAAAACTCTGGGATCTCTCATTTTGTTTGCTTTCTTCTGGCAAAGACATTTTCAGGTCAGATCTGTGATTGCTGAGCTAAGGGAACGACTTCAATCACATTCAATGAAGTCATATAGGTTTCGATTTCAAAGGTACCATATTGTTGTCCGCTGAAGATTACTTGGTGTATTCGAAAAACTTAAACTGCAATTTCAGCTGGTGTGATTTTTTCACCTTGATTGATAGTATCAATCATATCAGCTGGCTTGTGCATGTTCCATTCCCTCACATGTGCAACCATCATTATGCCTAGATTTATAGTTGTACTTGTATGCTTTATCAGTTTCAGCTTTAATTTGACATGATGCAGCTGCAGTTCTAATTTAGTTGCAACTTTCTGCTATAGGAAATTCTGCAGATGTTTTACTCTTCTTTGAATGCTCTTCTCTTTCTCATCTTTTTCCCCTTTACATCTCTCTTCTTTATTTGGACAACTAAAATGGAATGCAAAGAACTCTTCACATAACATCAGATCAAGGCTAAAAGTTGTCCAGCATTATCATAACTTGTAAGCAGGTGTCCTTTGGGAGAAAAATTAGTTGTGAAGCTGAAAAA
This sequence comes from Populus alba, assembly GCF_005239225.2. Lineage (NCBI taxonomy): Eukaryota > Viridiplantae > Streptophyta > Magnoliopsida > Malpighiales > Salicaceae > Populus > Populus alba. Next base: position 14,753,875 of record NC_133285.1, on the reverse strand, counting down.
TACAAGAATTTTAACCAACAGAAATGTAATGCAAGGTTATAAATCGAACCAGGTTCATGGCCAATCAGGAGGAGAAGTTCAGTGATTTCCAACCTCCTCTCTAGTTACGTGTCATGTTTGGGATATTAGAAATAAACTGGAGTTTGAGAGTTTTTAATCCAGTAATATTGTCTCTTGTTTCTGGAATGGGACTTCCCATTGACTAGAATCCAGCTCTTTTGAAGATGAAAGGAAACATGCTCCATATCACTTTTTTTTTGGGGTGGGGGGGGTCTTTACTGGTTGGTGATATAGATGCTGATTGCTGAGAGTTTTCTTCATAGATTTTCTGTTGTAATATTGGGGACCAAACCTTGTCAGGTAACCTATATAAAATTTCTCCTGAAATTATGTGGTCCTAGCTTTGTTACATTGTGAATGCTGCAAAACTGTTTATGAAGATAATGCTATCACTGTTTCTCTGTGGTTTACGAGGCAGTTGCCTGAGATACGAAGCTAGGTTACCTTGTCAGGTAACCTATATAAAATTTCTCCTGAAATTATGTGGTCCTAGCTTTGTTACATTGTGAATGCTGCAAAACTGTATATGAATATAATGCTATCACCGTTTCTCAGTGGTTTATGAGGCAGTTGCTTGAGATACGAAATGCTACGCAAGTGCAATGAGGGGTCCAATGACAATTGTTGTGGTTAATAGCTCATTGATGTTGTGAACAAGCAAATATTCAAGCACCAATCTATTGGCAAGTTATGCTACCTGGAATTTTGAATTCAATTTAATTCCAACACTGGAATTTTCACTCAGTAACAAATGGTAGTGGTGTCAACATAGGGGTAGGGCTTTGTTATTCTTTTTCAAAAAAAGGAGGTTCCAGGTTGTTGCTCATATATCTAAATGATTGCTTGTAGATGTATTTAATGCTCATCTTTTTCGTAGGCACTCTTCCTTTTGTCTCCTTCTATATCATTAGTTTGGTGGCATGGTAGAACTGTAGTGGTCTTGTCCTCACCTTCCCTCTAGAAATCAGTAATCCAATTGTAGGGGAAGTTTTGTAACCACCTGTGTTTTGGGGTTATGTTTTATTTTGTTTAGGGACTTGGTAGTTGAGAACAGTTCTGTAAGTAGAAAGATTAAAGAAAAACAGAATTAAACCTACTAGCCTCACACTGGTAGATTCAAGGAATTTCCTTACCTAAGCTTCTCACCTAGGGTTTAAGGATTCACTCCTTAATGAAAGCATCACTCTCAAAGCAAAAGGCCACACTTTATTAATAATAATTCACTGATGCTCAAATTAAAATGTTATAAGCATATTTATAGGTTCGAGTTATTCGTATTCCTACTTGGCATGGATTTGTAAATAAGAATCATAACTTTTTCTATTTGACCAATTAAGAGAAACTTGAATAAGAAATTAATTTTCCCAAGTAAAAGGTGCTCAACATTTCTTAAATTGCTAGCAAATATTTGTCTTCGCAGAAATTGTTTCCAAAATTACAAATCTGCCCTTGCCTAAATTACTAGGCTGCATCATTCTTGGAACAGGAAAACATGGTTTCTAGATGGTTGGATTGTAAAGCAGCTAGATTGCTCATACATCTGCATTATGTTTTGGAATTTGGAAATTCTTCTCTTACATGCAAGTTTCTTTTTGTTAAAATTGGCATGAGATGCATATTTTCTCCCATTTATTGCGTGCAGAATCTATGATATGTGCATGGGGGATGGCACATCATCTTTCCTAGGAATTGAGCAACTGCCTCAATTTCCGAATTTACAACAGTGGCTTGGGCTTGCAGTTGCTGGTGCTGTAGAGCTTGCACATATTGTGGATTTACCAGTTATTCGCACAGCTACTTCAATTGTTCCTCTTGGATGGAGTGGTATTCCTGATGATAAGAATGGAGAGCCCTTAAAAGTTGATATCACTGGTTTTAGGTTGCACCTTTGTAATCTGGTTCATGCTCAAGTAAATGGTAACTGGTATTGTCCTTGTCTGCCCCCTATTTTCTTTTTCATGCAATATAGAATTTTCAAGAGGTTATCTTGAGCATCCAATATGGGGCTAAACAGTGTTTAGAACTTCAAGTTTTCAGTACATCTATACAACCTAATCACATAATGCTTGCATACGTGTTTTTCATTCAATAAATGATGTTCTATTCATTTGGCATCTTATCATATCATGATTCCTTTCATCTGGAATCCTATCTGGTATGCATGTACCTCATTTATTTTCTCTTTGTGCATGCCTTCAGCTCATAAAGTCAGCTTTTGCTTATTTTGGGTAGACTGAACCTGAAATAACTTGAAATTTTTGGGTTGGGCTACATGACCTGTGGGTAATCCTTGGGGCAATCATTATAGTAAACTTTAAGTTTGCCAACCACCAAGTCTGCTAAAGTAATAGATAAACAGTGCTACTTCAAAACTTTTAAACTTTTTCTTCCATTTGGTTAAGTAAAAAACAAAAGCAATCTATTTTTTTTCCTTTTCTACTCTCCATTAAGATTTGTACTCTCCTTGGTTGTCTTTCCGTGTATATCTAGATGTTCTTCTTTGTATTGTTGGTGGTTTGCCTAAGGGTTGGTGGTTTTCTTAACACAATTGTTGTCTAACTTACACACACAAGCACACACATATATAAAGATGGCATTTGTGGTTTGACAAATTTGTTTAGCTTATCAAGAAAAAAATTGAATATGTTGCCAAACTCTCATCTTTTCTTTTCTTACGAGATAATTTTCATAGAAAAAAAATGCACGTGTAATGTGTTTGCTCCATATGAGAAAGTATTATATCTTTAAAACAAAACAAATACTTCGATTTTCGATCATTGTTATTTTCTTGAAAACCATTATGTGATGCAGAAATAATTGGACAAAAAGTTACTCCATTAAATTTGACTTTTAATTCATTGCTAATATGAATATATATGTTTTGGTAACTATCATAATTGTATGAGATGTGCACAATTCATAATTTCATATATGTGCATGTAGATTTTAGTTTGTAATAATAGCCAAATCTTTTCGTCTGCAAGAAAAAAATGCTCTCAAACCTGTGGGATGACCCGAACTTGCCCAAACCTAATGGGTTAGGGTTAGGATCAAGATGCACAGACTTGAGCACTTAATACCTCCGAACATGAGACAACCAGACCCAGTTGCCAAGTCTAATCATCATGCCTTGTAATTTCAGTTTGTTTTGAACCTGGCTTGCTTCTTTTCCACCTGGACAATGATGCTGCTTCATTACTCTTCATTTTTTACTCCTTTAATGAATTTTCAATGCTTGTCAAGTATTGTCTGCCTCCATGGATATATTTTGCTACATGTGAATGTCAATGTTGTCGGTTAAATTCTTCACAACCTGCCCAGATATTTTTTTGTGCTGCATTTAGAATTTACTTAGAGCCATCAACATCTTAAGTTTACTGGTCAATTAAAAAAAATTAATATCTCAAGAAGTGATGAATGAAAGCTATGTAGTTTACTTAATTTATGTTAACGTATATGCTTTTTTCGTCCAGGTGTTCAACTACAGTGGAGTCATTTCCTTCAGCACCCAGCTACTATTCAAATAATGGATCACAGCCAGAATTACAAAAGATAAGGGTCTTAGTTGGGGCACCACTGAGACGACCACCAAAGCATCCAATAGTAACAGATTCTTTTATGCCTGTTTTTCCTTCTATTGATTCAGATGCTGCGAATCTCATTAAAGAAAACAGTTCAGGAAATGATGAGAAGTTCCTCCTACCAGATGGTTTGAGTGATTTTTGTATTTTTTGTACAAGTGATTTTGCAACTGTCTCAAAGGAGGTCCATGTCAGAACACGTAGAGTGCGCTTACTTGGTCTTGAGGTGAGAATATTCAACATAGTAACTCTGATTATACAGATTTTGTTTGGTTAGTTTTCTACTCAACGCAGGCAATGATGAGTTCTGTTGTGCAGGGTGCGGGTAAAACTTCTCTTTTTAAGGCTATTATGGGTCAAGGCAGACTAACCACCATTACCAATTTTGAGAATATTAATTTAGAGGCTGATATTCAAGAAGGTGTTGCTGGTGGTGTATGCTACTCAGATTCAGCTGGAGTAAATTTGCAGGTATGTTTCACACTGCATCTCTGTTGGAACTCTATTTGCAATGTTGGCATGCATGTAGATATAAATCTTTCTAGCTCTCCCTTTTTTTTTTCTTGTCAAATTTAGTTGTACAGCATTTAGTAGAATGTCTTTCTTCTTTCCAGAAGGGTAAGTGGCATAGATTAGTTGGGAGAACAGCAATAGATGAGCAGATACAAGGCTTAACAAGATTATTGAAAGATTAAAATAACCTTAATAAAACTCCTGCATCAGTAAGAGCCTATTTTTTTTGCCATTTTCCTTTAATCCAACCTTTATGATGTTCCAAGTTCTGACAGTGAGTTTGTGGGGAGAACTTGCCTTCTTTTAGTTTTTCTGAATTATGTTTTTTATTTTTTCTATTCTTTCCACAAGCCATTGTTTAGGACAAACAACAGTGATGTTTGAGTTTTCGTAGTTTTGAGCAAAAATCCTGAAGCACTGGAGTGTGTCCAAATTCTGCCTGCTTTGGCGAGCCCTTTTCTCATTGACATTTCCTACAACTTTGACCTTTTTTTTTTGTTTGTTTATTGCAGGAGCTGCATATGGAAGTCTCTCATTTCAGGGATGAACTGTGGATGGGAATTCGTGACCTTGGTAGGAAGACAGATTTGATAATTCTTGTGCACAACCTCTCCCATAAGATTCCTCGTTGCAGTAAACTGAATGCCTCACAGCAACAGCCAGTCCTTTCACTTCTATTAGATGAGGCTAAAGTTCTTGGAATTCCTTGGGTTATTGCTGTAACAAACAAATTCTCTGTGAGTGCACATCAACAAAAGGCAGCAATTGATGCTGTTTTGCAGGCGTACCAAGCATCTCCAAATACTGCAGAAGTTGTCAATTCCTGTCCCTATGTCATGTCCAGTGCAGCAAGTGCCTCATTGTCATTGACTGCAAGTAATGGAGATTCTTATGGGAAAACAGGTGCTCAAAAGCTTAGTTTTGATCCAATTAATCTTGTCCGGTGGCCATTTCAGAAACGAGACACCATTTTTGCTGTTGAGGGTGTGAACTCACTTTGTCAACTTGTCCACCGTGTGCTGCAGAGCCATGAAGAGGCCTCTTTACAGGTATAGACCCTTAATCCAATTAAAAAAGTAATCCAATTAAAAAAGCTCTGTTCTTTTCTCATATTGAAAATCCTTTGGGAATAAATTACTTAAAGAAGGTATTGATAATCAAGCAATCGGTTTGGCTTGAAAAGAACAAAACATAGGAACTACAGTTGCATTCCACTGTCTGCCACATGTTCCGGTACAATTGGGACATCCAATTTCCATGTGATTATTGGATCTCATTGATCAGATGGCCTATTTACTTAACTTAATTTAATAATGTTGACTGGATTTCTTTCCACATCAAGCAGGAAACCATGTGCATGCTGCCCTTCCTACTCTTTTGTGATATTTATATCGATCTCCTTGACATGCTTTGGCCAAATTCTGAATGTCTTGTTGGTTTTGATTCTCAAGGAATTTGCTAGAGATAGGCTTTTGGCAGAGCTGGCACGAGAACATGCACTGGCAATAGATGCCAGTCGAAACTCTAAAGCCAAGGCATCTTCTTTAACCGCTGCGGCTGTCGGTGCCTCCCTCGGGGCCGGTCTTGGCATTGTACTGGCTGTTGTCATGGGTGCAGCATCTGCTTTGAGGAAGCCCTAATTTCTTTTATACTTTCCCATTATATGTGGTGAGAACATGTACCTTTCCATTATAGCTTAGTGTAAATGATATTTATCTTAGTTCCGAAGATATCAGTATTCGGCCATTTGTTTATTCTAGTCATGTAAATCCATCCTTAGAGCCCTTCTTCTTACCTTTAATTTTTTTTCGGGATCTTGCCCTTCAACACAATTTTAGTTTTTGTTATGGGAAATAAATTATTATTATAATATACGTACATGAAGCTGTATACACTGCCATTTGTATTGGTATTTGCCTGGATTCCAAGTCATGGGGTGCAGATATCAAAAATGCCAGTCGAACTATTTAGTGAAAACTAGCCATTTTGATACGTATTGCATGTGATTCCCTTTGTGATTTCGAATAATGATATATAAATAATTTAATTAATTCTATAAGAGTGCAGTACGTCAACTTTATGCATAAAAATTAACATTTCATTAAAAATTAATAACCTTGGTTTGTATGACAGAGGGGGGCAGCATATTTCACTTCACTCTTCTCATTTCAAGACATGATATCATTTGTAGAGTAAGATATTAGGAACGATGGAAAGGGAAATTGGAACGTGTGATTTTTAATATTAAAGGTAAGTTTGTTTTTCAAAAAACAACTAAATTTTATTTTTTTTATTTACTTTAAATTAACTATTTTTTTGATATTTTTAAATTATTTTAATAGGCTAATAAAAAATAAATTTTAAAAAATAAAAAAATACCCAGAAATCAAAATATATATTCGGTCTCTGTATCTGTTTTTCCTTGGTCACCATGCAGACAAGCATCATCAGCGTTTTGAATTCTCAAAAAACAAGTCACATCATACAACTAGTTCGAAAAAAAGCTTAAATGATTTTTATAATAGGAAGTAAAATGCAGCGCCGATCTGACAAAAAGAATTCAAACACCGGACTCGAATTACACTCCAGAAAGAAAAGAGACTATGTATTGCAGCAAGAGAAGCCATACTTCTTGGACGAGTTGTCACCATTCACCAGGCTCACTCGATTGGCTGTCAGCTCAGTCTTGTATGAATCAGAGTTTAAGATTTTCCTGCTCATATTATTGTAGATTTCACGGATAACAACCTCGAAAGCAGCTTCAACATTAGTAGAATCAAGGGCCGATGTCTCCATGAAGAATAGACTTTCTTCCTCCGCAAGGCTCTTGCCCTCGTCTCTACTCACTTCTCTGATACTGTCAAGATCACACTTGTTCCCTACAAGCATTCTTGCGATCGCAGTGTCGCAATGAGCTGCAAATTATGCAGAAAAATGTCAAGTTTTTGACAATTCTGAAAGAATAATCTGAAGGGATGAAAAAACACCTGTTAGGCTAAAGATTTTTTCTTTTCTTGAGGGGATAACAGAAGCTAGAATTTCACATATTTCAAATATCAAATGCTCTTTAGTTTCCAAACTGTCGCTGTTTTTCAGTAAAGGATTTGAACAAAATCTTTTACCAATTAGTATCATTAGAGTCTACATTTATCGAATCAAACTGTTATCAGACAACTGAAATTTCACTCTTCTCAAATTCCCAGATCCAGAGGATAAAGAACTGTCTATTGACTCTAAGGAGGATGGGAGGTGATAATTATGGTAAACAGTGCACAACTCAACTCAATTAAACCTTGATCTCAACAAGTACTCTTTCGGTATGTCCTTTGGTGCCAGGTCCAGCAAAATAAAGGTATATAGGTATTAAGGCTCGCAGCACAACAGATGAGTAAAGCATTCCACAGTACTGAAAATCAACAACTACACTCTTTAAGACCTTGTAACATGTTTGCACCATACATATCCGTGAAAGGTCACTCTAAGTTGATAATGGCTGTTGAGTTAGCAGAAAGCAGTGTTCGACTCTCGTTTTCGCCAATCACTGTTCAAGTTATAACGTCAAGGCACCAAGAATGTTCATTTTAAAATAACAATATGCCTAGATTGTTACACCGTTGGGGGTCCTAAAGAGAGGAAACTGGATTTAAGATGCTAATAAAATTATAAATCTAAATGCTATATCAATCCTCTATGATCATCATAGGGATCATCATAATGCAGTACAAATTTTGCTATAACTCAGCTTTTTCTTCGCTTTGCTTTCACAAGCCGCATATATTTGTGCTATCGGTTTAGACTCGAATGTATGAATGAAGTATTAGACTTGAGAAAACAATCACTAAGATACTTCAAAACCCTGCATTTTCTGTTTTTAAGATGCTACTGGTCTACTGCAACATTAGCATATGGGAAGGCAGAGTAAAGTCGATTTCTGCTCACCACTCATCTACTAGTTAACGAGGCTCCATGTTTGATCTGCAACATTTAATGTTGTTTTACCATTTGTTCATGAGAAGATGAATTTTTTAAGCTATTCCTAACATTCAAATAAAACAATATTATAGTTTACATACCTAAACTATTGAGCCCATCAAAGCCACAACCAATTAACATTCCGATTCTCTCAGCAACCAAACAGAAAGAAGAAAGAACGAACAAGAACAAGAAACTTACTGCCAAGTTCATCAAGCCACCTCTTAACACTATCAAAGCTCGTCCTCCTGGTGATATCATAAACAATGAGAGCACCAACAGCACCTCTATAGTAAGCAGAGGTGACAGCTCTAAACCTCTCTTGACCAGCAGTGTCCCAGATCTGTGCCTTGATTTCTTTGCCATCAATATCCACCACTTGGGTCTGGAACTCTACCCCAATTGTAGCCTTTGAATTGCTATCAAACTCATTTCTAGCAAATCTTGACAACAAGTTGGATTTCCCAACAGCAGAGTCTCCTATGACCACTATCTTGAACAAGTACTCTTCACCCCCTTCCCCTTCTTCTTGTTCTCGACCCATTGTTGCAGCAAGAAGGAGTTGCTTTGGTTTTTCGTGTGGATTATTATAGGTAGTGATGGGATTTTCTTACGTTTTGGGATGTGTGAAAGGGGCAACTGGCATTTGCACTGAGACAGGTGCAGACTGGCTGCGTAATTGGCGGAGCTGTTTTGTGATGGATTTTGGCGGTGGCTTTGACTAGTGAAGTTGGGGCTTTTAGTATTGCTTTCCAGTTTGTGGTCGGAGAATTAAAGGCTCATAAAAATATCTTTTCAATTTTTTCCTAGTGAAAAAGTACTCTTACATATTTCTTTTTAATAAAAAAAATGTCAAAATAACGAGGAATATCTAGAATCTGATGTTCCATTCATTATTATACAATATAGTATAAAAAAATGAAAAAAAACAGTAGAAATAGTAATTTGTAAATATTTTACTGTAACGATGATAAAATTATATTTTTATTTTATTTATTTTAGTATTATGAGCGCTAGGTTTGTAATTTTTCATATGCATTTTTTTTTTATAAAAAACTTGCTTTGATTTTTTTTTCTTTATATTTTGTATATTTATCACTTTACGTTTAATTTATTTATCACTATTTTTTTGTTTTTATATTTATTTTTTTTATAATTTTTTGTAATTTTTTTCTTTGTTAATAGGACATACGATATGTATGTCATTTGCTTTTTTTTTAACAAAATGGACAAAGCATGCAAACAGAACTGGCTACATCTATTAGTACTTGAATTTTTTTTAATTTTAATTTTTTAATTGATACTTTTTTAATATGTATTTTTTAAAATAATTTCTTTAATTTATATCTAAATTAATATTCATTCTCTTAGATTTTTTAGATTGTTTATTTATCTTTTTTAAATAATGATTATTTTTTTAATTTTTTTATATGTATTTAATATTTTGAAGAGGTTATTCTAATTCATTTATATTTTTTTTATGTTTTATATAAATAAAAAATATTTTTAAAAATACAAATAATTTATTTTTGGTAAAAAAAAATCACCTTTAAGATAAAAAAATTTATGTGCATCAAAGGAAAGAATTTGAGTTAAATATCATATTTCTATATCTTTTATTTTGACGAGGATATCCTTTTATTTTAGAATTGCGTTGCAAATAGTTCATATATTTTAAGATTTATTTTATTTTATGTGAATAACATCTTTAAATTTCAAGATTTAAAGAGTCATGATACAATTAAATGTATTTGAAACTTTATCTTATTTTTATAACGTGTTAAAAAATAATTTTTTATACATCTTTATTAATATATATTATCATCATTTTATTTTATTATATGTAAGTACTATTTTTTAACTTACAATTATATTGTTATTCAATGTTAAAAAATATGTTAACAATTCATCTACATCTATTTTTTTTTGCTTTAAAAAAAGAACTATCCGACCCCTGGTGAGACGAGTCAAATAAATATTTTAAAATTTTTTATTTTTATTTTTGCATATATGATTTTTAATTTATTTAATTAAATGTATATATAAAATTTTTAATTTATTATTAGGATTTTTTATCAAAAAAAATATATTGAAAAAATCTGCATATTTTTTTTCTAAAAAAAATCACTTGACTAGCAGAAAAAAAAACAGCTTAAATAACCATTAATTATCAAAATAATAAGCGTGTTTGATCTATAGTTGTAAAAGCTGGCTCCACCGGCCATATTGATTCGGAGAATTTGCAATTCCAAACCTAATTTGGGTAGGATTTCCTTTTTTTTTTTTTTTTTTAAAAGTATTGATCCTGTTAATGTAATCAGGTTTTTAACGTCACGAAGGTAAGGGAGGCTAAGAAATGAGATGACCCATCTTTTAATAAAAACATATCTCTAACCCTATTTAGACGATTTATTAAAAGATCAATTTTCTAGGCCTTTTGCAAACAATAGAAATTATCATGGAGTAATTGTTTTTTAAAATATTTTTTTATTTAAAAATATAATAAAATATTATTTTTTAAAAAATTATTTTTGATATTAATATATTAAAATAATTTAAAAATATAAAAAATAATTTAAAATAAAAAAATAATTTTTTAATTTTTTTCAAAAATATTTCATAAGCCATGTGAAGGCACCAATTGGTTCAAGCTCATCACATTAATTAGTGCAATTCGCTAGAAGATCGCAGCCATTACATAAATTTGGTTCCTGTAACGATCCTTAACAGCAGATTGTTGTATTGCAATCAAATCCTACGAGAAATTTATAAATGTAGTAGGTGACAGCTGGCCAAGGGCAGATATATTTTAATGCTAGAATAAATAAACGAGAGGCCACTAAGGCCCAATTATGCGAGCTAGTTATTATGGTGTAATTATGGTTATTTTTTAAATAATATTTTATGATAAAATATATATTAATAATATTTTTTTATTTTTAAAAAATTATTTCTAACATCAACATATTAAAATAATTTGAAAAAATAAAAATATATTAATTTAAAATTAATAAAAAAATAAAATTTTTATAAATATTTAAAAATATTTTTAAAACCCAATAAAAAACAGGAAATATATATACTTTGAAGGTGAAAAATGTGCTGTATTATAGATCCATCCATTTTTTTCCTCCACTCATTGTGGCATACTCTTGAGGGGAGCCAATTAGTAAAGAATGTCTGCTTGAATATCCCCACCACACCCACTGATCAGACCCTCGTAAGTCAAGCTCATAAGAGAACCTCAAAGAAATGATGGAGCTTCAAGGGCATTCCAATTTGAGGCAAACAATGCTCTTCTTGCTGTGCTACTTCTCTACCCCTCCATTGCCACATATCCTATGAGGAACTTGTTTAATGAAGAAGGGTTAGGATGACTCTATGATATGGTATTAGAGTCTTAATGACCAAATAGTTATGAGTTCAAATCTTATCATCGTTATTTATTTAATAAAAATTAAGTATAAGGTAATGTAGATCTGTACAAGTTTCAAGTTTAAAAGGCTTTCACTTGATGAGGTGTCATCAAGGCTCTGATACTTTGTCAAAGAATTTAAAAATTTAAATTTTTAAATAAAATTTTAGGATATAATTTATATTATTCTCTAATAAGAGTGTAACGGATCTTGAAGATTTTAGCAGAAAACTTGGGGCTTTGATGAATAAGATCAGATCACAAGCAGTTCTGGCAGAGAATGAAGGGCTTGGAAAAGGAAGGAGCGAGAGTTCGTCAACTTTCGCGACACTTGTGCTCTGGTACAACGCACAAGGGACTTGGCCCTAGTAGATTGTGCTCTCTGCTCATTGCTTAGCTTTTGCGGTCAACAATTTTCCAAACTTCTGCAGCAATGGGAACTGCTGCAGGGTCATATACAGCAATGGGAACTTCTGCATTTTTTTTCATCTTAAATTGCTGTAAGAACTTGGGTTTAAAGAAATCTATAATTTATAAATTTTTTAAAAACCTGTTTTTTCAAACCATAACTACAGAAAACTACATTAGTATCAAACACATCCTAAACCCGATCCGGTCTGTTACGTCAACAAATAATACATTAAAGTATGCGTAGAACAACCAGTTGATTGATTCGAGGATTATTAACATTATTAACTAATAACTACTAGATATTTTGATTTTATTACCACGTTTAATTACAAATTTTATTCATTGCCACGCTAAATTTAATTTTCCCTACAACGCCATGGCTTCTTGATTTATCTCATGGATTTTTTTAGCCATGTGACTTGGCTCTGATAGATTGTGCAGAAATCGGCTTTAATGAAGGAATGTGATGAATGAAAGCAGGCAGAACTCCATCTTTAAACTACGTTCTGATTAAACTTTTAGCATGTTGGAGATGCGATCGTTTATTTGTAGCATGATTAGATACTTGATTTGTGTGTTTATGTGTATTATCATCTATCTCAAATCTTGATTTGCTTAGTATTTTACCTTGATACATGCTCATCCATGTAATTCTCCTAGCTGTATATATATATTAAGGTTACAATTATTTCTACAAATCTAAACCGGGTTTTATATTATTCTTTAACATCATCAGCTAGAACAAGGCACCCTTAAGGTATTTGATTGGTGGAACATGACTTAGAATCACAATCACAAGATGGTTGAAGGCATTATTGAGGTCTTACTTCACTGGATTCACCTAATTTGATTGTCAGCAAATGCTAAAACACTGTTTCATTGATTAACTTGTGCCAAGAAACATTACTTGTTAAGTGCACTCAGCTTGTAACAGCACCATCACTAAATCTGGAATCTAAATTAAGCATTGATAGGATGGTTGCAATGAAACCACCGGAGAATTTAACACGAATAGGTTTAGCAGAAAAAATATCATGTTACCTCCACTTTCCACCACTAAGCCAGTTGTTCATAAGGGTTTGCAGTGGGATCCCTTCATCAACTACCACCACCCACAATTCATGACAATATAGGAGGCACCGAGTAATGGTGATTCAAGCAAATTGCGAGTAAACCATGAATTTATTATCCATCCTTCTCCTCCTATTATTGCTATGCACTTGCAGTGCAGGTCGTGCGGGAGAGTTCTGCAATGCAGACAGCGAAATAAGTGGCAACAGCCAGATATTTGCAAATATTGACAGGTTATTGCCTGCGTTGGTTTTCAGGACTGCCTCGACTGGTTTTGCTACTGTCACCTATGGCAAAGGACAAGACAGTCTATGGTCTAGCACAATGCAGAGGAGATGTGAGCAGCAAACACTGCTTCAGTTGTATCCAAGATGCAGCTAAGCAAATCCATGAAGTTTGTCCAGACCAGGCCGATGCCAGGATTTGGTTCGATTGCTGCTTTTTACGGTATGACAACATAAATTTCATTGGAAAAGTTGACACAGATCTTAGCATAGTCTACTTTAATGTTGAAGAAGTAACAGAATTTGAAGACTTTCATGACGAGCTAGCAGCTCTGACGGATCAGATAAGAGCTGAAGCTGTTTTTTTCTGGGAATAGAGGGCTGGGAAAGGGTGAAAACAAGAAACTATCTAGATTTGTGAAACTTTATGCTCTGGTCCAGTGCATTAGGGACCTATCTCGGATAGACTGTGCACAGTGTCTGGCTATTGCTATTGGAAATTTCCCTGACTTTTGTGATGACAGAAAGGGATGCTGAATTTTCTATAGCAGCTGTTACGTTCGATATGAGCTCTATCCATTTTTCTTCCACATTGATTCCGGAAATTCCCTGGTTAATACTTCAATGGTTGTAGCTAATCCCTAGTTTGTGTCGTGAAAATCAGAATCACTCAACATAGGAATTGTCCTGTTTCAACAATTAACTTCCTTTACACACATAAGAATAAGGTCACTAGTACATCCTGCCTCCCTTGTATGCTGTTGTTATGCTTATGCCATTACATATTTCCTTATTTTATTTTCCTGTCCATGAGACAGAGTATGAATGTATGATATTTAATTCTTGATTCTTGAAACCAATTTCTTGAATTCTGGTTAGTTGTTTGCTTTGCCGCGGCTCCTTGGAAAAGGGATCACATCTCTAACATCAGGGAGGCCAGTAGTGAACATAACCATAAGATCAAACCCTAAACTGAATCCAGAATGCTCGACTGTTCCATGCCTGCGAAGATCCAAGTACCATTCATACTGCTCTCTTGGCAAGTGTAATTCTTCAATCCTGCATAAAAAATTTAAACAACATAGAATAGAAACATTGCCCTTGTTTTGGTCAGTAACAAGCAACTGTGTTTTGATCATTTGTCAAACTGAATGTTCATCGAGATGAGCTAGCCTTAAAGTTAAATCAAGCATCAGATGAAAATAGTGCCAAGTTTCTTACGTTTTGTTTAGCATATCAATCCGTTCCTCACTTTGGCTACCTGTGATGATCGTTCCAACCTGCAAAACATACATCATCCAGTTTATAAGCAGTCCAAAGTAGGATTAGGAAAGCTTCAATTATAAAGCATGCTTCTCTTTGAAGAAATTTTGAGCTTACCTTGGGCACAACCATATCAAATGCAGCAGCTGTTTTCCCATCATCATTCAGTCGTACATAAAAGGGCTTAAGTTCTTTTGGATAATTGTATATGATTACAGGCTTCCTATAGACATCTTCAGCCAAATAACTGTCATCCATTAACATATAATAAGTACCAGCATTAGGAAAGAATGCCTCACTTCCCATCTTTCCCGATATTTGGTCTTGGATACATGCATATGAAACATCACATTAGGCATACCTTAGATGCTCTGGAGTTAGAGCAATGCCCCATTCTTCGTTTATTTTGAATTTAACTGCAACCTGCTCACCATTTGTCAGAAGGGATATTTATGAGATAAAATTGTTTTGAGGTTAATATGTTTGCAAAAAATAGATGGGAAATGCAATTTACCTTCTTCAAAGCTTCCATGTAGGAAATCTTTTCAATTGAAGATGATATCATTGATTCAAGACGATAGCTGCTAGATTTGTCGATACGTTTAGAAACAAATTCCATGTCTTCTGAACAATTGTTCAAAATCCATTTGCAGAGGAACTTGAAATATTCATCTGCACAGTTCATTGCATCCTGGAAGCCAGCAAAAGTTTATAAAATCAGTTCTGCTTCTGTTCAATCATAATAGACTATAGAAATGATGCTTTCAAATGATTTTCTAAGCACTAGTGTGTCATGAACCTGACAACAGGAGGAAACATGATTGCCATACCTCTAATTGTGAAAAAGCCATTTGAACCTCAACCATCCACATTTCTGATATACGCTTTGCAGATTCCTTTCTATCCGCTCGAAATCTAGGTCCGAATGAGAAAACATTTCCCAATGCACAAGCATAGCTCTCCAGATGGAGAAGACCAGAAACAGTAAGGTAAGTTTGTTGAGAGAAGAATTCTCCATAAAAGGAAGGTTTATCAACCTTCATTGAAGGCCCTGATTTCAGTTTTTCTTTTGCTTCTAATTGTGATGCTAATTGGTTCGTTTTATGCAAATCTTGAATTGCAGAAGCCAGTGCCTCTCTATTGCTTTCACTTCTCTTTAGTTCTTCAACTAGATTACTTTTCTGTATTACAGCAGCCTTGACAACTTCAAGGCTAACACCTCCTGTATCATTCTGTTTGCCATCTTTTCCCAAAACAGTTGTGACCTGAAACTTTTCGCTAAATCCTTCGCCATCTGTTGTTGTGATAATGGGCACCTGCACATAGAGAAACCCCTTGTCGTGGAAGAATGTCTGAGTCGCAAAACTTAGGGAACTGCTGATTCTCGTAACAGATGCCACCTGCACAATATGAAAACATTTTAACTAATCATTTGAAACGGCTCAACTTTAGGCTATGTCACATTCTTGGTTGGGGCCTTGAATGTTATGATCCAATTGCCATCATTCTAAGCAAATATAAGCATCACCATATGTCTCACCGCCTCTTGCAAGCACTATTGTAATTATCAATTCACATATCATTTCCAGGTTCTACTTCGAGTAGTTAAAAACATTCCAGGAAGTAAAGTTAATTTCCAAATGAATACATGCTACTACATCTGTAAGTAAAATGTTATAACCAAACATGACATGGCTTCAAGACGTGCAAAATAGAAAAGTAGTGATGGATGAAAAGCTTACCGTTGTTGTTCGAGGCCGGAAATGAGAACAGTCTCTCAACGCCTCCAATGGCAATCGTCTCTTTGATAAAGGATACCTGTCTTGTTCCACTTTCCCTATATGAAGTATTTGCTCTACTTTAAGCTCAATGCTATGTTTGGCCTGCGTTGATGGCTCCTGTAGTACACCTTCAACTAATATACAAGTTCCGGTAGGCAGCAGCTCGCTGAGGGGAGCTACAGAGGAGTCCACCACAACCTGAGAATTTTTGAGCAGCAGTCAAAAGGTGACATAGAAAAGTACCCCTGATCACATCATGATTCATAGTGCAATGAGACAGTAGCTTAAGGCATATATATCTAGTGAAGGGAAATGAAACCCTCTAATGCTTCAGATTCTGAATCTAGAGGAAAAAGTGAAAGTAGCATATATACCTGAAGACTTGCAACAGAAGAACCATCACTAACAAGCAAGTAAGCAACAGAAGATTGAGGCGGCTCAGGAATTGCTGGTTCCGGCTTCTCACGAACAGGATGACTGCTACCACCCCCTCCAAAAATCTTTGCTATTGATCTAAATATAGGTATTCTAGACTGAAAAATCTCCACACATCTCACATCTTTGTGCCCTGGAGACACATTAGGCGCTTCAGTAGTCTGCTGTTGTGGCTCCGGCACAGCTGGCTGATTCAACTCCTTGGAAGTCTTCACCCAACCACCAACCACAACTCTCTCATCCAGAAATTCCCTCCATTTGTCACTTGGCTCTAAAATGGTTTTCAAAACCACCCGGTTTGAGTATTTGGACGATGGATTGGATGAGGTGGTGGTTACAGGTTCTTGGGAGGATGTATTGGGTTCTTGGGAGGACGTATTGGGTTCTTGAGAGGCCGATTTGGACCCTTGGGAGATCATTTTTGGTTCTGGAGAGGTTACTGTGGGTTCTTGAGAGGCCACTTTGGACTCTTGAGGGATCATTTCGGGTTCTTGAGAGGTTGTTTCGGGTTCTTGAGAGATCATTTTTGGTTCTTGAGAGGTTGTTTCGGGTTCTTGAGAGGCTGTCATGGAATCTTGAGATGCCATGTTGAGATTCAGAGAGAAAAGAAAGAGAGTAAAGTGATTGAGACAAGAAACAGATAGAGAAGTCGAGATGATGTTGAAGCTGAATTGAAAAGGGAGTGGATGATGAAGGGGGTGGCATGGTGGTGGTGATAAGAAGAAATAATCAAAGACGGATGCTTTTCTTGAGAAGTTAAGGGAGAGGTAGGGAGAGGAGGAAAGGGATTGTTTAAGAGATTTGAGAGTGGTGTAGGCGGCAAGGTTTGGTATTCTTCAACGAGGGGTTGGGTATTCTATTCGCGGGATTTCCACTTCAAACTGCCATCCGTTTTTCAAATCTTCATGGCCTTGCTCTTTTAATGGGCTTCACTTGCCAAATTTCTTCCCAATTATTAGTTCTTTAATCTCTCAAAAATTCCACTTTCGGTGGTATTTTTTTTAAAAAATTTGTTATGAGTTATAAAACTTGGATTGATTTAATAAGTTTAAGTTTATCTAGAATCTAGTTGGTTGAGAAGTTCGAGTTAAAAAAAAATAATTAACTTGACATGACCGAATCTAAAATCCAAATTAACTTGTGATTTGATTAACCGATATAAAACTCAGTTCTTAATTCATATAATTTTTTTTAAAAAAATATTCCAAACAATTTTATTTTTATTGTTTTTTAAAAAATAGATAAATTAAATATGAGTTGAGAACAATTAATTAATAATTAAGTAAACTTAGAGTAAAATTCTAATTATATCATTTGTGTTTTTTGTTTTCTCTTACATATACTAAGTAACAATAAGTAAATTTAAAGCAATCAAAGTAAATTTTTTTTTTTAGTGAAACTTATGTAAAATGTCTAAAAATAAAACTATATAATAAGAAACTAATTAGACAAATGGATTGTGCAAAAATATTTTATATGCATAAGATTTCTATTTTGGTCATTGAAATTCAAAAGGCAAGTTATAAAAATAGAGTAGCATTATCTGTTAACTTTTTGTTTTTATATTTATAAAAACCTTAATAGAAATATTGTACTTTATTTTTTTATCCCCAAAACTCATAATATTTCTTGTTTTTTTATCAAATTTTTATATATAAAAAACATATCTGTCTAATATAAAATAACCTCATAATAAATTATCATATAAAATAAATAAAACCAAACCTCTAATTATAGTTGAAAATGAAGGCCGGTTGGGTTTGATTTCTTGTATTTTTATTAAGATTTAATAGTTATGCTATATATATATATACAACCCGTCCTTTCTCATCATTATAAACTTCCTTGAGTCTTGAACTCAGGAAAATATAGTAATTTTTTTTAACATATTAATATTATATTTTCAACTTTTATATCATTTAGAGCTCTACTGAAATTTTGACGAAGTTTACCTTTAATATGAATTTTTTTTATCAAATTATCAATTCATATATACACATTTATATTACAATATCAACATTGTCCAATTTTTTTGGACCTTAACCGATTTCACCAGTCAAGAATAGAACTTATTTATCTTTTCTAATTCTTTATTTAACAATTTATATACAATCATAGTATAAATCATTTTATAAAAAGTGAAATAAAAAAAAAATATATGAACATTATTAACTAAATACATACAATATTAATTTAATAAAACTAGAATAGGTTTAAATCTCATATTACAACCTAGTAAAGGAAGAGTAATAATTAAATTACAAATATTCCTAGTAGTGATATCATTTATATACAAGTTATACAAAACTTAATCAAACGTATTCAAAATTTTATTATCATCACATAACTAAAAAAAAAATATTAGGTCAAAATCTATTATTTTGTCTTAATCATTGATAATTCTGAAAACAATTTATTTCTATAATATTAAATTATATTGCAAAAAATAAGTATTAAAGACACATATATCAATAACATAAACAAAAACCAATTTTGTCAACTTTTAGGTAAATACATCAATTTATGTTAGATTCTAATTTAGAGACCATTTAGGAACACAGTTGAAATCACGTTTCTTTAATTTTTTATTTTTATTTTCTAAAAACTATTTTTTATGTTTTTAGATCATTTTGATGTATTGATCTCAAAAAATAATTTATAAAAAAATAAAAAAATTATTTTGATATATTTCTAAGCGAAAAATACTTTGTAACCACCACCACCACTACCATAATCTTTAAATAGGCCTTAGTACTTTTCCTTCAATGTGTACATCAATATAAATATTAAACATTTTCATGTGTCTCTCTTATTTCTTTTTTTTTTTTAATAGATGAAAAAAATGGAGCTCGAATGGCTTCTAGAAAATTCATTCAGAACAACTTCTCTTTTAAAAAATGAGACTTTCCTATTTTTCTATTTTGCCCCTATTATTATTATTATTATTATTATCATTATTATTTCCAGTACTAATCCAGTTATCGACCTAAATCGCAAGGTCTTTTCAAAAATCAATTAACTTGAAATTTTAACCCAAGATAGTATTGTATATTAGAAAACTCCTCGTAAAATGTTAGCTCAATCCAATGGTCAAATTGAGAAATATGATTGATACCGGAAAACTAAACATGTAATTTTATGCTAAAAAATCTGAATTTTACATACTATTTCATTTACTTAAATCATCATAATTTTTAAACCAGTCCATTGATGACTTCCATCCATAATCTTTACAAAACATTTTTCTAGATCTTTCACCACTTTTAGTAAAACAATAATGTGATTGTACACGAGGCTTTTACCGAAAATCATCATTTTTTGTATGTAAAATCATACATCATTTTATTTAAAATTCCACTCTATTATTATTATTATTATTATTATTATTATTATTATTGTATAGCTATTTTCACTCAAATTTATAAATATTTTTATTTTCATAATTATTTTACCCGATTAGAAAATTTACACGATATGTCACTGGTTTATAATATTTCACATATTAATTGTAGTTTTATTTCATCCAAAATTAAGTTAAATTTATAAAAAAAATTTATCCTCATCTGTAATAATTTTCCTTCTTAATAATAATTTTTCAATGAAAAAATCACAATTTCTAGTACTAATTTATCATTTTTAGACTAGGGTTTACATAAACAATACATGATAAATACTTGTAACGCCTGATGTTACAAATTTTTTTTTTTGAGTGGAAACCTAACTATAAAATCAGCTAGGATGAATTGAAGGTTTTTTTTTTTTTTTATTTTACTATTAAGTATTAAGTTTTAATAGAAAGATACTCTAATGTTTAGAAGTTTGACTATTATAAAATTAATAGGTATTTGTAGTATTTTGTAACTTAGTAGTTATACTATATAAATAATAATAATAACAATACTCATAGGCACTTGTAATATCTTTTTTTTATTGTCATTACTTTTAAGAGATGGTTGTTGTGTCTTTCAATATTCAATTAGACTTATATAGGTTCTTTTATAATACGTGCAATAAAAATTAAAATAATAAAATTTATTATTTCTAATTCATATTCAAACACAAAAAAATTGCTAAATTGAGGGTAGCAATGGAGTAAAATTTAAAGTAATCAAAGCAAAATATTCTTTCTAATAAAACTTATATAAATTATTCTTTTAGGCACATAACGGATGTTTTACTATATATCCGTTTTCATAGAGGTAAAATGATTTTTTTTTTTTTAATAGTAATGGTTAGTTTAGTTTCTTTTTAAATAACTCGATTTAGGGTAATTTTACTGTAATTATTGTTTATTATAAATTTTTGCTTTACATTTAATGAAGAAAAGGCAAATTTTGAAAAGTAACCTAATTTTTGTGTTTGTAAATAACACTATAGTAAATATAAATTAACAAATTTACTCTTCATAGCTTTACACTAGCATATTGACCGTATGTGTTTTGCAACGGTTAATAACAATTTTTTTTTTAAAATTTAAAAAATTATTTAAGTCGAAATGTATTTGTACCATCATCATCTTCAAATAAAGTATTTTTGACAATAACATTATAAATAATACATAGCAAAGCAATGTCTAATACACCGACAACTAATTTATTTCCCTCTAAATTTTTTTCTTTTAAGATATTTTTAATCTTTTCTTCTTTTTAATTTTTTTTTTCATGTCTCTTATTGGATTTTTTTTATATTACAAAGAGAAAATAAATTGATGTGATTTTTTTTATATTATATATAAATTGGATGATGATAGGTTTTATTCATATCAGTTTTTCTTGGGCCTGGCATCGGGTATGGCTTATCATGGCCCAATGGTCCTTCTTCAATCTCTCCAAACTCCGAAAAGAAACTCATTAACTTTTGCGGATCCAAATTTGCTCCCACAATACTCAAATAACTCTTCCTCTGCTGTGTTTGTGCAGCAGCAGCAATCGGCCCAGAGGGTCCAGCACCGGCTTAAATGCATTCATCAAAGCCTCAGCATTCCGGCGAACCGGATCTTGGTCAGCCACTTGCCGGATTTTATCTGTAAAATTTTTGTGACCATTCGCTGCTTCACGAAGTAAATTAATTAACTGGTCTTTTCCAAATGGCTCAAGAAGTTTCTCAGTCGGTTCGTCGTCTTCGTCATCGTCGTCGTTTAGATTCTCAACAGCTGAGATCTGAGCATTTTGATTGGTTTCTTCATCTAGATCATCTTCATTATCTTCTTCCTCCTCTTCCATTTCTTCATATTCTTCTTCCTCTTCCTTTTGTGGTTCTTCTTGTTACTGTTGTTTCTTTAGCAGTTCATTCTGCTGTTTGGGTTGATATGGAGTTGAGCCTTTGTTTTTTAGCCATGGATTTTGAAGAGGAGAGAAGACTTATATCATTGGGTCTGGCTGTCTAAAAGACTTGGATGTGACTAACTAAACCCAATTTCTATATATTGTTTTTAAATAATTTTTAAAAATTAATACAAAAACATAAAATAAATATTAATTTAAAATAAAAATAAAAAATTATAATTATAAAAAAGATTTCAAAATAATTCTTAAACACAAAAACAAACATATTTTAATCAGGAAATTCAACCCAACATGAAAAGAAAAAAAATTATCATTATCCTATTTTTGTATAATATAAAAAAAGTCACAATAATTTTATTTTTTTTACCGTATGAAAAAAAGTATTATTTTTTTCTTTTTGTAATTCAAATTAATTTTTTTTTGATGTTTTTAAATTATTTTGATGTGATGATATAAAAATTAAAAAAATCTTATCTTAATATATATATATATATATATATATATATTTATTTATTTTTTTTTTAAATAACCACTAGGTAATAATATAATAGATAGCATATTGGCCTACGCTCTGCAGTGGGTCAAAAATATTTTGTTTTCAAATTGAAAAATGCTTGAGTTGGGTTAACAGCACGAAATATATTTGCATCATCATTATCTTCAAATAAAGTATTTTCTACAGAAGCAACATCTTGAATTTTTTTTTATTTAAAAAAAAATTCGTTAATATTTTTTGATGTTTTTGTATTATTTTGATGTGATTATATAAAAAATAAATTTCAAAAATATTATCTTAAAATACTTTTTTTAAAAAGAAATATTTTAAAAAATAACCATTATATAATAATATAACAACTAGCATATTGACTCGAACTCCATAACAGGTCAATAATAATTGTTTTTCAAAATATAAAAATTCCTGAGTTGGGTTAGAAGCACGAAATGTTTTTGCATCATCACTATCTTTAAATAAAGTATTTTCTATAGTAGCACAATCTTTAAAATTTGTCATTTTTTTCTTTAATTACAATTTATATTTTTTGATGTTTTTGTATGATGTTGATGTGATAATACAAAAAATCAATTTTCAAAAATAAAAAAAAATATTATGTCAATATATTTTTTTAAAAATAATATTTTCACATATAACCATTACGTAATAATATAATAGCTAGCATTTTAGCCCGTGCTCCGCAGCGGTTCAATAACAAATTTTTTTTCAAATTTAAAAATACTTGAGTTGGGTTAAAAACACAGAATATACTTATACCATCATTATTTTCAAATAAACTACTTTGTACCGTAGCATCATTAATAGCACATATCATACTAGCACTCACTACACATACAATAAATTTTGTCCTTTATTTTTTTTTTTCTATCTAAGATATTTTGATGATAATTTTTTCTTCATTTCAAGTTGGCTTGGATTTTCTTATTAAAGCACATTTCTTTTTTCATTTAAAAAAAGCTTTTAAAAAAATTCAATTTTTTTGATTTTTTTCCTTACTTAAAATTGATATTTTTTTTTTTGATATTTTTGTATTATTTTGATGCGATGACAAACCCAAGAAGCCATATCCAACAAAATTTGAATTTCCTGCTAGGGGCAATACCCAATGTTGATGGTCCTACCTCAAGGGTATGACCCAACACTAAAGGATCCTGATAACAGCAGGAACCAAAACGGATGGGTCTGCTTCCAGCAACACCCAACTCAAATAGGTCTTGCTCTTAGCTGGACCCAAAGCTATTTTGGGTCCTGTTGGGGGCAGGACCAAACGCTATTGGGTTATGCTGGAACAGGACCTGATAATGATAGGTCAGGATGCAGTCGGACCCAAAGCTATTTTGGGTCCTACTGGGGGCAGAACCAAATGCTATTGGGTTATACTGGAACAAGACATGATAATGATGGGTCAGGATGCAGCCGGACCCAAAGCTATTTTGGGTCCTGCTAGGGGCAGGACCTAACTCTAAGGGGTCCAGACCTAAAACAATTGAGTCTTACTTGGGGTAGGATCCAGCACTAATTGGTCTTGCTAGGGGGGGAAATTAAAAAAGAGAAAAGGTGAAAAATCTAAAGAGGATAATAAATAAAATTGGCAATATCTGACCCAACATTATTAGAAAAGAAGAAAAATGCTTATAAGACTATCAAGATATGTAGGTTGCTTGATATGTAGAGGAACTCGATGAACTTCTATGAGTGTAGGTCATAGGAGGTAGTCCATCTAAACTATATACTCCCCTTCCCTTATGTTGTTGAAAGGCATTCTTCATGCCTCTCGGTGGTTTTATAAACTGAACTCCCTCCTACATTGTGCCCTACACATTCTACTAATTGGCTCGAGAGCTATGCCAAAATTAAATAAGAGAAAAGAAAAGAAAATTAAAGAGGAAAACAAATAAAAATGGATATATCTGGAAAATGTTATTGGGTCTTGCTAAGCAGCAGGATCAAGAGCTATTGGAACCTTTTGGAAGTGATTTAAGTTTAGCTCCAAGTCATACCCAACATCTCTTGATAGAGAACACATAAAAGGCAACGTTTCCAAACGCAATTCTTGACCAAAAACACAGCAAATGCAACGCCCTCCAAGGTGCTACAATGTCATCCACAGTGTAAACAGTCTATGACTATAGTGTCATTTATAGTGCAATGAATCTGCATCCACAATAAATCTATAGTGTTTTTTCCATGCATTTTAATATATAGCAACTGTGCAAGTCCACAATTAATTGTTTCTTGGTCCACAGTGCATACATGCACAGTAAATCCATAATGAATTGTCTCTTAATCCATGGTGCATTTATGTATAGTAGAAATCACATGTGTTTTAGAGTTTTATTAATTAGTAGAATTTCTTTAATGCTTGTGTTCTATTAGTTTTATCAATGTAAATTAATTATTATTATTATTGTGATAATTAATTTACTTATATTTATGTAATATTGGAGATCCTTGTGTAATATTAAAGTTACCAATAATGTAAGTATTGTAATATTGTCTTATTCATGATATAAAAAATATTAAATTATAATAGAAAAAAAAACATTTAAAGTGTCTCATAAAATAGTTTAATTAAATTCACCCAAATTAAATAACACTTAAATAAAAAAAATTGATTATTTTTATTAGTTTTTAGTATTATATATAAAATATAAGAATTATATAGTGTAGACATTTCACAAGGCATTAAAAACAAATTATAAATCATTTATTTTTTATTAACGTGGGAGTGCAGGCCAACTTGCGTGCAGTTTAACTAATTTTACGGGCCTTGAAATTAACAATCATGTAAACCTCCAGTGACCCCGAAAGAACTTGAACTTTTGACCGTTAAAAATCAAACCTAAAATCTGACTAGTTAAGCTATTCCATTTTAACATGCTTTTGACCACCCAATAGATCTTTTATCAAGGATCGTATTTAATTTTTATTTATTCCTTAAATTTTTTTTTTCCTTTTCTTCTGAGAGTATAACTTAAAAGTCATTTAACACCTGATTTATGATCTTTTTGGTGCTGTGGTTCAGATTCATTAAAAAAATCTTTGAGAGCTTTATTATTTTTTAAGAGGATTTATATATATATATATATATATATATATAGTATTTTATTTACAAAAAAAACTTGAAATGAGGTCTTATCAATTCACAAATGTATAACTAACTCCATGCTAACTTCAATTGGGTTTGTATTCATCATCGTAGGGATTGAGTTCAAGCTTTTCTCGGCCTTTTTTCACCGATGGATCCTTGTGCATGCGAATAAATGTTCGTCTGAAATATTCCTCCCTCCCTTTCTATCTATCTATACAAAGCTTGGACTTCTCAAAACTCCATGGACATGCAGAAAAGAAATACTATACCCTCTCGAACCAACACATAATATTTGCTTGTTCAAATAACAATGAAAAATTCTTTTTTTTTTTTTTTTAAAAAAAAAAAAAAAGGGCAAGATATAGCAGTAACAGAGGATAAAACAAAATCTCGAAACATCATTTCCCAAGTTTGAATTTCATCGCATTCTGATTCTGATTCTGATACGCTGAAAACAGTGCTATAGTACCATGCCGTCTTTTCTAAATGGCAGGGGCACAGTTCATCTGTTCATGCATATTTTAAGCAAACACAGTGTGATTTTCAGTGCTTGTTTACTTGACCAAAACACTGTAACTTAGTGTTTAACAATGTTTCCAACATATCTTTCCAGGTATTATTCACTGTGGAGCTGGGGTGGCTGTCTCCTAGGGCTGGAAGCCCTGGATCCTTCTAGCGGTAGGTAAGATGTCTCTACAGTCTACGCTTCTTCCAGCCTCAAACAGGCAATCTGATGCTGTCTAACTTCAGACAAGATCAAAATGATTCTCTTACCTGAAATGCCTCTGTTGCCCTCCATAAATCAACAAAACTAATTGAGTGACCACAGATAAGGTAGCGTTTTTATTCTTTTTTTATAGTTAAAATAATATATATATATATATATATATATATATATAAAATAATAATTTAAAAAATCAAATCTTCAGGTACATTCCAGTGATTGATCCCATGCTTGCTCTAGCTCCAGCCTCTAGCGGGTACTCTGTCTTCTTTAAAAGTGCTGGGGACCCCTTCTGTCTTTGCAGGTTTCTTCCCAGTCTATCTCTTCTTGGCATCGATTGACCACAAACTCTCTCAATCTCACCCTCTCAGCCCCTCTCTCTCCCTCATCCATCCTCCGAATATATTCACCACCTACTCATAAGTTTCCTCCCCTTGATACAAAGGGAAGAATGGCAAGCACTAGACTATGCTACTTCCTCTCCCTTCTCTTTACCTTTATTCTTGCAGCGTTTGTTATTCAAGGTTACATGAATCTTTTTACCCTTTTGGGTTCCTAATATTATCTTTGTATCCTTCGTTCAAGTTTCAATACTGCTTGGTCTAGCTCAAAGCTCACTTGTTGTTTCTTGCAGTACTGCAATCTTTTCTTTTCTGTTTGGTTGTCGAGAAAATACGCTGACCACCTTATCTTCTTCATTTGTACCCCAAATTCACCTGCTTAATCTATATAGCTTATTGATACCACAATTCATTTATATATGTATTGCAGGATCCAGAAATCAAGAGCTGCTGCCTTATCATCAAAGTATCAGTACACCATCACAGGAGGATTCACAGGCGCTGGTAAGGACTAGTTAAGAAGCATTTACACACACACAAAAAAAAGTAACTAGATTTGCTTAATCTATCGGTAAATTTTATTTGATTTTTGCTAAGTACGCACGTACAGGGTGGCAATGAAGAACAGATGTCTTCAAAGAGATTGATGATTGGCTCCACAGCTCCGACTTGCACTTACAATGAATGTAGAGGATGCAAATACAAGTGTAGAGCTGAGCAAGTTCCTGTAGAGGGAAACGACCCAATACACAGTGCATACCACTACAAATGTATTTGTCATAGGTGATGGCTGGCTAGCAAGGTCCTTTCAGATTATATAATTACTTAATTTCCCAGTTGAGTTCGTTCTTGTATGGTGTGGTTTTTTAATCAAGAATCATGCCACTAGTGGTCTAAAGTCTAAGCTCTAATTAAAGAGCTTCTTCTTCTTCTTCTTTTTTTCTTCTTTTTTGGCCTGAAAAGATTAGCTAGTTCAGTGCTTGTCAAGATTAGCTTTTGTAGCGTCCATTTAGGTGCTTGAATTTTTGTCTTTCTGATAAAACATATATATATATTTTTATGCAATTTCTTAAGAAAAATATACTTGTAAGTTTCTGTCATTTATTAATATAAGATGGCTTTTAATATATTCTGGCTTTTGAACACTAAAGATTAAGACGGTAAAAATAAAGATGACATATTTTTTTGTATTTTTAATTTTAAAAATAAAAGAATTCACTACAACACTATACATAAATATATTTATTTTATGTTTTTATCTTTGTTTTTTTTAATTAAACATATTTCTATCTCTTTTAATTTGTGTATCTTTAACAATCACCTCTATTTTTCCATTTTAGAACGCTTCTTGTTTCTTTTTTTATTCAAGACTATAATTAACTTAACTCCCTTCTCTTTTCTTTTCCTTTCTTTTCATTTTGCTGCCTAATTCAAACTGTACATGTGCACCTCTAGTGTGCGTATAATTATTGTAAAATTCAGGAGAATGGAAGAGAATTATTGTGTATGATAATGCCTTTAAAAATGTATTTATACCCAAAAACAAGTTAATATATTTTTAGATGTTTTTCTTATATATAATTTTGATATATTACTATTAAAATCATGTGAAAAACATGCCAAATTTTATCATTTTCAATTCAATTATATTCTTACAAAAATATAATTGTACCTTGTTATCTAACACATATTCAAATGTGGTAGCTATTGCTTCTAATAACACTAACGTACTACGCTTAATAATTTTGGCTATGAGCTGCTATGGTGGCCTTACGTTTTATTTTCGTTTGTTTTCCCTGTATATATATAGCCTGCTTCCAAGGAGCATGTATCCATATAAAACATCTTTTCTATATATATATATATATATATATATATATATATATATCACAAATTTAGAAAGAAATAAAAAGAAAATATATATATTGTCTAGCTACTGTAAATTATTTCTTTCTAGTTAATTTGTGAATTAGTTATCAATTTCATGTACATGTTTGGTATGTAAGGAAATTAAAGGTCGAAAGAGACTCAAATTCTATATACCAATCTCATACAAGATTCAATTCTCATACAAGGTTGGGTGCTTATCTTATTAACATATTGCAAAATCATATAGCTGGGCAGGAAGATTAGAAGAAAAAGATTTAGTAGAATGTGTAGTAAAATGAGCCTCATGATTAGTGAACTATTTCCCTTTCTGATCCTTTGCAAATTTAGGCTTCATCTCTGGGTGTAGGCTCTAACAACGAGCAATTGAATGTCCAATATTGTGATAGTATTTCCATTTGAGATTCAAACATTTACCCTTGTGGAGTTTTTCTTCAAATGATGGACGAGCAAGATAGGGACGAACATCAGGAGCACTTGGAGTAATAGCACGATGCATGATATGAACTTCTTCGTGTTGAATTCATGAACATACATTCTTGAAGGATGGAAGTTCAATATTCATTAAAATATGGCTCCTTAAGTCCTCTAAATCAGGACTAAGACTCACTAGTAGTTGGAAAATACAATCCTCTAGTAATGTTCTGGAGAATCTAAGAAATCCAGGCAAAATTGTTTTGGTTGCCATACATATCATGGCCAGCATCCCAAAAATCCAGAGAGGACTCCGGGTAACTGAAAATCTTGGCAAGATTGTGTTCCATTGAATTAAAAATCCAAGACATAACTAGTTGGTCCTTTAACAGCCAAGCCTCGTACTCTAGTGAAGTAACATCAAGAGATTTAGTCGTGTTATTGAAAAAACATCTTAATTTAATAGCTTAAACTGTTAGGTGAGGTTTCAGGATATGAACAACAACACTTCTCATAAATTGAGTTCCCAACATATGATTTATATTATTTTTAAAACACCCCTCAAATAAAAGCCTTTTAAATTTGAAACTTGTACAGTCTTACATTACGTTATGCTTAATTTTTATCAAATAAATAGGGATGATATGATTCAAACTCGTGACCGCTTGATCATCAAGGCTCTGATATCATGTCAAAGAACCATCTCAACCTAATAAGTTGAGTTATTAGATGAGGTCTTAGAATATTATTTATATTATTCTTTAAAAGAATATAACCATCTCTTTTAAAATTTAGCTGTATCATGACTCTTGTTTTCTACCTAACAAGAATTACAAAAAAATACAAGCAGGATATTACCGATCTGATACCATAAAGAAATTAAAAGTTAAAAAAAAACTAAGTTCTATATATCAATCTCATACAAAAAAAATGTGTATATATAGAGGATTGCCTCCAGTTATTGATGCTATCTCTATCATGTAATTAGGCTATATAATAATTGTCGAGAGACAAAAAAAAACTATTTGAGTGGTATTTTTAAGTAAAAAAAGGGAAGAAATTAAAAAGCTTTGTTAAGGTTAAAATTCGACCAAAAAATACCAATTTGAGTCCCGTAAAACACATCTCAAAATAGTGGGAAAAGAAAGAACTTAATTGCTCCCATTGCTGTAATTCGCAAACTCCATTACACTTT
Source organism: Populus alba (assembly GCF_005239225.2). NCBI lineage: Eukaryota > Viridiplantae > Streptophyta > Magnoliopsida > Malpighiales > Salicaceae > Populus > Populus alba. Next base: position 14,723,698 of record NC_133285.1, on the reverse strand, counting down.
TATCAAATACATCCTTAAATGTTCGTATTAAAAAAAAAAAAAACATATCCTTAAATGTGAAAAGAAAAAAAACGCAGGGATGGAATCATGTGCAAGTGGGCACAAGTATGTTGAGGTGGTCCCTAAACAAAGACACAAGCTAACAAGGGATCACATGGGCAACTGGTTTGATTCCATTAAATATAGCAAAGTGTTAGAGGAACAGCCAAGGATGCTCGCAAGAGCATGGAGGTCCCATCTGCAGAGCACAGAAACATGCACTGCAAGTGTTGCCAACATTTCAAACTTGGATGCATCATGCATTTCTTGGCCCAGCTGCTTCTCTGCACTTTTCCTTTCCTTTCAGAATATTCTACCATCTCATTTTTATTTGCATTTTCTTGTTGGTCGACAATCATTCACTTCATAATTATTACATTCTAGTTGTTTTTTCATGAAGATAAAGGTGGCAGGTGTTCGTTGCAGTTTTTATTTTTAAATTTAATAGAATATCCGGATGAGTTTATACGCGTCACAACTAATTCTATAAATTTTAAGATTTATAGAGCTCAAACTGATGATTTCTAAATAACAAACTCGTTCTTCATTGCATCATTGTTAGACCTGGCTTCTTGAAAAAAAGTTCCAGGTAGATGGGTTATTGGATTAACTTTTGGATTTAAATTTAATCAAGTTACTCCATGTTGCTTTGGCTAAGTTTGGATAGGTTTTGTAGTAGTGGGTACTAAAAATTCAGCATGCTCAACCAAGTTTTATTCCACCTCAACTTAAAAACAAACACATTTCTAAATTACAAGTTTTTCATATTAATTTGTTAAAACTGTATTTGATTTTAACTATAATTTTAAAAATATTTAATTATTCAAAACATACCATAATTTTACATAAGTTTCACCAAAAATTCTTTTTTGAAAAAAAGTTACAACTTATAGCTTTTTTCAAAATCTGTATTTTCAAACTACAACCAAAAAACGTATCTTATTCGGGTAAAATAAAAAAATAAAATATACCTCTTTAACCATCCCCACCAACTCCGTGAACATGTTATTAAGAGGTTTTTGGGATACGCAATGCAACAAGAAATGTGTAAATTAGTTTCTTCGGATAGGCAAAACAAATCTTATCACTGTCATAATAAATCAGATTTTATTTATTTATTTATTTGTTACGATATACACATCTTGTCATCAACATTTGTACTGGGTATTCTCATTTTAAGATTTGCTGGGGCACGGGCCCAAGTCATATAATTTGAGCAGATTTTTAACCACTGGGCCTCTCCTTAGTGGATGAAAATGAAATGAAATAATAAATAAGGGGAGTGGGCTAGACAGAACTTGCCAGTTTCAACTATCAGCCCATGTAGCACAGGGACTAAATTGTGTGACCTTAGAAACAAAGGGGGCCAAGGCCCAAGGATAGACATTATGCTAGATTGAAATATAGCCCAATAAATTGTTTCATTACAATGGTGATTTTATTTTATTTTTTGTTTCGGGTTTTAACCAATGTTATTTGGGTTAAGATTATCAATAAAATGTGAAATTAAAATAGACCATGCATTTTTTTTTTTATTTTCAATTTGAATTAATTTTTTATTTTACTATTTTGAAAATTCACTAGATTTTTAATAAATAATCTTAAAAACTTAATGCCTTTAGTCGTTTTTGGTTTTTATATCAAGAGGGGGTTAAATATTAATGAATTAATATTTTCTTTCTTTAATTATGCATGGTAAACTCATTTTGGAGGTTAAGTGTCAACCAAGTGAAGGGTATGATAATTGAGAATTTTTTAGGATTTTTATTTTTATAATTTGGATTGATTTTATTTTCAAATTTCCACTCATTTCCCTGTTATTTTATTTAAATAAATATCTTGATCTCACCATTATATAAATATTTATTGTTTTTAAAATTTCCAATTTAAAATCTATCAAACTCTACCCTTATATTTAGTTTTTACACACTTCCAAGCATCTCAATTATTCTATGAAACACGAAATTATTAGCAGAAAAAGGAACATGAACTCTCACGGGTCATTTCCATGTCGAGTGCCCCTTCCTTTGCCGACACTAACCAGTGTCTAAGACTCTAGGGTCAAGGAGACATGCCCAAGAACACAGGTTGAATCTTTGAAAAATCTTGCAGATGATGCTCACATGTTCATCATACAAGTTCACTTTCGGTCTACGATAATGTTTTGAATTGATAGCGACTTGAAAGTTGAGCCTGAGGCTGCGAGGATTTGCTAGTAAAGGAAGAGATTTATTAACGTTTTAGCATGTGAATCCTTATCTATGTCGGCAAAATAATTTGGTTCTCTTTTTTTAATTCAATTTTTGAGTTTATTATTAATCAGTATATCAAACTAAATTGCAGACGTTTTCTCCATGTTGTTTTGATTAGTGTAATGGGATATAAATTACGAGTAGAAAAAAAAATAGAGATATGTTTGGTTGTTAAAATAAAATAAAAATATAAAAATAAAAATGTTTATGTAATAATTTTAAAATGAATTTTTATGATTTAAAAACGAAAGGATATAACTATCTAATATTACTATATATTGTTTGTTTTAAATCAGTAATCAAACACTATCTAAAAATAATCTTTTAAAGCTAATTCTAAAATACCTTTTATCATAAAAAAAAATAATAATAATAACTATTTACTATTATTTTGCTCTAGCCAAGGGTGAGAAAAAAACAAAAAAAACCAATTAAACTTAGAAAACTGAAAAAAAAATAACAGAAAAAACCAAACCGTAAAAAAAATCGATAAAACTAATTAAAATTTTTAAAAAACCGACCAGTTTGGTTTTAGTTTTATAAGCCTAAAACTGAAAAAATCGAATCGGACTGAACCGAACCCAAACTGAAAAAAACCGAGGCCAAACCGGAAAAAAACAGAGCTAAAACCAAAAAAACCGAGTTAAAACCAAAAAAAACTGAGTCAAACCGGTTTGAACCAGTTTTGTCCAAAAAAACCGAACCGCGATCGATTTGAACCTGTTTCAGTTCGGTTTTGGTTTTTTTAATAAAATTTCTATTTGATTATTTTTTTTTATAAAAATCAAATCAAACCGAAAATAATTACCCTAACTCTAACTATCTTAAATTCTTAATTCAATAGAGTTCCCCACTTGGATCCTAATGCCCGTGAAATGCGGTAATAAACAATTAGAGGAAGAGGATGAGAGTGTGAGATCTAGTTTTTACCTCTAATTACATTATTCTTTCTAGTAAAAAGCTTATTTTTAGTCAGTTTTTTTCCTGTAATTAGATAAAAAAAAATATTAAAATTATCACAATATCAGACCAAACGATCTAATAAAATCACGTAAATGATCAATTGATTGTGCCAAGGAGCAAAAAGAGCAGAGGTCTCAATAAAACAAATTTGAAATATATAAGGGTAAATAGTGCTTGCATTAATTAATCAAGAACGTGTTTTTTGCGGGACATGACATGCTTAAATAATTTCAGACAAGATCATGTATCTTTTACTTGGAGATTAAGGCTGCTAATATATAATCAATCAAACTATGTGAACAAAATCCTTCCTCTAATACGGCTCCATGGACACGAAATATTTTAAATGAAAAATAATAAAGATAATTAAGCAATGCTTACAGCTCGATTGCATCACTTGAAAGAGGTGTCCACACACATGATCTTTGCTAGAGCTAAGAAAAATGGGAAAATATGTTTAGTTCGTAGAATAAAATCTTTAGAAATATGTTTCTAAATTTACTTTTTATAAATTATAAGTTTTGATTTTATAAATCTTAGAGTTGCTGGAAACTTATATAATTGTTAACTTCAAGATCTTGTAAAATTAATTGACGCATATACAAATTGATCATAATACCCACATTAATTAAAAAATGCATCTTCAAAAATTCTTGAAACTGTGCCAAAATATTCAAGCTCTAGTCAAACAATTATATTAAGCATTTCAAAGTTTCATATCATTTGTTTGTAGGTGGATTGTAATCTGCATAAATATATATTTTTCAAGACAATTTAGAAATACATGTATTTTATACATTGTTTATTTAATTAATTGTATTCACCAAATATGATCAATTAAATACCTTTATTAATTTTAAATTTAAGAGTTTTGTAAAAAAAAAAAAAAAACAACAACAACAACAATTAATGGAAGGACGACAATCCAGATAGCGGAGCCTATATTTTTTTTTTTTCACAAACTCTATAATGATTAATAAAACTAATAACCACATCATTATTTTTACTAGTAATAATACCATAGTAATTAATCACTTCTCCAATAACTATTGTAACTAATGAATTTTATCATTAATAACATATATGTAATTGTATGGACTATGGAGTGTTTGTTTCCGTAGACACTTTTCAAAAAAAATTTAAAAAATTATTTTATCTGGAAAAAATATTAAATTAATATTTTTAGGTGTTTTTAAATTTTTTTTGGTATATAAGAAAATATAAGAAAAATTATTTTAATATATTTTTAATTAAATATTATTTTAAAATCACGCATTAATCATCTTTGTGTCCTTAAACCGATTCTGTGCTAGTGCAAAACAAGGTTTGGCCACAATGAATATAAGAAAAATATTGTTCCAGTCAGACAAACATTATTGGATATATCAAGTCATTCTATGGCATAATGTTTCATCACAGTGAAATTAATTTAAGGCCTTTCAAAATACTAAGGACATATCAAATCATGTGATTCATGCTTTTGAATCATGTTCGGAATTCAAGAAAACAATAGAGAAAGGGGGATTTTTTTTTTTTTAATAATAACATCGAAGTCCATAATAATTTCAAAAAATTAGATTGATTTGTTTTTTTAGGAGTGTGTTTATGTTGTTTTTTAAAGTATTTTTCACTCAGAAATATATTAAAGTATATTAAATAATATATTTTTTTATTTTTTAAAAAATTATTTTTGACAACAACACATTTAAATGTTTTGAAAACACTAAAAAAATATTAATTTGAAGTAAAAAAAATAAAAATAAAATTTTTTTTTAAAAACACTTTTGAAATGCAAAAACAAATCATGTCTAATTTTAATGTGTTGATTTTATTAAAATTTAATTTATTAATGTGTTGATTTTAAAAAAAAAAATTATTAAAATAATACTAATTAAATTGTTGATGCTGTCTCGGATTGTAAAATCCTAAGATTTTATGATCCGACTACTTTTTTTAACAACCACGCAACCCATGCTTTCAGATTAGAGAGTCGATTTTTAACCTCATAGGTTAGAGTGGTGACAAAATCATCCCTGAACTCTTTTTTATGCTCGAATTAGGTCCTTGTTTCCGCTGATTACTAGCAATTAACTCCCTTCAATGATGGACTGTGTGTCAATAAAGCTACAATTATTTGTTTAGTATTATGGTGTAGAGAGCTTTTCATTTATAAATATATTAAAAAAAATTATTCAGATTTTTTTATTTTTAACACCAATACATCAAAATTATCATAAAACACCAAAAAAATATCAATTTAATATTTTTTTAAAGACAAATCTATTTTTAAAATACACTTGATACAATTAAAAACACAATACCAAACAAAATTTAAAAGGACGACAAGCAAGTTTGAGCTCACATACATATCAAAATTGGTTGTTTCCAGTTGGGATTTCCTCTCATTGGTCCCAAAGAAAGGCAATAAATTGATTCCATAAAGTGGCAATGTAAAGCTATCACAGCTATCATCTGTTAAGATAACATTGTTAATGTTATCCTCTCAAGTAACAAAAGCAGTCTTATCCATGTCTAAGAAAACAAAAAAATAAATAAATGAAACCATAGACAAGTTGATTAATTAATGCAATTAAAGAGACATTGTATAATGCCAAGTTGTTTAATTATATATATATACATATAAGTACTATCCTCGTACTAGTTAAACCTTTTTATTTATTTTTTTAATATTGTTTAAGGTTGTTTGGTAAATAACTTCTGTGCTTATATTTACATGTTATGTATTGAACGTGGATATTAGATCTTTAATTGGCGCTAATTTTGTAATTGATTTGAACTTTGAGTTTTTTTTTAACGAAAGTGTTTTTGAATTAATGAAGTTTTTTATATATATTTAGTTATGTTTTTGTTTCATAAATTTTAATAACATGTAATTATAAATCAAAGAAAAAAAATTGGTGGCCCTTATTTTTTCAATTTTTTTAATTTTCATACAATCTGTCTTAGTCTTTAATAAAATCTGTCAATGTAGTTCAGCTTATGGGATTAAAAAATTTAATAAAATTTTATATCTAGAAATATTCTGATACTTAAGAATTTAATTTAATTTTTAAAAATAGTTAAAAATAAATTAGAAATCAATTTACTATATATATATTAAAAAAGAGAAATTACCATTAAAACCACCTTATCTCAAAAACCCATCTACTTTTTTTTTTAAAAAAAATATATATATATAAAGTAATATAAAAAATAAAATAAAATAGTTTTTTTTTCTGAATTTAACTTATTTATTTATTAGATTTAAATTAATACTATAGACAGAGAATGAGCTCCGAACAATATGTAAAAGCCGAGTCAACTGGCAATTACCCGTTTGGCTTTTCCCCTACGAAGCCTGAAAAGGCAAGCGAAGAAAGAAATCACTCTATTTACACAATATATGGATTGAAGGCTTCTCTCACTCACTCCCTCCCTCCCTCCCGTCTCTCTCTCTCTCTCTCTCTCTCCCAAAGCAACCTCTTGTCTTCTGGCCTGTCACTTTCTCTCCCCTAACCTATCCCCTTTCCTGTCTATATAAACACTCGGACCCTTTCCAAGAAAGTTACACCCAACCCAACTTTTCCATTAAGCTTTTTTCTTGCTTCTTGCTCTCTCGTGTAAGTCTTTTTCTTCTCTTATTTTGGGGAAATAAGTATGACAAAGGCAACCGAAGGAGAAAGTGTCACTCTTGATCTACTCAAGGTAAAAATGGCCGAGTTTGCTAAGGAAAGGAACTGGGACCAGTTTCATAGCCCCAGGAACCTGCTGTTGGCTTTGGTATGTTCTTGTTTCTGTCTTTATTTCTCTTCTTGCTGTGTTACAACTATTTTTTTTATGGTTTCTTGGTTTTTTTCTGGGGTCTGCGGTCTGCCTATGTAGTACTTATGACTTATATGAACCTTTTGGTTTTGCATGACCCAAAAAAGAGGCATGATCATGCATATGGAATGAATTTGTATGTGTTTCTCTGTAGTTTTCTTTCATTTTTCTGTCTATACCTTTTTGTTTTTGACCAGATGAATTCATATTTTTAACGAGTTGGGTTCTAATTATTTGTTTTATTTGATTCATTAGGAATTAACTCAAGATGGGATTCAATTTAAATATATTTTTTCCATAATCACTTGCTTAAATCTCAAGTTAGGTGTGTGAGACAGGTGCTGTACTATTTCATGTTTATCTCTAGTCAAACATGACCAACTATGCAAAAAGATTGCCCTTTTTGTTGTCATCGATCCATGTCAAATGAAATATTTGGAACACACCTTTTCCCCTTGCCTTTTCCTCTATAAAGTAAAAATGACAAACGAGAGAGTAACTTTTGTCTATGATCATAGTGTTTTAAAGGCTTATTTCTGTGTGATCCTTACACGGTGGTGATTCTTAGGTGGGTGAAGTTGGAGAGTTATCGGAGATATTTCAGTGGAGAGGAGAGGTCCCAAAAGGACTTCCTGATTGGAAAGAAGAGGATAAAGTACATCTTGGTGAAGAGCTCTCAGATGTCTTGCTATACCTCGTCAGGCTCTCTGATATCTGTGGTGTTGACCTAGGCAAAGCTGCTCTGAGGAAAGTGGGACTCAATGCCATCAAGTACCCCGTTGGCAGCAAGGGCTCCTCCAAGGAAACATAACAACAGCAATAATGATGGCAAACATCCCTTGAAAGTTGGGACTTACCTACCACCTACTGTTTTAACTTTTTGGTCTGTCTGTTTATGCTATATATGGAATGTTATGGCTAAGTGTCTTAGCTAGGCGCTATAAGGTTCATTGGGACTAGAACGACTAGTAGGGGGCAGGGATGGGGGGATTTCTTGCTCTGTTTGCTCGGGGACTCGAATGGACGAGTGCTTTTTTTGGCGCTTATGGATTCTTACAGATTATGTTTACTGTTTTAGAAGATGAATCAAATCTTTCTGACAGATACGGTGGCGATTCTGTAACATTTTTTCCTGTCTGCAGTTTTGGCTTTCAGCCCTTCTCGCAACCCTTTCTTTCCTTCTATGGCTTCCTGGACGTGGAAGGAAAGGAATGTAACTTGCGTAACGCAAAAGGAAAAGGGGGAAATGGACTTTAATTATGATGCTAGGATTAAATCTTTGTTCGATTCCAAAACAAACCTAGTCCAAGAGCTAGACTAGGTCTTATAACAATAATGGCTAATTTAACCAAAATTCTTTCACTAAAAAACACTTCGTATTGAAGGACTAGATCATATTAATTTATCCCATAAATCTTATGGTTAAAGTCTTTTTTTGGTAAGTGAAGAGAAGCTTTTTTCCCCATAAGAATTAGCTTTATTTTCTTCTTGAATATATAAGAAACTTGAATCTGAACCTGGTGCTCTTTTGGATCAAGAGCATGCAGGAGAATGAAGTCTTTTGCTTAAGCATCTAAAACTCTCTTATCAGTAAAAGACAGGGAAAAAGGAAGCTCTGGCCAATAAATTTCCAATGTATGGCAAGCAGTCACCGGATTGAAGTGTTGTTAGTCTGTGAATGATCTGCTGCATCAATTAAGACGTCGCCGGCCATCCCCAGAAAGAATCTCAACGTGTCTTCGCCATGATTAGCCATTCAATAACTATGCAGAAACTGCATGTGAACCAGCTGGATTGCCGAAGAGGTAGAGATTTGTCACGATTATCCCTGTGCCACCCCTTTGGTTTCCGTTTAGATTTGCAGATTCCACTAATTAAGAATCATTGGTGTTATTAAACATAATTCCTCGAAGTTCAATTCGTGACTTGATGATCCGAGATCTTTGATTAGAGTTTTATAATAAAATGAATTAAAATTAATTAATCCAGGCAAACTTGATCCACTTGATTAAAATTGAAGTGAAATCTTACTAAATTTTTAAATTTTTTTAAAAAAATAATATTATTTTAACTTTAAAAAAATTAAAACAGCGAATTCACTTGAGGAAACCTAAATTCATCTGTCCAACTCTTAATCTAAATCTTGAATCAGTTTATATGCAAGTTGAATTTCATTAAATTGACTAATATTAATTTATAATGGCCGAGATGGAGAATCCATACGTACCTAAACAAATTTCATTATTATAAAGAAAAACATGATTTTATTTATAACAATAATAGAAAGAAATAAAGCTCCTGATAGATTTCTTCCCCTTATACATATAGGTAAGTAATTGATTTGACTAGAATGTATATGAGAATTTGGTAGCAATTATGGTTTAAAATGTTTTTCATTTAAAAATGTATTAAAATAATAATATTATTGTTTTTAAAAATACTTTAAAATAAAATAATTAAAACTTCTAGAAAAAACAAATTCAACCGCATTTCCAAACAATGCTAAAAACTTGTAATTGTTGAGTTGCCATCCCCAGATCAGTAGAACAAATTAAAGAAATCTGAATTCCTTAACTTCTACAGAGCACGAAGAAGAAGACGTGCATCCAGGGCATCATCATGGCAATCTATTCAGTCATAGATTGCCATAATAAGCAACAATGGGCCATGGGAAGTTGGCAGCAGCACCACCAAAAACTTAGAGCTACAGACTTCAAAAAGAACTTGAGTACCAATTCTTCGTGCTTCTTGATCTCCTCGTGACGCAGTTTTTTTAGTGCAGTTAATATTAAAAGTAAGCCCACTGAGGTTTCTCTCTCTCTCTCTCATCCCATCTTTGATAATTCTTTCCATGGTATTTGATATTGAAGATGAGAGGGGCGTGGTGGCTGTGATGAGTGGGGGGGCAACGGTGGTCTGATGTTTGAGGTTCAGGTGAAGATAGAACAGTGGCGTTCTTAGCCTTAAATTGCCCTAAAATTGTTTTCAAAGTCTTGATTCTCAGTGTGTTATCAGCATGGGGAGGAGAGGGGATTAGATCCTCTTGAACACTTCATACTTAATTAAGAGATTAACAAGTTGCCTGTGGTTTTCTTGCATCGCATCGTGCAATTACAGGGAACTCTGAGGGAACTTCCTATGTATTGCAATTCGCAAGATGCAAAATGTCTTAATTCATAAACATTAATCCATTTTAAGAGATTAATTTGATGGTTAATAAAACATATCGTTTTTTTTTTTTTTTTTTTTAATTTCATCTATTTGCATGTAGAATTCACTCCTAAAATGACAAATGATGCCCTAATAGTTCAGGAGAGTGTTTGGAAACATGATTGTATCTGTGTTTCTTAAAAATTTAAATTTTTTTATTAAAAATTAATGTTTTGTATATATTTTAGATCATTTTAATGTGTTGATCTTAAAATTAATTTTTAAAAAATAAATAAAAAATATTATTCTAATGCATTTCAATATGAAAAACACTTTAAAAAACAACCGCAATCATACTTCTAAATAGATAATAAAACACACATAATCTTTGAAGAGGATTAAAACTTTTATATTATATGTTTTTTTTTATGATAATTAATTCAAAGTTTCACTTCATAATTAAATATAGTTTTAGTCTTACAATTATGTGAAATCTTAATCCATAACCATCTCAACGATTATAGAAACCAAAACCTTATGAAATGTCTAGAATTCAAATCTTTTGGGTTTGTTTAGATACTATTAATTATAAAATATCACTTTTGTTTTTTTTAAAGAATATAACATTAAAAATTTATTCAATCAAGTTTTTATTTAATTTTTCTAGAAATAGATTTTAATTTCCATATTAATTACACTTCAGTCCTTATTTTCTAAAATTTATTTATAATTAATTTATGCTTGATTAGTCCTTCTAATTTTATTTTGTTTTATCAATGATTTTTAATGTGTATAATCAATTATATTTTTAATATGTTAGTTCAAATATAAATTATAATATTAAATAAGTTCAACAATTTAATTTATTATTAATTCAATAAATTAATTTATTTATATTTAAAATGCAAGTAAAACGCCTAGTTAGAATTAGAACTTAGCATTTTCTATATAAAATAACTTGATACTATCAAGTTTAAATATCATTTATACAATTACAACGTAAATCTTTTCATAAATATGAATCATTTTTTTTTTATAAAATCATACTGGTCAGTTTATTATACTTATTATTTAATAAATATCTATAATTTTTACCCAAAATTTCTTCTTATAAAATTAAAAATCAAACATAATATCCTTTGTGATGCAAAATGATCATATCATACCATTTTTCTTCCAACAGTATGGAGGATAAAACATCCCTTTCTACTGCATCATACAATTTATGTACTTGTGGCCTGCAAGTTGCCCTCATAGATAAGAAATTGATAAAACATGCTAACAAATATTGTACGCAAAGAAACGACGTGTGTTTGTGTATGTGTGATCAGAATTGAAGTCAATTGCAGCTATCACAGGTAATTAACAGATTATTAATTAAATACAAGATGGCTAATTGTCCCTTTCCAACTATCACTATACTTGACGCTGAAAGTTTTATGCCGCCAGCATGTTCATATATATATATATATATATATATATATATATTATTCAAGCTACTATATATTAATTCCTATAGTTAATAACAACTTAGTTCCTGTGATTTAATGAAATGAATTAATTAGGCATCATAGTCTTAAAAACCTATATATTTTTTATTCCGATACTGTATTAATGTCTATTTACTACTTAGTCCTTTCATCAATTTTGCATTCTTTTCCTTTTCTTTTTTTTTTTGAAATATATAAAAGAGAAATTAGTAAGATGGAAATTTTTGATGGGAAAGAAAACATTTTAGAAAGAGAAAAATTCTAAATTGAGGATGATCAACATAGGATATTTCTATTTGTATTTATTAACTTTTTATAATGATAAATCTTTTCTTGATCACTTAAATACTTTTATATTATTATATATTTTATATCATACCCAAATATCTACTCATATTGACTAAAAAAAATATTTTTGTTGCAATAAAAACTTTTATAATTATAATTAATCACTTTATAATTTTTTTCATAAAATATTTTTGTTTAAAAAAAAAATAATAAAACCACGAAAAACATTACTTTGAGATACTAAATTAAAAAAGGAAGTTCACATTTCCTTCATTACAAATTTTCCAGACATGTTACTTTTATATTATTATATATTTTATATTACATGTGCATTTTGTCCTTCTTATGTAGACTTTTGTGTTTGTGATGGCTTAGAAAACTTGAAACCTCATAAAGAATTAATCTGTCATGTCAATCCCAGTTCTCCTCACTCCCTTCGTCCTCTCCCTAGTTGGGAGGCTGAAGCATCTGCATCTGCATCTTCATCTTCATCAATGGATTTAGGGTTTCAGCTAACTTGGAGTCCTTTTGAATTCATTTACTAACCCTAACCATGTCATATACAAGCGAGCCTTGGGTCCTAATTCCAATCCAAAACTAAGAGAAGAGCCCATTGTAAACTGGACTTGTCCACTGTTAATCAGATCCATGATTAAAATCACAAGCTTTTTTTTTTTTTTTTTTTTTGGATGAAGTATCATCTTAATTTATCTCTATTAATAAGTAATCTTATACCTACCTAAGATTATTTGTCTGTTTAAATATTATGCTAAATCATGAATAATACAAAATAGGTTTTATAAATTATTCCGAATCAATATAGAAATTTATTGATGTTTTATTTTCACTATCAAAACTTTAAAAGATGTTTTAAACCAAGCAAATAAAAAGCAAAATATTAAAATCTTCAACTTCATAAATTATTAAATTCTTTCTTATTTACTTTTATAAGAGATCTTTGATTATTGTCTTGGTAATTGTTAACACTTTAAAAGATGTTATATTTTTTGTATCCCTATCCTATATTAATCGGGTTAATATTTTCCCCGCCGGGTTTGCTGCAGGTTTAAGGATTCCCTTTTAATAAAAAAAAAAAAGTACTTATAATTAATATTTAATAGTTAATATCCAATGAATATATATATATATATATATATATATATATATATATATATATATATATATATATATATATAAACTTAACATGAAACACAACGAGAGGATCTCGATATATGAGAGCAAACTGTATAAGGAAAACCATTGATGGCAGCAAAGAAAAGTTGTTTAACTAAGGGATTGGTAGAGAAAAACTATTTTTGTGAGTAAAGGGAGAAAAATAAGAACCATGATATAATGGAATAACACGAAACTACAACACTATTTATCTCGTGTGTTTGGTATTTGTATTTTTTAAAAAAATTTTTTAATTAAAATATATATATATATAACTTTATTACAACAAAATTACCCCTAACATAAAAAATATTAATTTAATATCTTTTTAAACAAAAAATAATTCAAAAAACATTTTAAAAAATAAATTATAATGTAACAAGTTATAAGGCAAAAATAAATAGTCAACCTTGATAATTGATATCTTCATGAAATTAGATTTTTTTTTTATTTGGTTAAGTCTCACCATAGTCCCTTACAACTTTAGTCCCAGGCTCTTATGTCAAATCTAAAGCATTTTCTAAATTTGTATTTAACACAAACAAATTATAATTTAACTTATAATTTTCAAATAAAAATTATAAGAAACCCTTATATTTTCTTAGAACACAATAAATTGTTTTTAATTCCTTTCAAATAACTATTATATAAAGCGTGTTTGAGAGTGTAGTTGCGGTTACTTTTCAAAATATTTTTTACTCAGAAATACATCAAAATAATAAATTTTTTTATTTTTTAAAAATTATTTTTGATATCAGCACAATAAAATAATTAATATGAAAATACCAGAAAAATATTAATTTGAAATAAAAAAATAATAAAAATTTTTCAAATTTTTTCAAAAACGTTTTTAAAAAAGCAAAAAAAAAAACAAGGTGTTATAAGACTTCATTCTAAAACAAATAAAAATAAAGACACTAGATTGCAAAATACACTAAAGTTAAGACATTGAATAAACAATTTTGTCCCTTTTCCTACACTAATCTTGGGCCGCTAATTCAACATGGGTGAGCTGTAAATTCCGCTAATCACGCAGCGTACGAGAAAAGTGAGATTTCATTGATTAAAAAAAAATGTAATTTTATTTTTTAAATAGATAAGTTGAACTTTGAGTGAAAGACAGAGAATGTTTTCTCATTCAAATACAAAATAATTTTGGCAATTGGGTGTCTATGGTTTGGTTCATTGGATAACAAGAATCCCTTTGTCCATTATCAAGCCAATTTTTATATATTATTTTTTATTTTTAAGAGAGAGGGATACGTGATAAATTTTTACTATTTATAATTTTTTAAAAACATATAAAATTAACTTTTGAAAAAATAAAAAATACAAAAATCATAAAAAAAATCCGTTTTTTTTTATTATTTACCCCTTGATTTTTTTAAAAAAAATTATGAATGTTTTATCTAATTGCAGAGAAAAAATAATTTGTTTTGTTTTAATAAGTAAAAATAGTATTTTTAAAAAAAATTACTTTATTTTGTTATCATAAACTAATTAGCTAGCATTAAAATGACAATTCGGGTCATGAAAAAAAAAAAGGACTAATAATATGAAAGATAAAGTAATTATAGTATTGATGAAACAATCTTGATGTTTATAAACATGTGATGTCTCGTAGGCATGATCTCTTAATTTACTTTTCTGTGAAAGTTTTGATATTTATGTGCTTGAGTTTTTCTATTTTTTATGTAAAATTTATTTCTTGTTTAAGTTTTTCTTTGAGTTTATAAATCGAAATAAGAAAAAAAAAACCCAAAATAAATAAATTAAAAAATTCTATATGCGAATAAATAAAAAATAGAAAAAATATTTTTAAAAAATTTATTATCAATTTTATTTATTTTTAAACTGGAACCAATAAAATTCTGATAAATGTCTTGATGAAGAGATTTCTATTATCTAAAACACTAAATCATAGACAACTAATTATCCAAATTAGTATAAGAGAAATGTCTTTGCAAAAAAATTATGAATCTCTTGCACTAACCTTATTTAAAAAAACTATTTAGTATTATGATAGGGTTTTTTTTAACCCAACTACAAAGAAAAAATCCGTTTGATTAATCAAATAACTTCTGTTTTTTACAATGAACCCTAAATATAATTACATTTTAAACTCGAAATTTTATAAAAGTTAAAATAACATATTTTTTATTTATAAATATATTTTTTTATCTATTTTACATGCAAAATTTTATTTTATAATAATTTTAACCAAACACCTACTTTTTCAAAACTATAATTAAAATTACTTTTAAAACAATTATAACTATAAAAATTCCAATAATATCAAACACACAATGTTAGCATTATGCCAATATTGTTAGAGAATAATATAAATCATATCCTGAAATTTTGCATAATAGTTTAAATTTTTGAGTTAAGATGGTTCTTTAATATGGTATTAGAACTTTGATGACCAAGCGATTACGAGTTCGAATCTCATCATCCTCATTTGTTTGATAAAAATTAAGCACAAAGTAATGTAGATATATACAAGTTTTAAGCTCAAAAAATTTTTACTTAAAAAAAATATGTTAAAAAATAATATAAAATCATTTTTATAATCTCATTTGATAGTTTAATCTTTTAAATTAAAATAGTTATTTAACAAACACATGGTTTTGATTTAGCGAATGCCCTCTCTCCATTCTAGTGTAATCATATGGCTTGGAACAATTGGATTCTTTAGTGCACAGCACACCTCACCTACCACTTCTTTTTAACTCGTCTTTAAGTTTAGAAAAAGCCCATCTCTACTAATGATTACGAGCACGAGCTTAAAGCAAGTAAATATATAATGATTGCTATATTAAACTCGGTTTTAGCATCAGGCCTGAAACATAATGATTGTTATAATTGCTGCTATCATGCCCATCATGATTAACACTAGATCCACCTTTAACGTACCCAATATATATAAGAATTAAAGAAGGAAAGAAAGAAAATAACCACAACACTTGAAGAACACATCGCCACCAGCTCACAGCATGCTCAAGAGAGGTGCTATCTCTGTATCCATGTTTTCAAACTCCACCGTGTTAGTGGGGTGGTGCAGGGGACGTAGGAGGCTAAGGAGGCGGAGAGTTGGCACTATAAGGCTAGGGAATAAGAGGCGAGGGTTCTGCCTCGTGTCACGGCCGGTGATCCAGTGGGGTGTCATGGTGGCTCCCCTTCGAATGCTGAAGAACATCATCATGGATATGGCACCTAATGGCCGGTTCATTGAAGCTTATTACTTGTCTTTACCCTTTTTACGTCCACAAATATTTCCTCTATGTTGACTCTCTTGGTGTTTAATTTCCTTTTTCTTATTTAATTTTTTTTTCCCCTTTCTCTTTTCAAATTGTGTATTTAACATCGTTCAGCAAATTAATCCACAACAATAAAAGCATTATTTGTTGTGTTTTTATTGGCAAAATACTGGTGCAATCATAGCGTATCGTATTGACAAAGACATTATTTGTTATATATATATATATATAT
This sequence comes from Populus alba, assembly GCF_005239225.2. Lineage (NCBI taxonomy): Eukaryota > Viridiplantae > Streptophyta > Magnoliopsida > Malpighiales > Salicaceae > Populus > Populus alba. The sequence continues at coordinate 14,707,029 of NC_133285.1, read as the reverse complement.
ATACTGGTATATATATAAAATGGTGAAATGCTGGTGCAATCAAAGTGTATCGCACTTAGAGTTATCCAACTGCTGCTTGTATAATGAAATATTTAATATATTATAAAGTATCCATCAAAGAGCTGGAAATCTAAATGAAGGAGCAGCAGTAGAATTAATTGGATTAGCATAAACATGGATGGTTAAAAACAAGTATCTTGCTCCCTCCAGGAGTATGTTGATGTTCTTATATGTGAAGTTGAGTGCTTAGAATAGAGTAATGTTCTGATAGAGATGTTAAAAAAATACGTGTAAAGATGAGATATTAGAAATTAATGAGATTAATTTGTGTTTGATGAGAGATCATTGATAAGATATAAATTTTGATTTCATCTTTATTCGATGATTTTGTAATAAATTGTGCTGAATGTATTGCGTTGGAATGTGATTTTAAGCTTCTTCTTCTTTTCTTTTCTTTTTTTTTCCAATTTGATTATCTTTAAAATGTATTAATAGCTATATATTTTTTCAATTAATGGGAAAAATTATTGTTTGAGTAAAAAAATTAGACATATCCATATATAGTAACATCTTTTTATTCATTTGACTATCCTTTTTAAATAATTTTTTTGGTAATATTCGATGATTTTGTAATAAATTGTGCTGAATGTATTGCGTTGGAATGTGCTTTTAAGCTTCTTCTTCTTTTCTTTTCTTTTCTTTTTTCCAATTTGATTTATCTTTAAAATGTATTAATAGCTATATATTTTTTCAATTAATAGGAAAAATTATTGTTTGAGAAAAAAATTATACATATCCATATATAGTAACATATTTTTATTCATTTGACTATCCTTTCTAAATAATTTTTTGGGTAATATTTGTCCGCTCAATAGCGAAAAGAATTATTATTTTAAGATTCCCACACTAATTCTTTTTCCATTTAGGTACTAAATATTTTTTTATAATTAATATTAAAAAAAAACAATTGTTTCGAGAAAAAAACTAAAATTCATCCTATTTTTTCATTCATTTATTATTAAATCAACCTGATGAAATGAATGTATATATTCAATAATAAATTATTCTACTTAAATAATTAATTATTATATAGATAAAAAAGGAGAAAAATGTGAGGGATTTACAAAAATAAAAAGAAATATACAAAAAAGAAATAAGAATCTGAAAGAAAAAATAAAAAAGTAATCTGGGCCTGGACAAGCCATCCCAAGCCCACTTAGGCCATTATGCAGCCTAGGAATGAATATTGGAAAGGAAAGGCAAGGTCATCCACGTTATCCGTCTTTTTTGAATTTGGGCATCTGCATCGGATATAGGTGATTAATATTGTGTTTTATTTTTGTGTTTAAAAGGTATTTTTAAAAGAATTTAATTTTTTTATAAATTTAAATTATTTTAATATATTGATATTAAAAATAAATTTTAAAAAATTAAAAATTATTATTTTAATATATAAAAAATACTTTGAAAAAACGATGCTATCATAATTTCAAATACTATTTAAATGATTATTTAGAAACGAGTTAAATATTGTTTTTAAAAATATTTTTTTATTTAAAATGTATTAAAATAATATATTTTTTATTTTTTAAAAATTTATTTTTAATATTAGTATATTAAAATAATTTAAAAATAAAATTAATTTAATTTAATTTAAAAATTATATATATTTCTATATATATATATATATATATATATATATGAAATCTTTGCTTCAGCTTCCTTTTATCGATCAATATTTAAAAATTAACTTCAACCAGTACTTATTATGGCTATTTTCTCCCAAATTACTTGTCAAATGATACATAATATCCCAGTGTCCAATAATTCAATAATTTGAGCAGTGTTTAATTATTATTTTGTAATGGGAAAAAACAAAGATAGTGGTCTTTATTTATATTTTTTGTTTTAAAATATAAAAATGCATTTCAAAATTATAATAAAGAATTGAGAATTTCTATTTTTTCTTTTTATATGTCCATTTCATCTCAAAACAACTAACCAAACCTAACTCAAAAGTTAATAATCATGTAACAAAATATTTATTTTAAAAATTAAAAAATAAAAAATTGCAAAATTCCCACAACTAAAGGTCAAATTCATTGTTTGGATCTTGGTGCCAAGAATGCTTCACTTTCACCTCAGGGCACAGAATTACTTGAGAGGTGAGATTGAAATCAGAAATAAAGATGTTATGCATTTCTTCATACTTCAATTTATTCTTTAAAGTTTGTTTGTTTTCATGATATTAATCCTTGGAGATTCAACTTGATCATTATGTTTCTCAAAGTTACCATTTAGAGTTTAAAGAAACTACAAGAAAATAATTTTTTAAAACATGTTAATTGAAATTTTTACAATCCAATAGAAAAAAAAATTACTTATTTTATTTTTTATATATATTATTAAACTTGGACATCAATTACATGATTTGTAAATTCAAAATCGAACTTGACTAGGTTTTATGTCAAACTAGATAAGACTTGATCCGGTCAATTTAATCTAATGTAATTTATGTTTTTAAAATATAATTTTATTTTAAAATTTTAAAAATATAATTTTAATTTAATAATATTTTAAATTAATTTACCTATTCAAATCGAGTTTTTCGATTATAAAAATATTTAAAAATATAGTAATAATTGTTTTTTAAAGTAATTTTTTACTTAAAAAAATATCAAAATAATATATTTTATTTTTTCAAATTTATTTTTAATATTAACATGTTAAAAAAAATTTAATAAAAATAATTTAAATTTTAAGAAACAATAGATTGAAATTTATTCCTAAAACAATCCTTATCGAGAATACTGTAGCCGTTAAAATTAATGATAAAAGAAAAGTGAAAAATCGAAAACCCAGATAAGCATAAACCTTATCGATTTCTCCTTTTGATAGTCATCACCACATCGTTTTAGCCTTCGAAAAACCGACGATATCTCCATAACAAAGCAAACAAAAAATGGCAATGATGCTTTCCTCCCAAACCGGCGCAGTCCTCCGCGCCCCATTCCTCCCCTCCCACTCTAACCTCTCCCGCCGCCTTCCTCTCAGCACCACCACCACCCTTTGTCTGCCATCACAAAACCCCCTATCTCTCGCTCTCAAGTTCCCTAAATCATCACTGTCTCCGACTATCACCACCAAACAACGTATCCATAGGGTTCACCTCTCCCCCCAATCCACACAAATCCCTACCGAGTCACAACCCCAGCTCATCGGGTCAACTCGAACCGTCGCTACTATCCTAACCCTAGCTCTCTCTCTCTCACGCATCTTCGTCACTTCAATCCAAAATTTCGTTATTTCACATAATCTTTTCCCCACTCCTGATCAACTCATGGCGATTCGTTCTCTACAAAGCAACCTGGTTCACTCAGTGGGCCCCTTTTTCTTCGCGGCGCTTAAGGACCGTCCTACCGGGTATTTAAACACCCCATTGACAGTGGTTGCGGCCGGTTTGGCTAAATGGCTTGATATATATAGTGGGGTTTTGATGGTCAGGGTTTTGCTTAGTTGGTTCCCTAACATTCCTTGGGACCGTCAGCCCTTATCAGCTATAAGGGACTTGTGTGATCCTTATTTGAACTTGTTTAGAAATATAATTCCTCCAATCTTCGATACTCTTGATGTTAGCCCGCTTTTGGCTTTCGCGGTTTTGGGCACACTTGGTTCCATTCTTAACAGCAGCAGAGGAATGTACTGAAGAGGAATCGCTTTGCAAACCAATTTTACCGAGTAAGCAATAGGTTTTAAAGTTGGCTTCTTTTCGAGCTTTTGGAATTGGGAGTGTTACCTAGTGGCATTGATACTGTAATAGATATATAGATTTTATGAACTTTGTTTTCATGTTAGAATCTGTAGACTTATTTATGTTCCTGCGATTACATGCTTCTTTTATTTGTATTGATGCTGTGTAGCTTGCTTTTTCCAGCCCGTTCTTGATAGTTTGGCAGCATACTTGAAGTTTGATTCTGTTTGTTCATATAGAACTTGATGTTCAAGTTGAATTCTAAATGCTTATCTTTTAATGTTTCTACCCTGAGTGTGCATTCCGGCTCCTCGGGATGGGAAAGAAGCGCAGCTTGTTTCAATGAAACCATGACCTGCAAGTTTTGCATATAATATGTGCAAGTTAAAATGTGAGTTTTGTTCTTTTTTGTTCAAATGAGATAGTGTCTGCTAAATCCCAAACCTCACACTAGCATCATTGAGTGATCAAAATTTTACCTAGGTATATATATTATCGTATTGAATGTGCAATTTTATCATGAATTCTTTGTGCCCATGGTGATAGATTACATGAATTTCCTAGTAGTGAACTAAGGTTCATGAAGATACCATGTGGAGTCTGGCAGAAATATGCTCTTTTAGGTTTGTAGAACATGCGAGCACAAAATGTACCACCTGCTGTAGTTTTTATTAGTGTGAAGTATGTCAAATGGAATGTCTTTCAAAATGTAAGCTATCTATATATGCAGGGAATGCGTGTGTATTAGTTTGAAGAGAGACAGGTTATGCAGGCCATGATCCCTCTCTTTTGACCGAGACCTTAGAAGCTTTTGTTAGAGATGTCTATGAGAAGTTTCATCTTGGTTGGTTGCGATTCTGTCGGCATTGATAGATGCCGTCTTAATTGGATTGTTTTGATTTATTGGTGAAGGGTTTATTCTTAACATCAAGAATCTCCCTTTCTCTAGTATGACAAATATTTTGGCCAATATTATGTAGCTTTCTCCGCCTTTTTTTATAAATCATCTTCGATGTAGTTATGCAATACTTGTTTAGTTCTTGATCTAGCTTCAAGTAGATACATGAAATATATGCCCTAGCTAATGAGCAATGATGGCGCCACAAGCATTCTTAGTTAGGTTAGGTTAGGTTATATTTGACAGAGCAGGGTTACGGGCTCTTTGAATGGGGTTGGAACTTGCATGGACGTATTAAGAACTGTGTTAGAAGTTGACTCACAAGTGATTGGGGCTCATAGAACAGGATGATGACACTTTCCTGCTGGGCATCATTAAGCGTCTTCGATCTCCTTCAATATGAGTTCAAAAATATAATTCTCTTGTGCCTCTGGAGAAGCTAATGCTAGTACATGATCCTACAGCCCTTGCGGTTACAGAACTTTGGTAGATTGCTAGCTGCAGTAGCCAAGGAATGAGAACAATCTATTTGAGCCAAGTCCCATGTGCAATGAACCCTGGAAGTTCAAAATTCGTTCTTCTCTTCGCCAATCCCTTTTTCCTTTGGCAAAACAGCTCGTGATCTAAACTTATCCGTCAAAGCTCCTAGTTCTATATTGAAATGTCCAGGGTTAGGGACATTCTCAAAGTTGAAGCATTGAACATCAACAGATGCTTCAACTTTCCTCTTTGCTATACTTGGAAAGCAGCTGCCATGCCAAAAAGTTGCATGTGTGCATTGGTGAAATTTGGCGCATTAATTTGGATTTTGTTTTGTAAAATTAGCTTAATGAACATAGAAATTTGATTTGTTTAAAATATTTATTTGGTGAAATAGCACTTTTTGACTATGTCACACTTTAAAATAACAATATTTAGTAAGTGTTGTACTTTTGAAACGTGACATGGTCAAACTCCAATTTTCTATCTTAACTAGTCGATCGGTTGGGTCCAATTGTATTAAATGGTCAATTGTTTCACATAAAAATCATAATTTTATGAAAATTTTCTTTTAAATATGAATTATGTGTCAAAATACATAACTATATTCAATTTATAGACTAAAAAATAGACTCCAATTAAAATTTTATAAAGTTATTATTTGCACAAGAGTAAGTGATTCTAATCAGTTAGCTTAAGTCTGCTATAACTAAATGAGAATATGCTCATAATAGATTACATGAATGGTTTAACAGATGTATTTATGGACCAGTGGACCAGTGAAACAAGTTTAGGTCTAAGAGAAAATTTAATTACATCATATTAGAATAACAACTCAAAAATGAATAATTTTTTATTCCACCATCAGATCATGCTCAAATAGATTATGTGAATGGCTTAACAAATGCATTTATAGACTAGTAAAATAGGTTTAGATCTAAGAGAAAATCCAATCACACTAGATTAGAATAACAACTAAAAAAATAAATAACTTTTGATTCAATCGTTAGATCATGCTTAAATTTTTATAGAAATTTTTGAAAAATGATTTTCTATAGTAATCATTGCATTGCTACACGGACTATCAAATCTTTATATATAAAAAATCTCATCGAGACCTCTGGTTTTGATAATTTTAAGATTTTTCTTGTTATTTTTAGAACTTATCAACAAATTTCACTCACCATTACAAATTGATTGACTGGTTGAGCTAGAAATAACTTAGTTTGACTATATCACGCTTCAAAAACGTGATATTTACTAAATATTGTTATTCTAAAGCATGACAAGATCAAACCATGCTGCTTTATCAAAAAGAAAAATTGCTTCCATATCAATTCACCTATATTTTTTATATCATGTGCTAATTTGCTCAATTTATCCCATTATTTTAGCGTCCCAAACTTGCCCTGCTCGACAACCAGAGACAGACACATAGCCTCCAATTCCATTCGTCCCTCTGGTCGCTTGCTCAACCCAACATGCATATTATAGTGCTGCGCCACGGTAGTAGGCAAGCAGCAGTCACGCACTCGAGCCTTTTTTCTTTTCTCCAGCATGTAAATAGAAAAGGCTCTAATTATTTTCTCTTATCAATACTATATATCCTTGTTTTTGCCGAGGCAATCTAAAAACTGCCAACTCTCTGTAAGAGGAAGAAAATCATGGGGTCAGCGAAAAGATAATAGAGAAATTTAACTTTTTACATGCAGTCTCGGTAGCATCATCCCAACAGTAGCTTCCAACCAGATACAAGGAGTGCTCCCTTGTGCTTACAGGGTACCAATTGGAGGTGCTAGCTAAAGTACCCACAGATTTATGCAGAAAAAAAGGTCAAAACACAAAACCTCCCATGCTGAACTGTGCTGCAGGCTTGTGTTGTACAATAAAGCTCTCATCTAGATCTCAGAGATGACAACCACAAGGAAATTAGTGTTGAAGTGTGTTTATATACAGGTAGCTCGTGATTTTTGAATTTCAGGGTGCACGAATCCTATTTTTTGCCAAAGTATGAAAGAAGTGTTGGCTGTTTATCATCAACGCTCTTGAGATTGGCCTTCTTTGCTGGACTTGCCCGTGGTTTGACAATTTCATCTGTCTTCAGCTTTGAACCAGCCAACTCCTCATGGTCGCGTTTTGTTTTGCACTTCGTTTCACCCTCATGTGAAAAAGTTTCAAGTTCTGATTTCAAATCACAGTCCACCGTTTTAGAGGAGCATGGAGTTTCTAACTTCTCTTCGCTTTCAGTCTCCTCTTTCACACTTTTTGGCTCCAACTTGAGAGATTTGCCATGTGTACTTTCTTCAGGATTTGATTCTTCTTTAAATTCCTTTCGTGAGAAGAACTTTAAGATAGTACCCTTTTCCTCCACCTTCAAATGTATCTGCAAGACATGCTGAAAAATTATAAATAGTCGATTCGTTGAGAGGAATAACAAATTAGGCACATGTCTAATGAAAACAGCGAGGAAGAGAAACACCAATATACCACAGCTCATCACTAGCACCATAGTTTTATTTTTTTCCATTTTCGAGAGCCAAATAATGAAACATTACAAAATATTACAGAAAAGGTAGACTTTCCGCACCTCTTTAATGCACTCTGGTCCATCAAAAGATGGCTTACCCATCGCAGGTGTCACTGGGTACCATACCTGAAGATTAAAATTGGTGTTAATGAAAGGTAATGTGGAACCATTCCTCTACTAGCAGATGGTATTCACATCTTTTCTTAAACAAAGAGAGCTCTTACCAAATCAGACTGTTCATAAGGCTTGAGCACCGTATCAAATTTGGAATTGGAGGAAACACTTAGCCATGTGTCAGTTGCTTCCTTGTCACCCAAAATAACAGGCATCCTGTCTGTAATACGAGTTAAAAATTTCAGTACTCAGTAGCTCAACTTCAGCAAAGAATGATACAAACTGAAATGAGAGAACCAAATTAAAGAGTTTTTGACAACCACATTCAAGGAAATGATTTCTTCATCATCAACATTGCAAGCATGAAAGCATAATGTAGCTGTAGTAAGACTCCAGTTCCATTTTTTCATTCACGATGCACAACTCATTAGTTGGATGATTTCCATGGTTTTGCAGCTTTTATCATGATATATGAATTGCCTGAGAATTCATGGCCCGACCTTCTCCCATGCTTCTTGAACCAACCATTGAACATTTATGGCGCATTTGTTATAGTAAAGAAAGGTAATAAAACAGTCCAAAAAAGAACCTGCAGCTTCCTTCTCTGCCATGCTTATATGATTAGAATTACTGCTGTAATAAATGTTCCCTAAGATCTGGAGACAGACAAATAAACCCTAGCATACCATGAATGCTAATGTAGTTGCCAGTCAATATTTGTGAGTGCAGCAACTACTGGAATATATCTCTTTGAACATTCTATTTAGTTCCGCATATGTGATTCTTAAATGATGAATGCACAGGACTTTAGATTTCATAAATCAATTCAGAAGGCACTGGAAACTGTGATTTGGTTCATTTTCTGTCATCATAAGACTACAAAATCTGACATGTATAAGGACCTCCTTGTTTATCTAACATGCACTGTTTAGTGTTATTGAGGAAATAATATGATAGCATACACCCATCTCATAAAATTGAAACAGACAACATGAATGAACTAAAACAAGCACCACTCACCATGCAACCATTGTATAGCTGAAGATGCAGCAGTAGTGACTATAGTAAAGGTGTAAAGTATCTCGCCTGCAGAAAAGCATAAAGTAACGAGGTCATCTTTAACAGTTTATGCATTATTAGGGAACTAACCATAGACCAAAAACATCATCAAACTAACACTAAGAACAGCACAAGCATCTTATTTTATTCACTGGAAAGCTCTGCTTCAAGTTCCTAGATGTGATGGAAGTTAATAATAGGATTGATAGACATCTTGTTAAGAAGCTAATTTTTTCAACAACTCATGTCTTGAAGAAGTATGGAAATAGTATTCACCTTCAGAGTTCTGCCATGAATCATAAAGAGCAGCAAACACAAGAGGCCGACCATCCTTGAAATGAATGTAGTAGGGCTGCTTTTTTGACCCATCTTTTTTCCACTCATAGAATCTGAAAAACCATTTGAAGCATGAAGCATGTGACATATCATTTAATACAGTAATACATAACTAAGCTGAAACTTCTATTTCCAAGTGCATCAGTGAACAAAAATGCACACATATTTACTTGGTATTCAAGTAAGCACAAAAAATGTTGTTGTAGTATGTGGCTCATAAGCAGATGAGTGAAGCGGAGTGCACTGAGAAAATTACTAATACTCCTAGGATGGCTAAGTTCTACTATAAATACATATTATGTAACCGTAATTTGACAAATAATGAAATAAAAGCTCTTCGCTTCGCTTCTGTGATGTAGTCACATTACCAAACCACATTAAATCTGTGTTTTTTTCTTGTTTTCTCTCATGTGCAATATTCATTATTACTGCTGCCGGTTTCACAACAAGTGCAAATTAGGTTAGGGCAACTTTAATGTTAACAAAACCAACTATAGTTTAGAAAGATAACATAATCAGTATCACCAGCGTTCACAAATGCCTATTCAAAGTCGGAAGATCCGCTTCCGCTACCGCCACCGCATACTTTACGTTAAAATTCACTCAAAGCAATCCACAAGTAAAATATAGAACTGATAATTGACGGTAAGTAATCATAAGCAAACCAAAGGGTACAAAACACACCCTTCTACTGCAACAAGACACCTGCTTCTCGGAATCAGGCCACGAAAAGAAGCCTTTTCGCTCAGTGATTCAGATCGTGCATTAAACTGCATTTTTCCAGTCACAAATTAAATTAAATCATGCAAATTTTCTAAAAACAAAAATATTTAATAATTAATAACAACAGTATAATAATTAAATACAAAAAACCACAATACATACATCTATACGTATACACATACATAAATACATACCATCTTGTAGAAATCTGGTTTCTCAGATTTCTTAGTGAAACTAGGAATTAATCCCCACTTCATACAGTGGATAGCATAACCGTCCCCACCGCTGGCGCCGGCGCCACTGGCTGCGTCGTCTCTACGGACAACCGCCAAATTCGAACCCGGTGATGCGTTGTAGGATGGGCGGTACCTAAAACGAAACTCAAAATATATCAAACAACAAGCCAGCACTTCAATAGACAGGGAGAGAGATTACCGGTCCATATTGACAGAGCGGACGCTGGCGGTGTTGCGGTGGCATGCCCTGGGGATGTCGTCGGCTCTGAGAGTGCAACGCGCTCTACCGCACATCTTATCTTTTCCTTTCTGCTGTGCTGCTCCCTCTTTCAGTTCTCCTCGTCGATTGCAACTGCTGACTTTCCTCTTCTAATGCCTCCGCCCACCTGATTTCGTTAAGGGGTAAAATACATTTACGGTCCCTTAAGTCTCAACACTTAGTCATGATTGCCACTATATATTAATCTTGATTATACAGGATCTTATACTTGTAATTGTTGGTCAGTGTGGTCCTTCCTTCTATTTTGTTGTGAGAGGGTGACTAATAAATGATGTCAATTTTATATTGTAAATGATTTTGATTGAGCTATTTAAATGGATCATTTTTTTATATTTTAAAAATAAAATAATATTTGAAGGATATTTGTGTCTTTGGAACTTAGTATTTTAGATTCTCGTTTTTTGTAATATGAATTTTCATTTTGGCTCTTCTTCTTTTATTTTTTATTTTATTTTAAATTATTTTTATTTCATCATAGATTAATGGGATATAATAAAAATAATTTATTTCTTAAAATTAACACCACAAATATGACAATTCTGGAAAGAGAGACAATGCACAGCCAATAATTGAAATTAAAAGGTGTTGATGGACTAAATATAAAGACAAGGGACTAGTATGATCAATATCCTAACCTTGAGGTACCATGAAACTATTTACAGGAATATGAGCGGGAACAAATTGGTTTCTTTTTTTCTCTTGTGCTGCGTGCAATGCTGTAGAGACCGAACGAAGCGGACCGTTCGATTTTCTTTCTCGAGATCGCGTTTGGATTCCGCTAAGTATAATGATGCGTAATTTATTAGATTATGATATGTTTTCTTTGTATATATAAAATATGATGTGAAATATTAAAAAAAAAATAATAGTGAATATCATAAAAGATGTAGCTGATTTATTTGTAATTAATAAAAAAATAGTTTTGTGTTTAAAAGATAGTTTTTATTAATAAATAAAGATATAAATTGTAATTAATAAAAAAAAATGGTATATAAAATAGTTTTGTATTTAAAATACATGATATTTTTAATAATTTCTCATGATTATTATGTAACGTAAAGGGCTATATTTTATTATTATTGACTATAATCTATCTGATTATTATTTATTTGATTATTATGTAACAGAGAGACTACCTTCCATCACGTAGCTTAAAATCTCCCAATAAATAAATAACAATTATATGTTTTTGAAAAAATTATAATAATAGCTAAAATGGCTTCAATGTTTTCCTGTACAAATCCACAATGAAACATTAAGCTATCTTTTTTTTTGTCTTCTTCTTCTTCTTTTTTTTACCTTTTACTTTATTTTTTTTAGGCTTTTTTCTTTCTTTCTTTTTCTTTGGTTTTTTTAAACTATATCTTTTCTTTGTTTTTTTTAATAAATCCACAGTGAAACGTTGAAATGTCTTCTTCTATTTTTTTTTCCTTTTATTTGGCCTTTTACTTTATTTTTTTAGGCTTTTTCTTTTCTTTTCTTCTTTCTTCTTCTTTTTTTTTCCTTTTTTTTTTTGCCTTTTACTTTATTTTTTTAGGCTTTTTTTTTTCTTTTCTGCTTTCTTCTTCTTTTTTTTTTTAAACTGTTTCTTTTCTTTGCCTTTTTTTAATGAATGTTTTATTTTAAATTTTTTTTATTAATGTTAAATTTTTTTCTATTTAGTTAAACGGGTCAGTGTTTCACTTGTGCAAATTTACAGTGAAACGCTGAGTTGTCTTCTTCTTCTTTTCTTTTTCTTTTTTGCCTTTTTACTTTATTTTTTTAGGCCTTTTCTTTTCTTTTCTTCTTTTTTATTTTTTTTTTTTAAACTGTTTCTTTTCTTTGCTTTTTCTAATGAATGTTTTTTATTTTTTATTTTTTGTTAATGTTAATTTTTTTTTTATTTAGTTATTAAATTTTCACGATACAGGTTTGGGGTTGGATGGGTTAACCTGGATTTTTTTTTCTGGTTTTTCTTTTTAATTAATTTTTTCGAGTATAATTCACAGTGAAATGCTTAGCTGTCTTTTTTTTTTTTTTTGCTTTGTTTTTTTAGTTGTTTTTTCTCTTCTTTTTTTTTTTTTTTTTTTTTTTTAATGGATACTTTTTTTTGTTTAATTTCTTTTTTAATGTTAATGTTTTTCTATTTAGTTATCAAACTTTAATTATATGGGTTCTGGGTTTGACGCGTTAACCATTTTTTCTGGTTTTTTTAATTAATTTTTTTTTTTTTAATTTAGTTTGTTTAAATATTAAATTTTTTTTATTTAGTTATCAAACTTTCATGACACGTATTTCAGGTTTGACAAATTAACCTGGTTTGACGGGTTAACCCAGTTAATTTAGATTTTTTTTCTTTTTCTTCATTAGTTTTTTTTCTTCCTGTAGTTTTTTTTTCCTTTGTTTTTGTTCTTTTTAATTAATATTTTTTTGTTCATTTTAGTTTATTAATGTTATTTTTTTCTATTTAGTTATCACACTCTTATAACATGAATCTTTTTACTCTTAGGTTTTTTATATTATTTTTTTTCTTTTTTTTTTTACTTTTTTTTTAAGTTAATTTTTGTCTTTCAATTTCATTTTTTAATATCGACTGGTCATTAAATTATTGTGATCTTATGAGGGGATTTTACTGTACCCCTCCTTGCAAAGCACTATTCATCGGAATAATGCTTTGCTTTATTTTTTTTCTTTCCAATTAATCTTTTTTTTAATTTTATTCTGCAATATTAATTTTTTTTTTTTTTAATTATCACACTTTTATAACAAAACCTTGTGACAACCAGACTCATATCAAAGGCTTCCGGATTTGATGTTGCAACCAAACTCACTTAAATTTAGGTCATGCAAGTTTAATATTATTATTAATATTATAAATATAACTTTTGGATTAAGAGTAACAAATAGACCCAATGTTTTTAGGTATAACTTTGTAGAAAAACATAACACTCTTAAAATTTTAACTTTTAAAATATTTTTTTATATAAAAAAATTGACCCGTAGCGTAGCACGGGCCACGTTTCTAGTATTTTCTAAACTATGTCAAAATTTTTTTTTTATTAAAATCATAATTTATAAATAACCAAACAAATTAGAATAAAGGAAAGGAGTTTGAGAGTCTGATATTAGTTATTTTTCATAAAATTTTTTATTTTAAAATATATTAAAATGATATTTTTTATTATTTTAAAAAAATATATTTTTAATATTAACACATCAAAATAATTTAAAAATATAAAAAATTTATTTTAAAAAAATTTTACTCTTTGTAGCACAATATCAAACGGGGATGAAAATGGAAAAGAGTCAGATTACCCGCGGACAAGTCGGGTCAGTATTCCTAACCGGTTCACTCGTTTTTCCTGCTCAAAACTAATCCCGGTTTAGGCACTCACTACACCTTCGCTCCCAAGTCCCAACCCGAAATCCTCAGCCCTACCTTCCCTCATGTCTTCTCTCGTAAAACGACTCCACCACCTATCCCCATGCCTGCAGTCCACCGCCCACCAGCTCCGCCAATTAAGAACCGGGGCCGGCCCAAACAGGCGGCGATCCAAGTCCCCTCCCTTTGCAGCCAAGAAGACTGATGAGAAATCGGACTGGTGGATAGTTGACGGCGAGATGCACGAGATAGGAGAACACGTGCCCCCACGTGAGCGATTTGTTATCCCTAGAGACAACGTCCCAAACAAGCGGCGAAAGCAACTTCGTGAACAGTTCATGCGCCGCACTCGCCTTGTTATCAAGGAATCAGTAAGTGCTCATTCCTCCATGCCTCTTCTGCTTGCTACATGGCGGAGCTAGAAATTCTGGATTGAGGGGGCGAATAAGAAAATAATTGATTTTTTTGGATGCTAAGCTTGTAAAAATGAAGGGTATAATAAAACTTTTAGGACTACAATGCGAAACTTTTCAAATTTTGGGATGCCATGTACCATCCATCAACTAGGTACATCTTTAAGTATGTCATGGATTTACCTGCAATCTGTTTGAGAATTTGACTGGTCGTTTTCTTGCTTGGGTACAAAACAGCATGCTTGACGATTTTGTAGAAAACAAGGGAGCAATGGTGGGCTGTTTAGTATAAAAATGTTAATCTAAGCATGTGCCTGAATTTTGGATTGTGCCCTGTTTTTTTAATTGAAGGAGCATGAACCTTGGTGCAAAAGATACATGGAACTATATCAGGAGCTTAGAGAGAATTGGGAGCGGCTATACTGGGATGAGGGCTATTCCAAGAAAATTGCGCGAGATCATGCAAATTATGAGTCTGCTGAGGATGATGATCAAGATTTTAACCCGTACAGGTTTGTCAATGCCAGTTTCTACCCGCGTTTGTTTTGATTTTTCCCATAATGGTCATTTATGGGGGGATGGAGTGAGAAAGAAAAGGCTTCCCTTAGTTCATTTAGAAAGTCTTTCATTTACCGGTGATGAATATAAACTGTTAAGGTTGTAGTGTTTATACTTTTAGTACCTGATCTATGTTTCTCCGTTTCTCTGCCATTTGTTTATGGTTTATGTCAATCGATTTCTTGTTTTATCGATGTGTAGTTAATGCTGATTTATTTGTTATATGTTCAAATTTTCTCTAGAGACGGATAATCAGTCTTTTTTTTTTTTTGCTTGTTTGCAACAGGAGCAAGCGACCTGAACAGGTGAAGGTACGGATCCTTTGACAACTTTGTTTAAGTTTTTGGCACTGGTACTGGTCATGATAAAGTGATCTCTTTGATACTGATGACATGATATAGATTTGAGCTATTAGCCCTGATTTTTACACCAACTCTCCCCACGATGTTTTTTTTTTTAAAAAGGAAAGAAACAATGAACACCAAACATAATGTATCAGCTTTGCAAACATATGATTTTTATTGTTTTAGGTCAGTTTGTCCTTTGTCACAGGCTACATTGAATTGATTCAATTTGTTATTATAGAAATTTCTGAAAGTTTTATGTTTTAATCATTTCTATTCCAATGGTGGGAAACGTGTGCATGCATGGATGTTTCTCTTTTGCAATAGGATGGTGCAGGATGCAGGAGGCCTAGCTTTTAGTAACATCTTTTTTTTTTCAGTCTAAAATAATGTTCGGGATTTCAAACAGTTTGATCTCCTTCCATTTTTACTGTGAATAAATATGTTGTTATAACATGTATATGACCGGGTCTTGAATTCAGGACCAGGATTTTGGGAGAAACAGGCAAGGTGATACATGGGAAAAGGTTAGCCAAATTCGAGATAAATTTGAATATGACAGAGAGAAAAGAATGAGGGAGAAAGGTACGTTCAATGTATTTAATTTACTCAATGTGTGGTCACTTATATTTCTCGGGATAAATTGGTCAAGGGGTCATTCTTGTAGGTACAAGTAGCTGATATGCTCAATAATAACTTCAAGTTGATTTCTTTTATCAGATTGTTTGTCTGTTAGGCAGTCCATGATTAAATCTTTGTGTTTAGCATGCTCATTATAAATTGCAGAGCTGGAGTTTGAGCATCCATAAGCTTGGTTTTGATTGACTAACAAACATATGTATGTAGACAAGCACCTATATGTATTTACATATACACATGTATACATGTATGTTTTGTGTTTTCTTCTTCTGAAGAGCACGGAAGTATACAAATTTTGCTTCTCTTGTTCAAAGCATTCTAGATAGAAGAGGACATTTCAACATAAAGTATCTTCTTATTTACCTGGTGATCTATTGTAGAATAGTGTTCATGCACAGTTGCAGCCAAGTCAGTGTTTTGTTTTTAAGTGCTCACATCTGATGCTTTATGTCACCTGTTACTGAAATAAGCTCTTGAATGTGCGTGGCATGCATTTGTCGAGGTGCTAAACGATCTGTTTCTCTTTCATAGAATCTTGATTTTATTTACTAGTCAACATCGAATCTCATATTTATGAAAATGCATTATTGTGATTCTGAGTGCACAAACAGTTTAATATAACCTGGGAAAAAAACCCTTCAATCCGCTCACATTACATGAGCAAATGCTTTTGTCAAGCTGATAGTCAGAGGACAGGTTGCATTTAACATACCGTGTCAAGTACAAAAGAAACCAAAATCTTGGATAGCTGGGTTGATCATATAGCTTTCTATTCAACCATGCAAAGGGCAGATTCTTTTTGATGGAGCATTTATCATATAGCTTTCTCCAGTAATGTTTCAGTTTTGGTCATTGAAAACTTAGCTGATTGAGAACCAAAAAACATGTTTGAATATCATATAACTGCAGTTATTTTACATGATCATTCACAATCCTTTTTAAGAGTCCCCTTCAACCAAATTTGTACTTGCAAATCTCATTTATTTTATGTATTTTATTTGCAGCATTTGCGCCGATGAATAGAGGAACTTCTTTTGACTTGCCTCATTCAAACACCCAGAATCGGCCATTTGACACTCAACGATACTTCCCTGATGAAGGGGACTCTTAAAAAGGATTGCAAATGATCATGTAAAGAAGACGTCAATGCAGTTCTACTGTCAAGTTCCCTAAAGTTAAAACCATTGGGGGCTCATAGTAGAGATCTGCAAGAAGAGTATTTAATGGTATTTAGTCCTGAAATCCACGCCATGCACACCGATTGACCATTGTCTACCACACCAGCTCTGATAACACATGGATTGCGCATCATTTTTTAACCGAGCTATTAGTTTTGTGAATAATCTAGCTTATGATGTCCCTTTCATGAACGAATTTGCCTGTAAGCGTAATTTATCTGGATCATTAATTGTAAGCAAGTTGAACTTTGAGGCATAAAGTTTAGAATATTTTCCACAATACATTTTTCCCTGAAGGTGCTCCCGGAAAACTCTATGCTGGTCCTTTGTTCATCGCTGCACCCTTCAGTTTGCAAGAGATTCTACAGATCTTTAACCTTAAATTTGATTATTGTATCAGACTCAAATGTATCAGCTCAAGACAAATTTTTAAAACTCAAAATTAGAATGATTTATACACCAGCTTCCTCTACCTATCACCACCACCGCAATCATTATTAAAAGGAATATGACAAATAAAAAAAATAGAGTAATAGGGGTGGTAGTCGTTGGTTTGAAGCATGCTGGCGCCAAAACTCCCCGTATTGCAAGAACTAAGTAAATGCACACTGGTTTCTTCATACCTTAGCCTGGAAAAGTGGTTAGTTAGAGTAATTTTTGAAATTTGTGGCTATAATATGTAGATGAATGAAGTTCTTGGAAGGATTGCATTTACAGCTCAAGATTGGGTTCGTTATCATTTTGGCGATGGTAGTGTTTTCCTTTTCGTTTGTAACTTGTTCTTGTATTTTCCCATCTGAAATTCTAGAATCAAGATCATTTTTACCAAATATGAGACCTTCAATGAAAATATTTTTCTTTTAAACATATGGCATTGCATGTAGTCCATTTCTCTGTTATATTGGCCAAACATACTACGAGCTACAGCATGTATTTTCGTTACCTTCTATGTTATGCCTGTTATCAATCCCTTTCACTCCACAGAGGGACCTCAAGTGCCTCATCACATTCCAAAGAAAAATGAAAAAAGGGCGTGGACAGAAGAAGGAATAGCACTATATATATGAATGAGAAAGCAAAAGAATATGTGCATAGCATCCGACTCCAGTCATCTACATTTTACCAATTGAAAACTCGGGGGAGACAAAAGGGTCATCTACAACTAGTGGATATCAAGCTCTTAATTAGAATTGCTATAAGCACTGTTAACAGCCGCAGCAGCAGCCCTGCCAAACCTTGATAACTGAGGTTTTTTGTTGGAGAACTTACGATACAGGATCATCTTCATGAAGTCAAGATTTTCACTACTTTCCTTGTCACTGTTATACTCCTCTGACATTTGAGCAGCAGTGCTTCTAGTAGTTCGGTGAAGACGGCACTTGAATGAACCAGCATGGCTAGTTGGTGCACAAACGCAGGTCTTTTTGGAGGCCACAGTTAGCTTGTTTTCAGTCACTTTCATGTTTGCATTGGCCAAACCCTCAACCTGAGGAAGCCAACCCTTCCATTTACTCGCCCTGTTAATGAAAACCATATCATCATTGGAATAAATACGCGTTTGAATGGGAGGTAGTTTTAGTGTTTTTTTAGATAAAAAACATGTTTTTATAGCTTTTAAAGATATGATGTGCATTTAAAGAATGTTATAGCTTTAAAAAAAAGCTATCACACCTCTAAATCAAATACATTCTAAAAAACACACTTTAGGGGAAGAACATAAGGTGGTCATTGTGTGTAAGTTTGCAATTGTGATAATTTTTTACTGTTGTGATTTGAAATAATATAAGTTTTAAATTGTATTTTTTCTCAAAACTTGACATGAAAAAACAAGTATAAACAATTAAAATCAAATAATTTTTCAATTCAAAAGCATCTCGAACCACAGTTAAGTATAAACCAAATAGAGCTTTGTGTATAGTTTACTTGAAATTGATATTTTTTTAATATATTTTTAATAATTTTGATATGTTAATATTAAAAAAAATTAAAAAAAAAAACTAAGAAAAACTTATTATAATATATTCTAAAGCTAGAATACTATTCTAAAATACTATTTTAAAACACGTTTTACACCACAATATTAAATACATAAAATCATTCAAGAAAAAAAGAAGAAGAAGAAGACAAGGAAAACACGTTGATAAAAGAAACCAAAATAGAATCTGAGTAGCAATTGCAACCAAAACCTATGTTCTAAAGGAAAACCTATTGGTATTGGTATTGGTTTTTTTCAAATAAAAAAAATTCAAAATTCATCCACACCCATTAATCATTATTGATCTTGGTAAATCCCACAGTGGCTAAATAAAATCTTCAACTCAAAATCATGGTACCCAGGAAAGAAGAGGCGAGTAGTGTAAGAGATTATGCCATGCGGGCAGTAGGAGGAGGAGGCAGTGGTGGCATGGTGCCTTGGTAATAACATGCTTGAACATGTACCCTATTGATTTCTCAATTTAATTTTGATAAACAGGCAAAAACCCAAAACAATCAACAACAAGAAAGAAGGAATATAGTTTTCTCTTCTCATGAGTTTTATCAAATCAAGAAGTAACTAAAGAATCAATGCAGAGCAAGAACACGTACCAAAAAGTCATTGCCGGAGCTGGGCCGGAATCTTTCGAACTGGGAAAACCAGCGTCGACGTCGGCATCAGCAGCTACGATCATTGTCATTGCACAAAGACTAGTGATGATCAAGTAACAATACCCAACAAAAGATCAAGAAACCAGAATTAACCTTGGAAGAAGAAGAAGGAAGAGGGAACGTGTATAAAATAAACGTAAGAATCGCTCAAAAAGAAAGAAATACCAGAGATTTGTTGTGCTACTAAGCGAAGTAAAACATGCAGACACAGAGAATTTTCCTTGTCAACACAATATACAAGGAACTGATGTCGTGATGCGTGGAGAGGCGGTTTGATTTTATTTCCTTATTATTTATTTATTTATTTTTTAAAAGTAAGGTCTATGTTCTTAAAGTTGTTTACTATTTTCTTAAAATTGATATGACTGTCTTTTATTCACGAAATACCCTCGAATTATATAAGGTTGTAATAGGAAAATTGCTTAAAACTGCAAAAAGTGTTTTAAGAAATAAAAAGATTAAAATTACTCAAACATTAGAATATTAATAAATAAAAATGTTAATTTATATTTTTTTTTAAATAAAATTCTATAATTAAACAGCTCAAAAAAGAAACACACGCTCGAGTTTACAGGTCCGATCGATCCACTCGATGAACCCTAGACCATACACCTCTAATCAAGTGAAAGAGTCTCGTCAGGCAGTCACCTCGCTCGCTGAGATTCCTCTGGTTTTTCTTTTGAATCTTGAAGAGCTCTATGCTCGCGTTCATGGCATTGATTAAGGGATTGGAGACTTTTCAGAATATGATTACTCGACAAGGAAGGAAAGAAGACTGGTCATGATGAAATCTTGCACGCCTAGACCGAAAGACACAGAATTTATTGGGTTTTCTTTCCCTTCCATTACTATTCCTTCTCCCGTGGGGGGGTTGTTCTTTTTTCTCGTGGCTATTGGCTTTCGCTTCGAAAAATGATATTAAAAACCGGTAATAATAAATGTAAAATTATATTAATTAAGGCTAAGACAATATTATTCTTTTTTTAACAATACATGTTATTCATAAGGTAAAAGGAGACAATGAAGAATAAAAATAATAAGGTGAAAGTCTATTTTTTATCATTGGAAGTTGTCGAATATGTCACTCAAAGCTCGTGGCCCTGACATGCCTAGTGTTTTTTTAAATTTAAAAAAATTATTTAAATGTTAAATTA
Organism: Populus alba; assembly: GCF_005239225.2. Taxonomy (NCBI): domain Eukaryota; kingdom Viridiplantae; phylum Streptophyta; class Magnoliopsida; order Malpighiales; family Salicaceae; genus Populus; species Populus alba. The sequence continues at coordinate 14,686,332 of NC_133285.1, read as the reverse complement.
CATTATCATCATCAATCAAATCTATAATTAATTAATAAATAAAAAAAGCTAAAAAACTATAATATCCTTGACCCCAATCACTTACTTTTCTTGAATTTAGGGGCGTATGTGTAATTTAACTGTTTATAAAAAAATAAAATAAGCAAGATACCCTTGCGGCCTTGCCCCATTGTGTTGATTATTTTATACTCGAGGATATTTTTGTTGTTATTTTACTATAATTAAAAATATTGAATAGATAAAAAAATTCCTCAACTAAATCTACAATAATTGTTAAACCATGTGAAAAAATGAAAACACCATTGGCTCTAAGGCAAGGGTTATTTTTTTTTGAATGGTTAAAGAAGTTACTTGACTATTATAGTGAATAGTGGATTGTTCCATATTGCTACAAGAAAACTCCCTTTTATTTTAATTATTTTTTATCAGTTTTATTATTATTATCATTGTTATTAGTATTACTACTAGTATCATTATTATTAGAATCATCATTATCATTATCAAAAACAATGTTTCATTATATCAAGTGTTTATATTATTATCAAAACATATGATTAAATCATTATCATAACCATAAAGTTAACACTTATCTGTATGCGAAATCTATCTTTCATATTCATGCTAAGCATGTTATAGTTGATTATCATATTGTGCATGATAAAGTTGCTACTAATACGATTCAAATACCACACCCTTTTCCTTTCTTTTACTAATCTTAGGTTCAAGTTTTGAGTTGAATCTCCATCATCACTTGAGATATTGTATTATAGTATTCTTATAGGCTTGTATATATTTATGAAATGTTTATTATAGTTATATTGTAATATTCACATTAACTATTGTGTGTGTGTGTGTATATAGAAAAGGTTTATCAGCTAATAAGTTAGGTTTCCTAGTTCCTGTTGTTCTCAATTAGGCTACCAGCATGACCTCTTGACTTCAACAAAGAGTTGGAAAAAGAAATGTAAAAAAAAGTTTTCTTTTGAAAGATTTCAAGCACTTGACTATGGGCTTTGATTTTTTTTTTTTGGGTTTTAGATAAAGCAAGGTCTTAAAACCATACTTTTAAAATCAACTTAAAAATCAAGTAAAAAAACAAAGCCTAGGTCACAAATTCAAAAGAGATCAACTCAAGTTACTTCCCTAAAAATTTTCTTTTGAAAAAATATCAAAACAATGCTATTTTAATTAAAAAAATTAAAACAAAATTAATAAATTTTTAACAAAATCATGAATTAAACAAATCATTTCTCTAATTTTTCTTTAACCAATATTGGTTTAAGTTTCTAAATCAACCCGCTAAATTAATATGTTATTTTATAACTAGGTTTTAAACGGTTGATCTTTAAAATCATTGGAATACTAAAAAAAGAAATTTAGTAGTACATTTATTCCTTCTAAAGTTTCAAATTCCAAACTTCAAATAATGTCATACAAATTCCATGGAGGTACACTTGATAGTAAAAGAAGCACTTTGGTGTGATGATACCATACAAATGATCTGATCAGTCAGCCAGCCAGCCAGTCAGTCCACGCACGAGTTACTCTAAATTGGACATGGAAAGGAAAGAAAGAAAGTACTAAATGCAGAGGATGAAATTGCTTGAGAGCCTTTTTCCTTTTCTTTTCCACATAAAGGGGATACAAACTTACCCCACATCAATTAGCCCCCCTTATCTTTTTAAAACCTTTCTAATTCGTCCCTATTTTCAAATGCCATAGAGACTTTCAAAGAACAAAAGAAAAAAAAAAGAACCACCCGAAACAAAAGAAATGAAAAACAACCCTTCACCACCCGGCAACAAGTCTCAGCTAGCTGGCTAACTAGTAGTAATATAGCATAATTTCTGTCACATTAAGGATTAGGTTACGTTTGGTAATGCGGCCAGTAACATACTTAACAGCGTTACCAAACGGGCACTAAATAATATGTGCTTCTCCTCCCCTTACTATAACATATAATATATATTAATATAAATATATTTACGCGGTCCTACAGCCTTCAAAGAGCACAGGTGGGCATCAAGCAGCTTGAAAAGAAGCACAGCCCTCCCCTCTGCAAGAGAAAAAGAAGAAGAAGAGAAAAACATTAAAACTTAATGAAAGTCAAAAAAGAAGAAACTAATAGCTTTGTGAGGTATGTAAATAAAAAGAAAAAATATTTTATAAGCAAAGTAGTAATGGGATCTCAGTTTGAAAGAAGGATAAGAAAAGTAATGTGAGCCCTACCTTTTTGGTTTTTGCATAAAGGAGCTCCGGTGAGATTTTATACAAGTCCTCGTCAACTGGTTTAGGTGTTGGCCTGGCCGACATCGGAGGAGGACTTGGCGATTCCTTTACATCACTTGTCACCGCCCAACTTTGCTCCCTTTTCTCTTCTTTGGCCCGAGGGCGACGCATTTTTTCCTGAAATGTTCATCAATTGTAACCAGCATTTCCCAAATGAAGCTATCAATGGAGCTATAATTAATTTTATATGTGTTGCTGGTTAGCTTAGCCATGGCATCCATCAATGCCCTAGGCCCTAGACTAGCCCTCGTTGTCATAAGACATTGGAGGATTTTTTTTTTTTAATTTTTCTTTTGTTTTCTTTTTCTTGGAAACATGACCCGCACGCCATGATTTAAAAAAAAAATTATAAATGAAAAGCAATCGATCAAAGCTTAGTGCATCCTCTACACATCATATGGCTATGTCCCCTAGTTCATGCCCCCTTTACTTAAACTTCTTTTAATGAATCTTCTTTTCTCCCCTGTTCTTCTTTGAACTTTTACTTGTCACTCTAGCCCCACCACCACCTTTCATGATCCCTTCATTCATGAGCATGAAGAAAGCAGAAAACAAAAAAAACACCCGGAAACTAGGCATGGGGAAATTATATGCTCCCTTTTTACGATTGTTTGATCATGTTAAATAATCATCTAATAATAAAATTTTAAGAATAATTGTTTTTTTTTCCTTCTGAAACAAGGCTAGAAAAACTGTCGAGGGCCAAAAGATGGAAGAAATACAATGATATGCTCCATATATATACATACCCTACGGCGAGGAACGACGATCATGGTAGGAGTGACGACATCATTCTCATAGAGATCACCAGCAACATAGAGATCACGATCTTCTGAGTAACTGTAACGGAGCAGACCTGCTTGCCTGGCTGATTCAAAGCACTGAGTGAAAGGCATGTCATTGTTCCAGTCCCAGCTTCCAAATGCTGGTACATGGCTCCTTGAATAATAATAATCCTAGCCCGCCAAAAAAACCAAGAAGAAGTCAGTGCGTAATGCAATAAGCAAGAGAAGAGAACTTTATATGAAGAGCAAAGAGACAGAAAGAATGGAGAGTTTATATATTCTGTAACAAATGTGTCAAACAAAGAGCAAAGTAGAACAAACAGGACTTACTTCCATTAATGGTGTTGGAGCAGAGAAGCGTTGGAATGTTGGAGACGTTTGGATCGTACTCTTTCTAGTTTGTTTTGTTCTGGGGTGTGACTGCAAGTCTTGTGAGTGCAAGCGTGGGTGCAAAACATCAATTTAAAGGGGGAAAAGAGGCTGAGCGGCTTGTTTGGCATCGTCCTAGTTTTTGCTGTGCAGTTTGAGAGATTAAGTTTAATAAAAGCTATAAACGATGTTTTTTTATTAGCTAAAGGAGAGTTTCCAATGGAATCGTGTAAGAATATAATATATGTTAAGTAACTAAACATATTTAAGTTTATCATTGAAACAACACACGGACCCCATAAACTCATAAACAAACGAAGCCTAGAGCTTGTGGAAAAAGTAAAAGGCATATAGAAAACTTGAACTGGGAGGTAAAAAGGGAAGATAAAACAACTCAGATAACGAAGTTTCACAGTAGAAGACAGGAAAACAAAGAGGTAAGGTCAGACTTCAGAGAGAGAGAGAGAGAGAGAGAGAGAATGATGGGGCAACAAGGTGAGGTTGCTTTTTCTTCTGGGTTTTTTCTTTTTATATTATTATATATCTTTAACTTCTTTCAGGGTTTTCGCTTTGCCTGGCTACTTTGTCGCAGATCATCAGAGAGTGTATATTCCAATGCAAGATTTATCGATAAAGCTGAGTTGGTCTCTTCCTTTCTTGGGGTTCACCACTCTGCAAGCAATTAAGCAAGAAAAGCCTCTCTCTCTCTCTCTCTCTCTCTCCTCTCCTCTCCTCTCCTCTCGTCTAGTCTATCACGTACGGCTTCAGCTACAGGCATATTAGGTACCCTAATCTGGGAGCTTTTTTAACTCTTTTAACCCCACACGCGTAGCCATTTTTGTGTATGGACGCTGCGCTTTGTTTCTGTGCGATAACCGATGACGTTAAGCCTCTGTAGACAAAGTTGTAGGGTTTGGAAAAGTAAAGATGAATCAATTAATGGGTTAATCACTTATGAAATGGTCAACGTCCAACAGTGAACATGTCTTGGAATTGCAGCAGACATGAATCACATGACCAGGGAAGAGAATTCTTACCGCTTCCATAGCACTGGTGATTTTAACTCTCGTTATGGTTTTTCTCAACGCCAATTCCTCATTATTAATGCTAATGTTTGATCTTTCTCTCGTGGTGGGTAATTAGCAAGCACCATCAGAGTATTAACAAATAGTTTGTTTTTGCTTTTTTTTTTAAAAAAAAATGTTTTTTTTTTCTATTTTAAATTAATTATTTTAGGTATTTTTATGTTAGTTTGATGTGTTAAGATATATTTTTTAATATTATTTTAATATAATTATGAGAAAAAAACACTTTGAAAAATAATTATTACCATATTCTCCAACACCTTCTAGTAAATGTACTTGAGTTAATTTTTTATGTGTTTCCTTGAAATAATATTAAATTAATATTTTTATATATATATTTTATAAAATGTTGATTTAAAAAAAATCAAAAAATATTTAAAAATAAAATTTATTTTTAAAAAAATATCATGTTAAACACGTATAACCAGAGAATCATAGCTATATCTGTCAATAAGGATGAGTGAGTATTCGAGTCAATTTTTTTATTAAAATAATATTATTTTATTTTTCTTTTAAATTTTAAAGCTCACTCAGGTTTGGTTTTATCATAAAAAAAAACTTATTGAATTAATGAAATTTAACAAAGTCAATATTTTTTTATTATTATTTAAAAACTCTACACCGGTGAGACTATGAAATAGGAGTTTTCTGTATCATGTCACTGGGACAAAATGGATTTAATAACCGCATAGGAAAAGTACTCCTGCGGTCGCATCCTTTTCAACGGGATATTTTGGAGTAAATGGTTATTATTATTATTTTTTAAGTAGTTTTTATTTGAAAATAAATAAAAATAATAATTTTTTAAAAATTTATTTTTAATATCAACACATTAAAATTATATAAAAGCATAAAAAAATTTAAAATTTTATAAAACATGGTTTTTACAGCAAAAACAAATACCCCAATATACTGCACAGCATCTTTTAAATTTTGTAAATCTGATGAACAAAATAGCTTTTTTCCCCACATTACCAACATTTATTTCCCTTAATTTACAGATAAATAAATAAAAGGAAAGAAAAATGGCAACAAGCAAAGGACCTTTTGCCTTCCCATTCAATTCTTCGAGTCTTTCTCTAAAAAATCTCCAATCCAGTGTTTAGGTTTGAATTCTAACTAATAATAATTAATTATTTTTTAATGTATTTCCTTCAATTAAAAATATTTTTTATAAAATAAATTTTTTAAATTACAATCATAAAAACTATCACAATATTAAATACTCACTGAAACTCTATTATCACATGTTAGCTCTGGAGACACAAGTGTGGCGATTATCTACGTTTATATGAATTTTGATTTCCATATGACTTGACATTAACGTTTAAAATATTAAGTGCGGATATGATAATATAGAAATGTAGTATATGATATTTTTTAAAATAATTATTTTATTTTTTATATTAATTCATTAAAATCAATATAAAAACACATTGAAAAAATATTATATTATTAATATTTTTTTTCAAATAAAAACCATTTTAAAAAATAAAAATTACTGTATAGCTAAACTTCTATATTAATTTTGAAGTTGGCTTGAGAAAAACTAATAGAATCGAGGTTGCTTTCATCATTTAAAAGTAAGATAAAACAGTGAGGGGATAAATTAAATGTTTATATTTTATGAAATTTTGATTTCTATATGATTTGACATTAATGTTTAGAAAAATAGGTGCGGATACGATAGTATGGTAACGTAGTGAATAATATCTTTAAAAATAATTTCTATATATTTTTTATTTTTTAATTAATTTATTAAAATCAATAAAAAAAATCAAAAATATTAGAAAATAATATAAATTATATCTTGAAATATTACTTAACAATTTAAACTCAAAAACTTAAACTCTTGAGTTGAGAATAGTTCTTTAATATGGTATCAGAACTTTTAATAATCAAGTGGTTACGAGTTTGAATCTCATTACCCTTATTTATTTAATAAAAAATCAAGTACAAAGGTAATGTAAACTTGTGCAAGTTTCAACTCTAAAATACTTTCACTTTAAAAGAGATATATTAGATAATAATATAAATTATATTTTGAACTTTATATAACAGTTTAAGTTATTAAGTTGAAATAATTTTTTTTTAAAAAATATTATATTAATATTTTTTTTAAATAAAAATTAAATTTTAAAAAACAAAAATTACCTGAGCGAAACTTCTATATTGATTCTGGAATTGGATTGAAAAAAAAAAATCTAATAGAATCGAGGTTGCTTTAATCATTTAAAAGCAAGAAAAGAGAGTGAGAGGATACTGTGGCAACAGAGAAAATGTGATTTATTTCCTCTATTTCACGGAGATTCTAGCCATTCTCTGCAAGTCAAGTCAAGGGATCTAAGCTCACTGCCCTGTGAACCATGGAGGCTCTAGCCGTTCTGTTAGATAGCTACTTAGCCTTTAAAACTGAGCCAGAATTGAAAAAGCAAACGAAGAATAAAAAATCTCAGAGGGCCCTCTCGATATCCTCGCCTATGCCGCCATGGATATAGAGCAAGCTCTTCTTTATTCTTCTTAGTTTGTCGTTTACAATTAACACAAACAGAGGAAGGGCCATCGTCCCTGCTAGGTTGCAATCCCATGACTCTCTCTCTCTTGCTCGTATTTTGATTTAGTTTTGGGAAAAAAGATGGAGCGAGAAAAAGTTTTTATTCCTCCTCTGAGTCATCAAAATATTATATTTTTTTAAAAAAAATTTCTTGTGTCTAATGAAGCTGGCTTGATTTAAAAATATAATTATAATTGTTTTTTAAAATAATTTTTATATTAAAATGTATTAAAATGATATTTTTATTTTTAAAAAAATTTATTTTGAAATCAGCATATCTAAATGATTTAATATATATATATATATATATATATTTTTCTTATAAAAAAATTAAAATTGTTTGAAACAAGGGTCAGCTCATATTTCTAAACACAGAGTAAATGTTGGGATTTATTATTTAAGAAAAAAAATCAAGGCATCGTTATTATATAATTATATCATCATTAAGTTTTATAAAAGAAAGAAATTATACGAAGGGCTAAGATGAATTTACACACTTATATGATTCATTTTATGATCCAATGAAAGAAAGTGTGATTTGATTTTTGTGCTTATCTTAATTGTAAGGACTCCGTTTGCTGACGTGCGGTGTAGTGCGTGGTGTAGTGTGATGCCATATATATTTTACTCAAATTATAAATTTAAAAATATTTAATTAATTCATTATAATTTATATAAGAATCTCTTTTAAAATTTGATTAAAAAACTATAATTTATAAATTTTTTAAAACTTATTATTTTTAAATCACAACCATTAAAAATACTATGATTGTAAAACATTAACAAAAAACAACTAAAAGAACTTGGTGAATTACTAAGCATATGAGGTGATTCATTATGGATTCAAGTAATGTAATGATAATTTTGCTTTTCATTAGTCTTAACAATTTTCTTTACACTTGGGAACAAAAATGTATGTTTTATAGAATTTAAATGTCATTTGAGAATAGGGCAAACTTGTTGTTCTATATATTTTATGTACAACAGAAATATTATATTGGCCTTAAGAGCTCAAATAATTGGCCTTCGGTCCAAGGGCTTTTGTGTTTTTGAAGATTTATTTGCATAGTTAAATAACGCTTGTGCTAAAAAAATATTAGCACTTGAAGAAGAGGTTGTTATTTCTTTGTACATATTGTATGCACAATAAAATTTTATGTTTGTCGAATGACTGTAAAAAATTAAAGGCTACCTTAGAAGGTTATTTTTGTATTTGCATCATAGTTTTTCATTATGTTTAAATACTTTTAAAGCTTTTTTTAGTAATTTGTATTATTATAATATTAATAAATCAATATAAGAGGCGTACATGTGTTGCACACGCACAGGCGCATTATCCCCCACGCCATTTTATGAGACCTTAGCTATTACTATATCATACAAATTCTGCTAAGTTATTTTTGTATTCGTTTTCTTTTTTGAAGGTCTTATATCATAAATCATGTTTTAGTTAATTTAACTTAATTTGTTTTAAATTATCATTGTTTGAATATTATTTTTTTTATTGAGAAAATTTGAATCAATTTGTGGCATAACATTGACCACCAATCTAGTATACACTATAAAGAGAGGAGATTATTGCATATATCTATCAAAGAAAGTTTTGCTCACGCTTTTTTCATGGATACAATGTAGACTATATTGAAGGCTAGACCTTAGCCATTACTATATTATACAAATTCTGATTGAGCACAATGAAAGGCTTAATATAGTAATGCATGATTCAAGGTTCTGTTACTGCTTGTTTCTCTTTCTGAACACCTTCCTTATTACACTAATTCCTTTACGCAGCAACTCGCTAGGCATCAATTCCATGACTTGGAATCTAATTCCGATTCAAAGCTGCATGCATTGGAAAAATAATTAAGGAAAAAGAGAGTTGCTCCTGGCCAATTGATTTAAGCTAATAACTTATTATATAGTCGGTGAAATGAACAAAATTGGGGAAAAAAATAAAAAAGAGCCAGGAAATAGCTGGTACAAATATCATTATTGATAATAAAATGTTGATCGAATGTATAAAACACAAGCTAGGAAGCTACAAATGTATATATCTGATTTTAGAAAGATTTTAAATTTATTTAATTTTGATCTAAAATATTTAAATTTATTATTTAGTTTTGACTCTAAGCCAATCGAATCGGGTTCATTATTAAAAAAAAAAATAATTTAGATGGAAATATATATATTAGAGATCTTTAAAATGAAAGTAGATTTTTACTTAAGAATATTTGAAAGGTTTAAGAGTAAAATTGATATTTTAGTTATAAATTGAGATTATCTAGAGGTATGTTTTAGATTAATCCTATATCAAAGGGTAGAAATTCAACAATCAAGTAGTTATACTGTATAATTAGCAAATAATAAATTAACTAATTAATAATCTGAGGCACACTTTATAATATAGTTTTCAAGATACTACACGCAGCAGAACAACGCAAAAAAAAACATGGGAGGTGTCAAGAAAAAAATAATAAAAACACATAAATGATAAAAACCAGACACACATATAAGATTGTGATCACCACAACCTCTCCTCATGTAAGATTTCTTTCCTCGTCTTAAATCAAGTCACCATCTTCAGCTTCTAGTTCGTCATCAAAAGCAGTGTTTGGCTCATCTTCGCCAATAATAGGTGAATATTCTTCCAAGTTCTCCTCTACTTGCTCTTCATCCGATTCATTTTTCACTTCCTCTTCTTCGTCATCAGCATCATGCACAACCACTTCGGGTTCTTCAGTTGTGGCAGCTTTTTCTTCAATAACTGGACATGCCTGTGATGAAGTTTCAGCTTTGTTGGTCACTTCTTTGACTGGCTCAGCTTCAACCTGAAATATGAAACACCATGTCCATTAATTATCCTCCCTTTATATATGGGACACACATGAAAATAAATTGTATATACACCAACTAGATCATCTAGCCTGACGAGGTAACTCGATTCAGGATCTTAATAAATGAAAAATCCTATTTTTTTCCTAAAAAAAAAACTTGGATTAACCCCCGGTTGATCCACTACTCTCAGATGTTGCCTCGAGGTGGCTCTTGTATATAATCACTTCCTCTAAATTCTTAAAAGTAAACTCGTCAACTTTCCTTGGTTTTGGACAGTGGTTGGGCGCCGGCCATGATGCGCAAGCTCACATATAAAAAAGGGGTTAAAACTTCCTTGTGTAAAAGTGTTTGAAATAGTTTATAAAATAAACTTTATTTTGTTTTTGAAGGTGAGGAAACTAGGTAGAATAATATAACGAAAGAGAAAAACTATCTCAAAAAACTGTTAGAAGATCATTCTCAGTGAAAACGCTTTGTACAATGGCAAGTAGGAATATCGATAGCATATTTTGAAGCTTCTTCAAGCTCTATGGCTAGCTAGGAGTAGAGGTACACTCCATAGTTCCTGCAACTCAATTTCATACTGAAAAATATTCGCAACTGAATTCTAATTAGATAATAATTGATAGCAGGGAGGGAGCACCTGGGTAGAGGCCATATTGGGAAGCACAGCTAGCGAAGGGCAGGAAAAGGTTTGAAAGAGCAGCACAAGCAGCTTCTGGGAAGAGATGAAATGAAATCTGCAAGGTGTTTGGGGCTATTTATAATGCAGAGCATGCATGCCAAGCATCCATATGCTCTCCATATGATACTCTATGCTCCCTCAACTACATACATCGAACTCACTAGATTCGAAAGCAAGCCTCCAAGAAAATCTGGAATCGAATTCTGTTCATTTTTAGAATGCTAGTGGTCAAGGGAAAGGAGTCCGATCCAACTACAACTAACCATACATGTTAAGATTTATTAATATACTCTATTTCAAGGGGATTCCCATGCGTTAAAAATTAAGAATTCCATTAGAAAATTCGAGTTTCAATCTTTAATAGAGATGGAGTAACCGGATTTAGAATGGAAAGAGAATTGTTCAATATATATTAATGTAATCCAAAATCCACGTAATTAAACTTCTCATTCAACCCATGAAATCAACAACAATAATAAATACTTTTATATATATTAAGTTGGAATGTATATTTTTAAAATTATTTGGAAAAGGAGCCTTTTTAATTAAAAGTATTTTTTTTTACTTAAAAATATATTAAAATATTATTTTTTTCATTAAAATCATGGAAAACACTAAAAACTATTACTTTAATGTTTTTTTAAAGTAAAATGTACTTTTAAAACACATGTAAACACTCGACCTAGGTGATGTGAAAATATTTTTTATTACCAAGTAGAAAACAGTCTATAACGGGTCCGATCATCGCCAACTTAGCTAGGGCAAGGAATACATGAAGATGCAGGAGGATAATAAAAGATAGGAAAAGCAATGCTAATCAATTGATCATATGCCAATATACTCCATAATCAAGAACTTTACTAAGAAAGAACCAGTTCCAATCCACGTTTCAACAATGTATTGGGCAGATTTGCTCCACTTGCGAGTCACGAGGAATTATACGTGGGTCCGAGAGGAAGAAAATATGCAAAGCAAAGGGGTAGTGCTCGTGCTTTAACGAAGACCACTCCCTTGTGAAGGTGCTCTGTAGGGTTCGTTTTGTTTGTTAAGATGTCATTTCGAGGTGCAAATTCTTGCTGTTTTTGATGGATTGATTTGCCGTGGAAGCGCCATACATAGCAGATGTTCGTTGAGAAATCTTCATCGTTGTAATGGGACGATGAAGCACCACAGCATCATTTCATTCTACTCTCGATTTTAGCATGGGGATTGGAATATTGTTTTTGTATTCTTGTTTATTTTGTCTTTATTGTGTTTCGTTATGCTCCTTTAAGATTCTAGTCTTGCGTTATAATACCACATTCATAATTAAGGAGAAAAAAAAAACTAATAGATGTGGCAAATGTATAGTAGCACAGGAGAAAAAACACTTTTTATCCTTTAGATTTTTACATTTTGATCCATTGGGTTCTTTTTTCTTTTCAAATTGCTTCTTTGATCCTGTTTTTATTTGGCATTAGACTTAATAGTTTGTTTTAATTATCTAAATTAGAACATCAAGGAATGTCGAGAAAAGATTTTGTCACTTGGTTTATCGAGATTAAAAAATATTATATTGATTTAAAGCAATTAAAGATTTTTACATCAAAATTGAATATAGGACAAATATTCAACAATTAAGGAGTGAATTGGGGTAGTGAAAAGAGCTCGACCTTTTTTTTTTTTATTATTTTGATCACCTAACATTTTGTTTTTGAATTGGCCCATTCAAATCGAATATATTCCAAATGGAAATGGCGATTTATTTTGGTTGTCTATGTATAGGGGTTTAGTGATGCCGAGGAAACATTTTCTTGCTCGTTTGATGCTCAGTTTCGTAAAACAATTAAGCTTGAGGGGCTAAATTTGCAACCGAAACAATAGTAGAGACGAAAAAGAACTAGTAGGGGATGAATGGCTAGCTTGTGCAACGCACGCGCCAGCATGTGAGGAGCTTTGTCGCGCTTTAAAGGCATGTACGATCTCCTTCAACCTCTAATTGAGATTTTCTACTGTCTCAACTGAATCGTCTCAGTGGGATCTCCGTCGTGGCTTGACGCATTATGGCGGCGGTGTGTCAACGACAACATTTTTCTCTCATCCATTCTCATTTCTCTCTCTTTCAGTCAATTTATATGCTTTGTTTTGTTAATTTTCGACTATATTAATTTTGATTTTTTTTCTTTTAATTTTTTTTTCTTTTTTAGAATTTGATAGCTTTTTCAATTTTATCTTTTAAAATTACTATTTGCTTTTTCTAAGGTGATCCTGGTCTTAAGAACTAGGTTGCAAGTTTGGAAGGTTAACACTAGTTGACTTAGGTCGTTTCTTTTTAGTTTATTTTTTTATATATTTTATTCTTCAACAATTGGATGATTGGGAACTAAGTTTCACTCAATTTTATTTTTTTGTCATTTTTGTTGTCATTTTTTCATGTTAAAGAGCTTATATTGAAGATTAAATCCTAACAAAGTTTTAACTTGAAAAAAAGAGTAGACTTCCATTTTGTTTTTGTGTTTGAAATTATGTTATTTAGATGCATTTTAAAAATATGTTTGGCTTGAAAAGTATCAATTTAATGTTTTTTTATTTTTTTTTGATGATTTTGATATATTGATATAAAAAATAAATAAATAGAATTATTTTTAAGTGAAATACTTTTAAAAAGTTCTCATGTATCACAAACACTAAATGTTATGATCATTGGTTGATATTTTTATGTGAATGAGAACTGGAGTAATGTATACAACAAGATTGTTGTATATTTTTTGTGTGAGAATTTTTATTTTTATTTTCTCTATTTAGCTTTTATGTTTACTATTTGAGTGTAGAGATTTTACTTAAATAAATATCTCTTACCAGTACGCGAATGCAACATACCCATCACATACTTGATAACATTTGATAAAAAAAAATATTTGCCTATAAAATAATAGATAGTAGGCCTATCATTTTTTTTCTTTGCACAAAGGATATTAAGACGAATGTAAATTTATTTTTCTAAAAAAAAAAATCCTAATATTATAGCTATTGACTCAAGATCAAAAAAAATATTAAAAAACACTAAAAAATGCCGAATCAAACCTAGTAAACTTGCTGAATCCATGACCCGAAACATGATATTATGAATAACTTTATTGAAATAAAAAAGGTAAAAAAAAACAAAGAATACTAATTTTTAAAAAAAATAATTAAAAAACAATTCATTCAAGTATTGCCTCAAATTAAATGTCAAGGATAAAATTAATAAATTTAATTTAATTAAAAAAAAATATTCCTTTTAAAGAAGCAAAAACTTAACTAAAGACCCAAAAAAAACCAAGGCAACCCTTGTTTTTTTTTTTAAAAAAATAAGAAAAAAAAAAGTAAAAAAGAATGTTAGAGAATAAAATATGAAAAAGAAAAAAATGCTTAAAAAAAACCTAGCAAGCCTAAGTGAACCTTGTAAACTGAATTAAACATCAAAATCCATAATCCATTAAATTCTTGACTCGAGCTCAACTCAAGAGCTCAACATCTAAAAATTAAATGTTAGAAAATAAAATCAATTAATTTAATTCAATTTAAAAACAAAATTCCTTTAGAAAAGCTAAATTCAAGAAAGATAAAAAAATCAAGGCAACCTGTGTTATTTTCAAAACGACTAAAAATACCATAGAAAGTGAATTAAAAAATAACAAACTATTGGAGGATGAAAAAAATAATCTAAAAAAAAAAAAAAAAACCAAAGAAGCTTGTGTTAACTTCGTAAACTGAGGTTAATCTTTTAAACCCAAAACCATTAAATTTAGACCGGATTCAACTAAGAAGCTAAACATCCAGCAAATTAATTATTTGGAGAATGAAATAAGAAAAATTAAAAATATAAAAAAATCTTGCAACGTTCAAAAAAATACAATAATAAAAAAGAATTATATATTGATAGGAAAAAAAACTAAAGAATGATGAAACCGTAAAAAAAAAAAAAAAAAAAAACAATTGCAAAAAAATCTAAAATAAAATAAAAAGTTGTAATTAAAATAATAGAAACTAAATCTTGATAAATGAAAATATAATTGGGGATGAAATTCAAAACAATTCTTAATTTAATAAACTATTCTAAATAAAAAAAATTGTAACAAAGAAAATAGGGATGAAATTAAAAAACCACTTAATTTCATAAAGTATTCTAAATTTTTAAAATTATAACAAAGAGAATAGGGATGAGAATCCTAAGGTACTCCAAACTTTAGGGGTTAATTTTATTTTTTTTAATTTCCAACAAAAAACTCGAGTAGGAGAGAGGGAAAAAAAAACAAAAGGGCCATAGAAATCAATCTAAAAAATCTTCTTAAGGTGAAGAAAATGCAATAATAAAAAAAGAATTATATCTTGACAAAAAGAATGATGCAAACTAAAAAAAAATTGCAAACACCATCCTAAAAAAAAGATAATTAAAAGAATAGAAATTAAATCTGATAGATGAATATTGATTGAGGGATGAAATTGAAAACAATGTTTAATGTAATAAACTATTCTAAATAAAGAAAATTGCAACAAAGAGAACATGAATGAAATTGAAAAACCCCTTAATTTCATAAAGTATTCTAAATTTTTTAAAAATATATAATAAAGAGAATAATGATGAAATCTCAAGTATAATAAACTTTAGAAAATCAAGAAGGAAAGAGGGAAAAAAAAAAAGATCATACGCGCAACACTAGCCACCATAGTGCTACACGCGTTGTTGATCCCTAGAGGGGACACCGAGACATTTTTGGAAGCCGCCCTGTAATCATGATTATGATCACCTAACATTGCACTAGCCTCTAGAGGCGGTTGACATTGTTCACCCAATTCTTTTTTATTTTATTTTTTTATTTATCAATTAACCATACTATCTCAAGAACACTCAATAACTACCAAATGACCACACGTAAATAACAAAAGAGTCTTTAAATCAAAAAAAATTGTTTTTAATTTTTATGAGTAATAAAGTAAATTACTTGTTTAAAAATTAAATCAAAGATTAAAAAGCTAATTGACTAAAGTGATTTTTTTTTTTTTGTCTTTCAAGGAACAATTAAGTAAAAATATCATTATGGACAAAAAAAAAACGTAAAAATATCATCTAGCCCTTTCCTTTAATGTAATGACCATCTCATGAAAAATACCACTATATTCCTAAACCCAAAGCATGCTATGAAGTAAAATCAACTAAATTGTTATGATTCACACAGTGAAAGTGGCTGATCATTTTAGTTTAGAGTGTAATTTTTTAGTTTCATACAGTGAAGTACAACGTAGGAGTCGAGGATTTAAGATGTCTTGATGTTTTAATGGTGGACCGTGATCTGTGGGGATGGGAAGGAGTCCTTTAAGACAAATTGTGTAATTAAAAATAATTTTTTTCCTCTTACCTTCTGTTTTTAATTATTTTACAAATCTTGTAAATTGAGTTACACGTGACTAGTAGGGGTGAGAAAAAAAAACCAATAAATTGATTAAATTTAAAAAAACCAATTAAAATTTTTAAAAAAATCGATTGGTTTGGTTCAGTTTCGATTTATAAGTCTGAAATCAAAAAAATTAAACTGAATAAAAAAAATAAAAAAAACCGAGTCAAACTGGTTTGAACTGGTTTTTTTTTTTTAAAAAACCAAACGGACTGAAACTGATCGGTTTAAACCGGTTTTGTTTTTTTTTTTTAAAAAAAATCGATTTGATTATTTTAAAAAAAAAAAAAAACTCAAAATAAAAATGATTAGTCACTAGTGATAATAATTTTGTGATGTACACTTCACCATCTTTCATGGATGGAGATTAATGGAAATGAAATATAATTAAGAAGGGATTAAATTTAAGGGGTGTTAAATGAATTTAATTATAAAAGTGTAGGTAGCATGTTGTAATCTCTAAAAAATTAGTGTCACGGGTTCGTATCACTGAATTATAGGATGGCTAGAATAATTTTTTTATATTAGCATTTAAAAATGATTTAATTTCAATAATTTGGAGGTAGGAAGTTGTGATTTTTAAAAGATAGAATGAGGGGTTCCATGGCACTAAACAAGAAATCCTTTCGTCTAATAATTGGGTTTCACATTACAAGACAAATTGAAGGATTCCTTCCAATCCATTTGACGATACTTTAGCTTTGGGTGGCCTGATCTTCTTATCCAATGGGCCAAAGCAGTATAAATAAGAAACATCATTCATCCAATTATACATGTATATATATGTAATTATTTGATGATTTGTATAAAACTTCCACGGAACTGTTTTTTTTTAAAAAAAAATTATATACATTCCATCTATCATTCAGTTGATACATATTGATAATATTATTTTATCGGTATATATCAATAGCAATACAGATAAAATAGTATCCATCAGTAATTATCATCACAATTTATCAATGTTTAATTTTTTTTAACGGATATCAAAGTTTTATCGCTAAAACTTAAATACATTAAAACGTAAATAATACATACACCATATCACTTTAAATTGTATTTATTTTACGAATATTATATCGAGCAAATAAAGAGGATAGCAAATAATATATTTGGTATAGAAAAAATTGATGGGATGTTCACTTTTGGAGCATTAAAGAGTAAATCATGCTATATATATTAAAAAAAAAAAAAAAAAAAAAAACATAGATGGCCCCGTGATCCCGAATCCTGCCAATTCTTGTTCACGGGATCTAAACCTGCGGTTCTTGCCTCAAAGACTCTCTCTATATAACAGAGGAAACCCACAAATCTACCAACAAGTGTAGTACTCTGAGAGATAGTTTACAACGTGCAGACACAAGTGGACAGATCGACTGCTGCTGGTGGTGGTTTTTTTGTGATGGAGATGGCGAAGAGGCAGCTGGTGGTGGTGCTATTGGTGGTGGTTGCTTTGTTTGAGGGCTCACGGGCAGTGAGCGTGTGTGACATTAGTGAGGATGGTCTCGCAGCCTGCAAACCATCTGTGACCAAACCAGACCCCGTTGAGCCGCCATCAGTTGACTGTTGCAAGGCTGTTTCCGGGGCTAACTTCACCTGCCTTTGCTCTTATAAGAATTCTTACCTGTTGCCTTATCTCGGCATCGATCCTGATCTTGCCATGGCTTTGCCTTCCAAGTGCAACCTCAGCACTCCGGTGCCTAGCTGCTAAGGTATCTCATTACATGCTTTCTCTCGCAACCATGATTTAGCTAGCATGCAAGCATTAAAGCAGCAGGCTCCGGGTGTCGAATTTGAACAAGGTTAAATCAATCTGGGCTAATCCAATTCTTTTTAAAAAAAACAAAAAAAAACAAAACTATTTCGTTTTGAAAAAAAGTATAACATAAATTTAAGTGGGTTTTGACTGGATATTGACCTATGTTTTTATTCGAGTCCTATGGGTCAATTATTCTCTATTCTTTATGTTATATATCATCTAGTTTAATTGATTAATCAGACAATCACCTAACTTACCCTTGGCCTCTTCCAGAGTTTTTTTTAAATCCAGAACCCTCTTATTGTTTGAAACTTTTCAATTAAGCCCTTAGAAAGGCCACTCCAAAATAGAAATTTTGCATTTTATCAGAGGGGGTGTTGTGGTATGAGAGATGCAAGAGTCATTATACTCGTCAAATTAGGCCTCCATGGAGCGTTTATATGTAATTAGGGTTGCTATATGCTACTAATTGTTTTTATAAATTGCTAATTTCTTTGTTGATTGGCAACCATTTTGTTGAACTTTCAGGCATGAAAAACCATTTCAAACAGAAGAGGGGACGGTGAAGCCTAATTACATATGGATAAAGCTTAGCTGGCTTTGGAAACAATGTTCGTTTGTTTATTTTCATGGAGGAAACATGTTCTTCTCTTTCTATTGTAACTGTGTGGTGGGTGTCATTTGTAGTGTGATAAGCCACGTGCGAAAAAGGACATTTTCATTTTGGTTCCTGCCTATTATTAAACCGGCCTTTTGCTTTCTAATCGGATGAAGGGTGTGTTTGGTATTACGGTAGTTGTTGTAGTTGTGATTTGAAAAAAATTGTTCTATAAAAAATATTTTTAGTTGAGGTTGGTTTGAAAAAATAGGTGTTTGGTTAAAACTGTGGTTGAAATTGAGGTTGAATAAAAAATAGTTTAATATGTTTGGTTAAGAGTGCTTTTGAAATTGAGATTATAAAATAATTTTAAAAATATATATTAATACTGATGGTTTTTAATTTAAATGTTATGGATTTAACTATTGCTATTACTTCATAAAATAAATAATAATTTATATAAAATTAGATAAAATATTATCAGGAATAAAATTGATTTGATATTACAGTGCAAGTGAATTTAATTCACTCTACACTAGTTTTTTGAGAAAAAAAAATATTGTTTACATGACAATGTGAGTAAATTTAATTCATTCTAAACTAGTTTTTTTTTAAAAAAAATATATATATACAAAAAAAAGGTCACGCGAACAGTGCAAGTGAATTGCACTGTGCAAGTAAATTAAATTTTGAGAAGCAGCCAGGAGCTGCTTCTCAAAATTCGCGTGCAGAACGCGAATTTGCGTAGGCCCCACCGATATTTATTTGCGTTTTTAACATAACCAAATGGATTGTTTGTTGTGGTTGCTTCAAACGCAGAAGCAACCACGCAAACAAACGGGCTCGAAGTGTTTTTTGAAAAAACAAATTTAAAGTTGATCCGTAAGTAAATCCGATTAAAATCAATTAATATTTTTTAAAAAAATAAAATAATATTATTTTAATTTATTTTTTATATAAAAATAATAATTAATTTATATTAACACGGGTTAATTTACCTAATGTATAACCCGAGATCCAATCAAGTTTAATAGCTATGCTGGAATAAAATTGATCAGAAAAGGCATCAACATATATAAATCAATTTCCAAAGCCCCTCGCCAGTCACAAAGTTATTATCAATCATCAATAACAACATGTACAACGAGGTATGAAATCCTTTAAACATTTGATCTCTTCAATATGCTTCGATTATTTTCTTAATCTAACTCTTAAAAAATTCAGGTGGCTGATATCTTAATAACTAATATTTACTTTAGGGTGTGTTTGTTTCTTGAAAAATAGTTTTTAGAAAATTACTTTCCAAACTTTTTTGTATTTATTTGTTTTTAAAAAAATTAGTAAACAAAAAACACTTTTCAATCAAACAAAAATTTGACTTGGTTTTTAGAAAAATATTTTCCTTTTATTTTGAGCAAAAAATACTTTTTGAAAGTTATGAAAATTTTAAAAATATCGTATTATTTTTTGATTATATCAAATTTGGTCCTCGAACTTTTGATTGCTATATATATATTATTTTGAATATTTGTTTTTCAATTTCATCCCTTAAAATTTAATTTTTATATCAACTTTAATCCTCATTTTTATAATTATTATTTGTTTTTCTCTTATCATTTTTTAATTGAAATTTTTTATCTATCAAATTTGATCCTTATTTTTTTTATTTAAAATAATTCATGAAATATTAATTATTATTATTTTAATTTCTTTATCTTTCAATTTTTTTTTTATTTTTTAGATTCAATCTCTATATTTTAATTATTATTTATTTTATTTGAGATAATTTCTGAAATTATATATTTTTTTTCAATTTCATTCTCATTCAACTTTTTAATTTGTAAGATTTATTTTTTATTATTTTAATAAACTTGAAAATAATAAATTATTTTACAGTTTATTTTCTATAATAATACTGGAAAGTGTTTTTTAAATATCAAAAAATAATTTACTATCCCAAAATTTTTCAAAAATTATTTTTTAAAAATAAACTATTTTCTGACTACATCTTACAAACCCTTGACAGTTAGGCCTCTTCGAAAAGACACAAACATAGAAGAGAGTAATTAAGCCTCTTCGAAAAGATACAAACATAGAAGAGAGTTTGGATTCGAAGAGATTGGGCTTGGGCCTGGTCCTGGGCCTGGTCCTGGGAATAACGCATAAGAACGGTCACCTGATGGGAGGGGGAACCGTGGTTTATCTCAGTGATCGTTATATTTTTAACTTTTTGGATAATCCGAGGTAGCCTAGATATATAAAAAATAAAAATTAAAAGTTGACCACGTTGCGAAATTATTTAATTAAGACTAAGAATCAAGCTTCGAAAATTTAATTTACCAGTAACAATGTATGACTGATGCCCCTCCCTCCATCACGACCACGGTTCCATCAACCAACAACTAGTGTAATGGGCCCTGGGGACCACGCTCCCCCCACACCCATGCAATCGCAACTTCTCAGCACGAGTATCGTACGCGTGTCAGCTTACCAGTTATAACTGTACAGGTTGTGAAAAGGCCAAATCCACCGTTATCTTAACTTTATCTGCCGCACCTTAAATGAATGAATTGTGTATTTTGTAGTATTTTACATTAATTAAATCTCAATATTTCATCAAAAGAAACACTCCTAAAAAAATGAACAAACAATCACACCAATCAGAATATTCTATTGTAGAATGAGGTGCTCCAAGAAAAAAACACCCATCCTCAGGTCTACACCAGCCATGGAAAATTCTTTTAGATTTAATTAAAAAAAACAAATTGTCAATGAAGGTGTTATAATATGATAAAAACATGGTGAAAACCAGTCATTAAACCCGACTTGACTTGATCCAGTGAGTTAACAAGGTTAACTACCGACTCAAAGCTAGCTCAACCCAAGTTAACTTTACGATTTTAGCCATGTCAGATCCAGAGGTTCTTGCAGCAACCATGGCAGAAACGATAGAAGAGAAATATACACCAAAGTTCTGTAACAGGAAATAGCAATACTTCAAAGGATAAGAAAGACATTTCATCCATATCTCCTCCAAGGTGTTCTCGAAATTACCAAAAAACCATAGTCATGTCACTACTAGGCGAGACTAACCCTACGAATCACCTAATCCAAATAGGCAGAGAACTTCTCGGATACAAGGGTCCCACTACTACAAAGTAAAATATGAAAGACAGACAACACTAAGAACCAAAGCGAACCAATATCATAAGATCATACGGCATTTAAGCTTCCACGTTAGCACCGCACTCATCGGCAGGAGAGCAGAATTGCCAGACGAAACCGTAAGGATCCTTGACCGTGGTCACGCGCTCAGCACAACAGCACGCGCCTTCACCCTCCACAATCCCGCCCTCAGCCACAGCCCCAGCGGCCACCGCCTTGGCCACCGCAGCCTCCAGGTCTTCAGTCTCTAGGCACATCGCAAACAGAGTCCCCCCAGCCTTGGTCCTGGACATATCATGTGTAGGTCATAAACCAAATCACAAACAGGTGGGTAGTAAACTAGAAATACAAAATCAAAAGGCACAAGGCATAATAGTCTACACGTGGAGATTCAGCACTACAAGATATATACGACAAAAAATTGAAAAAACTGTTTAGAATTAAAAAAAATCATTATTTTATTGAGACAGTAAAGAAAATAGGACGCCAAGACACAGAATCGTCCGGTAAAAAAAAAACAGAACAAACCGAGCCAAGGGAATTTTAGCAGAAAAATAAATAAAAATAAGATAAAATCCGGAAAAATTAAAAATAAAAATAGAAAGTAAAAGACTGTAACATCGGGACGCAGAAGTAAAAACATACTTGCATGCCTCCTATACAGACATCAGAGTATCATAAAACGGTCGACAAACCACAGAAAAACGCGAAAACAAAGAGAAAACGTAAAGAAGACACGGATACATCAGTATAAACGTATTAATCAGACTCAAGCATCTACCAAACAGTAAGATCTGACAATACAGAAGCCATTTTCAGAAGCATAAAGGTCAAGAGGGAGAGGGAGAGGAAAACGTACGAAGCAGAGTCATCAGAGAGGCCAGAGACAACAAAGGTGGAGCCAGCGAGCTGAAGCTGAGCGGAGACGATGTGAGGGAGCTCCTGGTCTGCCTTGCGCTTAGGCTGAGTAGTACGGCAAGTTTCAACGGCACCAAAGGCGGTCTTGTAGAATTGAACGGCGTCGTTAGCCTTTGATGCCTCCACAAACAGCTGTGGCTTGAAGGACTTGAAAGACACCTCCGCAGCAACCTTCTCAGCACCTCCGTTCTGACCCTCTTCTAACGCCATCGATGCTTTTCAAGAAGTCTCTGAGAGTAAAAAGGTTGGAAACCCTAAGAGAGAGAGAGAGAGAGATCGGAGAGTAGCAAAACGGATAAAGCGAATGAAGACCGTGTGGGTGCTGTGGGGTTTTTATAGAAGCGGGGAAGCGGAACCGTTTGTTACTTGCGAGTATTAAAATAATTTTGGTCATGATTTTTAATTGCCATGAGAATTTGCCATGATTTACGAATTAATGCCATTCTCGGGGTCCAATGCCTTGTCGTTTTTGTCCTTAGCATACTAAGACCAAAATGCCCTCGGCGCGTGTCTCACCACGCTACCTTACAAGAAACAAGGGTAGTCGCAGTTAGCCTGTGATAGTTTGAGAGTAATTAACTTTAGTGCTCTTACTGTAAAGGAATATTACCAATTTACCCTCTTCTCTGGCGAATCAGCGAGTGATTTGGAGCAGTTAGGGATGGGTCACGCAAAAATTAGCGTCGCTTGACATGGCTTTTATTTATTATTTTTTATGGATAAAATATGAGAATCGATCCGGAACAGATCAGAAAAGAAAAACGCTATAGTTTTTATATTATTAAATTATTTAATATCAAATAGTTTTATTAAAATATTTTTGTAAAAAAGATTGTTTTAAATTAAATATTTTTAATATTTTTAGATTATTATAATATATAAATGTTAAAAAAATTAAAAATGTTATTTTAATATATTTTTAAATAAAAATATTTTAAAAAATAATCAATACAGTAATATCAAACAGATTGTGTTAGATGTCAAACGGTGTGATTAGGTTAAAGTGGAGCCCGTTTCTCATCATATACTTTCACATGTACAAGTCTAGATGTAAAATTTAAATCAGAGTCAAGATAAAGTCAATACAATTTATTTCTCAACCACTTGGTTTTAGCTTGTGGTGTACATGTTTTCGTAGCTTGTGGTGTGCATGTTTCAGGCCAGGTGAATGTTTGGAATTGAAATTCAATTTATTTTTTATTGTAATTTATTTTTTAAAAGAATTCATTTTTTAGTGTTTTTAAATTATTTTTTAAAAGAATAAAACCCATTTCTCACTGTGTGTGTGTGTATTAAACACACAAGAGTCAAGATAAAGACAAATAAAATTATTTATGGACTCCTGGGTTTCCGATTGTGGTGTGAATGTTAGGTGAAATCCATGTGATATTCTAGTAATCGTGGCCTTAAAAGTATGAATCTTCACTATTCAAAACGGTTGTAGCTCTCTCTCTCTCTTCTCGCTAGCATGGTGAAGATGACCGTGCAAGTAAATGGCAACATGTGTTCGGTTCCCGGGGTGCATGGAAAATTAATAGATATATATTATTAACAAAAAAAAAAAAAGAAGTTCATAAATGGATAAAAAAATCTTAAAAGAATATAAGTTCATAAATGGGTGACCAATGTAATCATGTTTAATTTAATGATATTTTATTAAAAAATATCTTATTTTTTCTATCAATTTTCTCATATTATCTTTTTTTTTCCTCTTACCTCTCATGTATCTTCAAAACAAATAAACAAAACATGGAAAATGGATAAAAAGTATCAAACTATAAATAAATATAAAGATTAAATATATAGTTAGTCAAATTATAATGAATAATTAATTTGGTTTGATAGTTTATAATTGTAAAATCAAGTTGGATCCCACAAGTTAATCAATCATCCATTTAATTTAGTCCAACTTTAATTGGGATTTATTTTCAACAAGTCTTTTTAACTAAAATGATATTATTTTAATTGCATTTCAAGCTACTGTTTGGTATTATGTTTAAGGGGTTAAATAAATTTTAATTTTTTTTTTTCAGATTGTTTTAATATAATGACATTAAAAATAACTTTTAAAAATAAAAAAAATATTATTTTAATATATTTTAAAATAAAAATTATTTTAAAAAATAATCACTGTGATATACTTAAACATCACTAAACCAAATCCCAATCCATTCATTAAAGAAAATCACATTGCAATAATTTTTCAAGAAACAAAATCACCTTGCAATTTACAACGGGCCATAACAGCAAGTGGATAAGGGTGAAATTTTATCCAACGTGGGGGGTATTTTCTTAAATGACGGTCAGGGGCATTTGGAGCGAGGCCACCGTTGTGGGTTTTAATACATGCCGTCCATGTTTTGGTTGTCTGACACGAGGATCAGAGAAAAATAAAAGGACAGAAAAATAAAAAAAATTATCCATGGTCTCAAGTACAGATTTTTTTAAAAAATAAAATTACAAAAACACGCTTCGGTCACACCCATGACGGAAGCGTGCTAGCCCATAACTTTAATTGCCTTCTTTTACGTTCTCGAAACTAAACACATTTCCCCATTCGAGGACGAAAACAAACAATAGCTAAAAGATTATTTAAGATGATTTTTTAATTTATTATTATAATTTTAAAAAATAATTTTTTTTTCTTAAAAAATCAACTTAAAAATCAAGTAACTTGAAACGGATTGAATTTCTTTTTATAAATAGATATTAACTCAATTAAAAACTCATTAATTATTTAAAAATATATTTTAAAATGTAGTTGTGATTGCTTTTCAAAGTATTATTTACTCAGAAATCTATTAAAATAATTTTTTTATTTTTAAAAAATTATTTTTAAGATGAACTCATCAAAATGATCTGATAACACTATAAAAATATTAATTTAAAATAAAAAAAATTAAATGTTATTAAAAATACTTTTAAAATATAAAAACAAATAAAAATTTTTCCATTGATCTAATTATTTTTTTCCATATGACTTTGAGTTGTGATTAAGAATTAAATTATGATATTTCATGAAGATTGCTAAAAAATGAGAAGGTTAAACAATAGTAAAGTTGTCAATTTCATTTTAGTTAGTATTTTGGTTTTTTTTTTTTTGTTATTATTAAAATGATATATTTCGGTTCTAAAATATCTCATCAACATGCCATATTGAGAATGTGTACTGTGTGCATATAGTTTCAAATATTTGTACGGACAACTAATGTTAACAGCAAAATGACATGATTTGTGACTTGGACGTGAAGTACCAAACTTGAGGCAAAACTATACGTTTTGATTCCAAAACATTCAGGAACGACTGTGTTGTTTTTCTTTTTGGAATTATACATTTCCATGAAAAACACTTAATTTTCCTACTTTTTTTTTTTTTTTTTTAAAAAGAGACCTAAATAAGGAAGAGAATTTACTATATCGTATTATGATGAAATTGCCCTTGGACCATTAAAAAATTGAACCTGGGTTGAGGGTAAAATGGTATTTTTAACATCACGCAATTTGTATGGGCACATCAGTCGTTTAAAAGTTTTTCTGCATAGTTAAATTACTCATGTACCTTTAAAAACAACACATACAAGGGCTTTTTAGTCTTTTCAGTTTGTTAGCACCGTGTAAAAATGATATCATTACCTTTTAAAACAAAAAATCTACTCGCTTCTTCGACTTTCCAGTCATGGTTTTGTGGTTAGTGGCTAGGTAGTTTAGGGGCCTTTTTTTTAATATTTTAATATATCCTTAGTATGGCTAGTCTTATCACTTTAACAGCAGATTTTGCTGGCTGGTTTGATTTTTTTAGGGTTCTTTTTTTATAATTTTTTATTATTTATGTTGCATGATGTTTTCTATTTTATTTTTGGCGGATTATCTTATTCATATACTATCTAAGTTCCGGAGTTTAGCTGACGTGTATAATTTATTTATTTTTTTAATTATTTTTTTGTTAATTTATATCATTAAATCTATAATTTTATATTATTATACTCATTGAGAATAATAATAAGTGTATTTGAAAGTATGATTGCGGTTATTTTTTAAAATATTTTTTATTTGAAAATAAGTTATAATAATATTTTTTATTTTATAAAAAATATTTTTAATATTAACATATTAAAATAATATAAAAATATTAATTTAAAATAAAAAAATATTTAAGCATTATCTCCCTTGTATCCCACAAGTCTGGCGATCACCAAGAGAGAAACAAAGTCCAATTCATGGCTACCAGCATTATTATTCTATAATTATTAAGCATATCCAAATGGGATCGTCTAGGCTACCTTGGCCAAGGACACTGTTGACATCAGAAGTCAAAACATTTATTCACATGGTCGTGTCGGCCTTTGATTTCTACACCAACTCCCCCCAACCGATTCAAATTTAGTACCTGTAAGGTAATTATATGACTTAAAAACTTATATTATATTACCATTTTGTGATCATTATAGTGAGGGAGTGATATTTTTTGTTCGGTTCAGTTTTTATATAAAAAATATAATTAAATTAAATTAAAAAAAAATAATAACTGAAACCAATTCAAACCGATTAATTTTGGTTTGATTTTTTAGGATAAAAACCAGATCAAACCTGTTTAGCTTGGTTTTTTCCGGTTTAGTTTGGTTTTTTTTTTTTTTTAGTTTGGTTTGATTTGGTTTATTTTTTTCAATTCAGGCTTATAAAACCAAACCGAACTGGTTGGTTTTTTTCAAAATTTTAATCAGTTTTTTTCAATAATTTGATTTTTTCAATTATTCTTTTTCTAATTTTTTTAATTTAATTATTTTTTTTAATTTTTTTACTCATCCTTAATTAGAGAAAATGGGTATGCTAATACATTAGTCAATCATAAAAAGAGGCTTTCTTTTTAATTCTTTTATTTTAATTTAAAATATGATTGTTAATTTCATTCCATGTATTTTCAATTAAAAGCAGCTTGTTTGAATATCTACAGTTAAAAAAAAAAAAACCCTTAAATACAAAATAAAAAAGGGACATATTCACATCATACCGGCTCTGCCTTGAAATGCAATAATAAATGTAAAAGGCAATTGAACAAGAGTAAAAACTAGGTAAACAGAAGGACAGAGAAAAACCAAGGACGAAAATTACAGAGAAAAAAGGAGACTGCAATTCTCAGCGAGAAAAAAGGCAGAAAGAGATTGTACCTACAAGCCATAATTGCTGAGCTTTTTAATGGCAACCACTACAGGATCGTCTTAGCCGTTAGTCTGGTTGTTTCCTTATACGCCCTCCAAAAGCCACCTTCTCCGATCTTAAGCAACCTGTTAAAACCATTTGTTGCCTCTCTGAGCTCTTGAAAACTGAAAACTCGCAAATTGTGCTCCTTCTCTTTGTATAATTCAGGCATGCTTCTTGGAGGTGGTGAGGATTTCGCTGTACGACTCCTAGCTGAACTATTGGATTTGCTCTGTTCTCTCAATTCTGGGGCTGAATTTGTCTGCCCATTCTGGTTTCTGGATCTATCCTTGAAAACATAGAAACACTTCATGGTTTTTCCTTCAGCTTTCAGTCCTCAAAAAGGAACCATGGGATGGAAAGATGAAAACGGGAGGAAATGAAGGTTTTCATTGTAAAAGAACAGAGAACCCATGGAAAGATAACCAGGATTAGGGTTTCGGATTATACCTGGGTTTCTAGTTGGATCTATGGGTTTAAATCAAATTGGATCGGTTTTTTTCGGTTTGAATGGTTTCAAAAGTTTTAAATCTGAAATAAAACAGGTAGAATGAAACTGGAATATCTCGGTAAAGATCCGGCCAAGAAATCCAGAATGAAATTGGAATATCTAGGTCAAAATCTGGCAAAAAAATCTATAATAACTTGAGATTATATAATTTATTTTATTTTGTTTTATATTTTTGTTCTATATATGTCAAAACAAAATGAAATTTACAATATGAAACAATGATGATTCAGTAGGGAAATGGTAGAGTGATTCAAAATCATAATTTGTAAAGTAGATAACTGGTGAAATATAAAGTTGGTCCATATGATTTGGTTTTTTATTCATATTTTTATGATTTTGATTTTAATCTTGAATGTATTTCTTTCTTTATTTTTTTTTTTTTGAATTTTGGTCATATTTGCTTTTATAGTTTTGGTTTAATTTGACGGTGGTATCTATAAGTACAATAACAATAATAATCACCACGTATCTCATCCCATAGATAATTAAACATTGTTTGTTATAAGTTATAAAATCCGGTCCAGAAATCTAACCAAAATCTTTTTTTTTTTAAATGATTAAAATAATATTTTTTTTATAATAAAAAATAATAAATTGAGAATTAAATTTTAATCAGACTAGGTTAGGTCAAATGGTCATCTTGTGATTTTTAACAAAATCAACAAATTTTTTTTCTTTTTCTTAAATGTGGACAAATTTTGTTCCAATCGAATCAAGTCAAGTCTTGAATTGACCATATGGCCAATTTAGCTCTCACAACTACTCTTGAAAGGAGCCAAAGTTAATGGAGTGTTTGAGAATGTAGTAATGATTTTTTTTTAATATGTTTTTTATTTAAAAATATATTAAAGTAATATTTTTTAATTTTTAAAATTTATTTTTTATATTAAAATATCAAAATAATTTAAAAATACTAAATAAAATTGAAGAAATAAAATCAAAATTTAATAAAAAAAAACATATACAATTTCAATACCAAACAGACACGATTAATATACATGTGGAAAAAGATAAAAAAAGACAAAAAGATGACAATAAGAGAGATATTTATAACACGAGGTCATCAAAACCATAATAAAATCTGATAGTCTATAATTCATGGGATGATTTAGTCAAAACGTAAAACATGAACACAAAGCTTCCATACATTTAGATCCCAGGCATTAACAAAAACATGTCAAGGTGCAGTTTAAGGTACCAATTGCATTTAATTTACCAATTTTTTTTTCTAAAGGAAAAGAAAGTGGAAACTATTATTTGCAGATTCAACCAGAAATTTCCAGGGTTGGAACTTTTCGTCTCAAGGTGAAAGGAGTTTCTTAGATAAAACCCAAAACCCAATAAAAAAACTAGGAGCTTGACTTGGTGTTTGAAGCATGAAATGATATGAATTAAATAAAAGAAGTAAATAATTATCTAAGGGTTTATATCGTAGGGTTTTCTGACCAAATTAGATCAAGCAAAAACGACTGCACATTGATTATATAATATATACACACACATGAATATCGAACGTGCCGTCTTAGCTCAGCTGGTAGAGCGCATGGCTTTTAACCATGTGGTCGTGGGTTCGATTCCCACAGACGGCGGTTTTTGGACACTTTTCTGATATTTTTTTTATTACCTAAATCTAATCCAATCTGCAAAACCCAGAACCCCAAAGAAAGCAGCAAAAATGTTGCAGAGCAGCTTCTCCAGCATTCTCCCTTCCTCTCTGCCACGCACGCCTCTCTCTTCTCGTAAACTCCTCATCTTCCCTTCACTTTCACTCACACACTACCGGCAGCGGCGGCGGCGGCGGCAACAGCAGTTGCTGGTGTTGTGTGCCAGCAGCTATGAGGTGGGTGGGGGTTATTCAGACATGGAATCAAGCGTACAAGAAGAAAACAAAAGTAGAAGAACCCAACAAGAATGGGACGAGAAACCAGACCCTTTTCAACATGAAGTTATTCTTAAAGGTGGTGAACAGGTTATCTCTGTCCTCCAAGAGATGATCACCCTCGTAAGTTCCTCACTTCCTTTTCTTCATTTTTTCTGGTTCATTGTAAGGTCCGTTGAATCTTGAGCTACAAAATGAGTTAACCCTCCTTTATTATAGAATAAAATCTTGGGTATTTGATTTGAACATATAAGGAAACAACAAGACGTTCCTGTCTAATGTACAATGCAGTGCTTTGAATTGTCAAGCTTTTGAATGATAAAGCTAGTGGCTATCAGGCTATGTGTTTAGGTTTTTTTTACTTGTTCTTTTTTGGAAATGTCGAAATGTTTTGTCTTGTACTCTTAGTTTGATTGTTGATGAAATTTAAAGTCTACGAACTGATGGTTGAAATAAATGTATGGGCTTACAGTTGGAAGACCTGAACATGGATGACGCTTCTGAGAAGGTGGCTGTTGAGTTGGTTGCGCATGGAGTGATAGGGAAAAGAGTTGACGAGATGGAAGCGGGGTTTATGATGGCCCTAGATTATATGATTCAACTTGCAGAAAAGGACCAAGATGGAATGGTAATAGTGTAACATTAACTTTGGACTTTTTTGGTTTTTGTGGATCTTTTTTTGTTTATGGTTGCCTTTTGATTTATTTTTGAGCAATTTGTTTGAGTCATACGAGCAATGTAGTTTCTAAATGATTTCTAAGGAACTGAATCTGCTGTTATTGGAGTTGAGATAATGTTAAGAGTTTTATGCAATTTCTTTAGGAATTGCAATGGACATTCTATATATAGCCAGTACGAAACAGGAATAATTTATTTTTTCCCTAATGAATTGCAATTCTTTTGGTTTCAACGATGCTTGTTAATTGGTAAAAGTGGTACTTCATCCAAAAATCTTAAACCTCCTTGTTACTGAGAATCTTGTGGAAGCATGGGTCTGCTGGTTTCTTGGTATATATGTTGGTCCAGTTGGTTCTCAGTTTTTATCCCTTCTTGAGTGAATCACATTGACACCATCACTCTGATTGAATGGAGATTCGTCATTTTATTAAACCTATTGTTTATAATGACAGGAGGTAGCTGGCCCTATGACTAATTAGGACCCATATTCTGAGTGAAACTCAGATGCAATGCAGTCTAATATAGCAGCCTCGTTTGTCATTATTTTTATCTGTAATAAGTAGTATGAATGATTTTAAATACTTTTAACACCTTTTTGGTCTGCCGCTGAGGTTTCTAATAGTTGCTGCTCTTCGTGGCATAGTTTGTTTGTTGGCAGCTAACTAGGAGCTTGTCTTTCCCTCTAGCAAATCGAGGAATACTTTTTATCATGCCTTTTGTTGCTTGATTAAATTTTCTTTGACTGTAGTGATGACTATGAGATTCAGAAATGGAGTTTAACAGATTCTTAATGGATTTTTTTCAGCGCAAGTCACTGTTGGAAGTCATCAAGGAAACCGTATTGTCCCATCTTACAAAAAAAATGCCCCCCGCATGTAAAGATGCCACCTAAATGCATATATAATTCTTGTTCTAGTTAAAAGGGAGTTCCTTTGTTACTGAGCAATGAAATTCTGAATTCTCTCCTTCAGGTTCAAGTGATTGGCTTGCTTTGTAGAACTCCGCAGAAAGAAAGCAGACATGAATTATTACGTAGAGTTGCTGCTGGCGGTGGTGTCTTTGAAGGTGGTAAAGGAACCAAAGTTCATATTCCGGGAGCGAACCTGAACGATATAGCTAATCAGGCTGATGATATACTTGAGGTAGTTACAAAAAAATCGTGCTTGCAATTGTCTTTTCTATTTCCCTTGACATATACTGAGTCTTTCAAATGTAGGTGTCAAAAATCTCATGTCCTGTAATTGTGGTCCTTTCATGTCTGGTCTTTTAAAAATACTTTTGAATAATATTGTGATAAATGCCTTGGCATGTGTAACATCGGTGTAGAATTGTTTTCTCCAATCCTAAGCCCTTGGAGCGGCAATGTGTTGACATGTAGCCCAACATGAACATGGACCTTTACCAAGCTACTTTCAGGGAACTGCCATATGGACTCTGTTTCTTTCATGGGTTCTCATTCAATTTGATGAGGTTGTTATTCTATTTGGCACTTAAAAGAATCAGATCTTGGGATTTAAATTTCTATAATTCATCTGCAAGTGATAATGGTGAATGGTTAAGCATCTAGAGGAAATTAAAGTTGATGTCCATTTCTTTTTCTTGTCGGGTAGAAGGTTTGCAAACTGCATCTCTCAAACCTGATGAAGGATTTACTGATTAGAATTAAATGGTTACATAGTTTTTCAAGACCAAACTGTTCCAGAGCAACATTAGAATAGTAATTATGAAGCAGACAGCTTAGTCTATAATTTTGTCTCTAGTTTCCTTTGATCATTAAAATTACTCCTTCTCAGATCTTAAGATATCAAGATATCTGGGATGCCTCCTTCAAAATTAACTTAGAGTCTCAGCTCTCATCCCTGTACGCCTGTACTTTATTTTAGTAGTTTTGGCATATAGGATCTATTAAATAACACTCCCAACGGAAAGTCAAATAGAATGACTTTCTGGTTTGTAGTCCATTATATCATGTATATTCTAAAGTTTTTTGTGTTCTTTTTATCTTCTCAAATTATGCAGTTAGAGTAACTTTAAAGTTGTTGCTATTTAGTTCACAGTAACTTTAAAGCTGTTGCTATTTAGTTCACTGATCCTTCTTTCTGGTTGTTATGCATAATGATGGTTACTGTATTTTGACAAGGTGTTAAGCTGGTCTAGCTGAATTATTCTTCTTAAAGCATCTAATCTTTTGTACACTTGCGTCTCAATTTTGAAACAAATGTTGACTGAATCAATTGTTCAGAGGAGTAATTTTGGCTCTTGAATTTTTTGTTTGTTTGTTCATCTTTTTTTCTTTTCTTTCTGAAATGATTTTTTTTTGGCTTAACTAATCATTGTACATTTGTCCGTATTTTTTCAGACAATGGAAACCCGACCAGTTGTCCCAGATCGAAAACTACTTGCAAGGCTAGTTTTAATCAGAGAGGAAGCCAGGAACATGATGGGAGGTGGGATACTTGATGAGAGAAATGACCGTGGTTTTAAGACGCTTCCTGAATCCGAGGCCAGTCTTTTGCACTTTTTTATTTTCACACCAAATAACAATGTTTATGGCTGATTATGATTGGCTGGTGTTTGTTTGTCAAAATGATACAGAATCATAATGAGTTCTTTCTACAGTTTGAAGAAATATATGTCAGAACATTATTGTGTGGTTGTCATCTCCGTGATTGTGTACTTGTCAATGCAGGTGAATTTCATAGCCAAACTGGTAGCTTTGAAACCAGGGAAAACTGTCCAGGAAATGATTAAAAACGTGATGCTAGGGAAAGATGAAGGTGCAGAAGATGCTGCCAGTGAGGAAGAGAACATTAACAGTGAAAGGATTTCGAGTGGAATTGCTGGAAGGGTCTGATTTACTTAATATGAACAATCTTTGAGTTATAAACATCTCTGTGTGTGCATGCTTGTGCTTGTATGATCATTTGTGGATGTGTGCATGCATGTTGACGTACAATTATTGGCATCATATGATATCAACCCACTTGTCTTTCCTTATTTTTTAGATGAGCTCTATTAATCTGCTTGCATGGTTCGCAGGGAAGCGTTACAGGACGAAAACCACTTCCTGTGCGACCTGGCATGTTTCTTGAGACTGTCACCAAGGTACCTGTCCTTATAGATACTATGAGTTTTAAAGATTTTGAAGGGATGTATTGTTTGGTAAAGAACTGGACAAAAAGAGAAGATAAAAGAATGAACTGGTTTTAAGCACAATTAGAAAATGGGCTCTGTAAGAATGGGATTGCCTTGACAGGAAAATGGAGGACTAGCCTGTTCAGTTTCTGAAATCCATTTTCCATCTCATTTCCAATAATCTTCTCCATTTTTAGTTTTCCTTTTCTAAAGGAAAATGTATTCATTTGTCAAAAAACGAAGAATTTCTCCACTAAAAAAGAGAAGAAATACATAAGATTATAAACTGTCTTTCATGAAAATTGAAACTATATTTTATAATAGTTATGCATCTTAATTTTTTGCATTTGTAATAATCTAACTATAAAATATTACTTTTATGTCATTCAAAATAAAAATTATCATTAAAAAGTCATGTTATTTATTAACTCAAAAAAATATTTTATAATAAAAAATAGATTTTCATCTTTAACCAAATATAAAAATGCAAAAGAAAATAAAATTAATGTTTTGTATTGATAAAAGTGCTTGTATATATAAAAATAATATTTTCATAATTTTTTTTTTTTGGAAAACAATGAAAAGCTTATCTAGGTAAACTATGGAAAACGTCAAACCTGTATTTTCCAAAGTATAAATCTGGAAAACTCTAGATGTTGAAATATTGCAGCTGAACAGGAAATTCCATTGTTTTTTCTTGTTACTCTAATTTTCCAGAAAAGAAATTGGTGTGTGATTGTGTTTTAGAGCACAACCATCTGCTGATATTTCTCATATTCTCTTAGTCAATAAGGGCTTTAGTCCTCTGGTTGTTGCTATGTCCTGTGCAATTTCTACAACAAAACGCAATTTGCTTGGATGATGCTGATGAATCTCTAACCTTGGACTTGTCAGGTCTTAGGCGGTGTATATTCAGGAAATATCTCTGGCATTACTGCACAACATCTAGAATGGGTAAATTCTCTTTTCCCTAGCACAATTTAAGCCTTTGTATTCCCGCAAGTCTTTGAGTGGTTATATATATATACATTTCCTTTCTAATTTACTTACAGAAGTAACATGAAGACAATTTTTTGGTCATTTCAAATTAAGGAAGACCTGCCTAATGGGATAGCAAATAGGTTTCGTATTCGTTGATTAGTGTTTGGATGTTTAAAGTTGATACACAATTAAAATTATTCTGAATTGGCTCTCCTGCCGGCAAGGGTTTGTAGTTTGCTTAGCAAAACACAACATTTTCAGTTTGCAGCCATACTATTCTCCCTACTGTTACTCATTTTGTCTGTTTGTGCTGCATCCAGGTTCACCAAAAGACACTTCAAGTTCTCCAGGAAATAGCATACTAGTTTTTCTTATGCAGGGGGATGCTGATATTTATATATACAAAAGACTATACACAGGGATGGTGAATCAAACTGAGAGTTCAATTAAGCTCATAATGAGCTGCTGGATGGACATTTATATCGGTTGAACCTAGTGGATATTATTGCTCCCTCTGGTTAGAAATATCGCGAAGTTATGGATCACGGGAGAGGTTTAGTGATTGTTGAATAGAAAAAGAAATCAGTAACACCAGTACATCTCCTGATGAAGTAAAAAAGCCAGGCAGCCAGTTGTGCATGGAAATGCAGTTGCTGGAAAATGGTGGCTGGCTGCTTTTGGAACTCATAGCTGAAGTGACAAATGAGATGTCTCAAATTCAGAGCATCAAATAAAGGTCAGTCAATTACAACTACATGGATTTACCATCTGATGTATTTCCTGGAACACGCATGTATTTAACATTTGTCTAACCGGCGGGCGGCCAGGGGTAACGATTTCGGTGCAGAAGGAACCGTAATCATGATTATAAACTAATCAGATCTTCAATTATTAAACAAATCAAAGCCATACGTAGCAATAATAATGCTTTTATCACATACCGAATCAGCTAAACAATGATGACGGTTCTAACTCCAGTTTGACAGATAATAGTGGGAATGGCATGTGGGGAATGGACCTACACAATATGCCAATGTGGTATACAGGGATCAATGTAGACCTTTGTAATGATTTGAATGTTGTGAGGAGTAGAAGCAAACACAGCAAGGATTGCTACATATTCCTCCAATTATTTCCTCAGCTTTTCCCCACAAGCTCCCCTCCCCATCTCATCCCATGCCTGAGGCCTGGTTTTGCCTTTTTGGTAAAGCAAATTTGTGTATACGATGCGTAAAAGTTGAACCTCCCACCGGCAAGGATTTGGCACCACGCTTTGTCTACTGTGTATCTGCGCCACCTCGGCCTCTCTAGCGCGGCCCACATTGCCCCGCATGTGTGTCCTCGCTGCTTCTATTTATCTTTTTTGGTGCTTGTTTGATAATTGGTTGTTTTTTTAAATAAATTTTTTATTAAAAAATATATATTAATAATATTTTTTTAATTTTTAAAAAATTATTTTTAATATTAGCATATCAAAAATGACTTGAAAGTACTAAAAATATATTAATTTAAAATTAATAAAAAAAATAAAAAAAATTTAAAATATTTTTTAAAAACAAAAACAGGCCCGTATTTACTCCATTACCTTTCTGCCTTCATAAACAATAGTCGGAAAGTAGGTGGTCTGAATTAGCCACGTGAGCCGTCCTCCTCACAACCTCCATCTAACGATGCCTGTCGAATTCGCTTTGTGATGGTTATTAAATTATTGGATCAATTTGCGAATCATTACATTAATCTATTTTAATATTTTTTTAAAACAACATTGTCTGGATTAGATTTGAATTAACTCAATCTCGTCGGTTTAATTAGGTTTTATCGAATCAATTTAAAACACGCGGCTTGATTAGACTTCAAGTTTTCTGGATCGATCTACAGTTCGGAAAAGATTTAACACCTATACTTTTTTTAATATGGGGCTAATTACTAGTTGACAACCATAAGTGATGTGATTTGATGATGCTTCATTAATTAATTATCAAGTGTTTAGTTGTTTTTATTTAAGTGTACGGATGTTAGAAATTCAAATTTCCAGCCACCCTTTTCTTGTTGTTTTTCACTGCTGGTAGCTAAATTAAATTTGATAGGGCATGAATGATTGCTTTTTTAAAGTGTTTTGAATTCATTTTAATATGATGATGTTAAAAATAATTTTTTAAAATATTTTTTTTAACCATAAAACACTTTGAATTTTTTTTTTATTATTATTCCAAACATCTTTTTAGTGCTGTTTAAAAGTGTTTTTCAAATTAAAAATGTATAAAAATAATGGTTTTTTATACTAACACATTAAAAGTATCTAAAATGCATCAATTTAATGTTTTTTAAAGTGAAAAATAATTTTAAAAACACTTTAAAAAATAAGTTATAATGCCAAAACAAACACTTAGATTTTAGCTGATGGTTGAAGAAAAAAAAATTTAATTAAAAAAGACATGTAATTCATGTATAGTTTTTGCTTACCAAAAAAACAAGTATTTGGTTTGGCTTTCTGTTTTAAAAGATCAAAATAGGTATATAGTAGAGTTGATTTCTCTTGGAGACCTTGCATATGGATTTTTGCATCCTCGTCCCCTTGTTCTTGTTCCCACTGCACTCACCCATGCTTGTTGGTTCACATTCTTTCTATTGAAAACGAAAAATATCATCTTTTCTATTTTAGCCTTTGCCCAAACCTTTTGTATTGTACAATTATAACTTCCAATGCTACATGTTTTTAACTAGAAAATTCAAGATTCAGTTGAATCAAATAAGATATTATTTTGATTAAATATAACTGATTATATCAAAATTTAGTACATAATTAACCTAATTATAACTATTTAAACTTGATTAGATAAACATTTTGAAATATAAAATACTTTAACTGAGCAATTTAATTTTTTTTCCGGGTCAATTTCTGGTTAAATTTTACCATTATGCATTTTTATTGAGGTATTTTATTTGATACGCATTCTTATGAACTTTGGTGTTTGGTTTATCAGAACATATTTCTCCTTTTGGTTGTAACTTCATTGCTCTTGATCCATGTTCTTCAACAAATGAGCTCCAAATTTTTTCCTCTACTCTATATTTTGCTACATATTTTATGACTACAAGCTGATTCACAAGCATGACAAGTCGATTTCCAAGGTCGTCGCTAGTCGGTCCTACTTACGATCCTTCTTCTTGTGGTCCATCGACAAGAAAGAGATTGTAATCAAAACTCCTTTCAATTAAAGAAAATAAACTATTGTGATAAAAAAAAATATAATTATTAAATTCATTCCAATTTAGTTCATATTGTAAATTAATATGAAAAACTCATGATTTAGATTTATAGCTTAATTTGAATCGAGTTTTAATTGAATTAAACAATATATTGATATAATTAAATGTATTTGAATCAACTAGATTTTTAATAATTTGATAATGATCATATCAAGTTTATAAGAAAAACCCAATAAAACAGTAGCGTTTAATAAAAATTATGGACCAATAACTGAAAGACACATATTTCAGTCAATTTGCAATTATGAAATATAGCTTTTCCTTTTTTAGCATCTTCTCGATCAACTCGTGAATGGTAATTAATGCAAAAGTGCTGGGGGATGGGCATAATTAATCCTACCAATAAATAACCCCATCTGACTTCTGAATTCAGATTTATGCTGCCATAATTGATGGCATTTAACTCATCTACTATGAAGGGGGTAATTAATTAAGTATGTGAAAGGTGGTCATAGGAGCACCACCACCACCACCGCCACCTCCACCTCCTTCTATAATCTTATCATAAACACCTCCCTTTTAGCTCCCATGTCTCCTCCTTTATCCCTCTCCGGTCCCTCCATCACATGGCTCCTTCTCTCCTTGATAGTGTTGTTTAGGTGGAGAGACTGAATCGTGGATAAAAATATTTCTCCTATAAAGGCCCTTTTATCATCCCTCAATCTCAATCTAACATTTTTATCTTCATTTTGCTTTGACTATACCTTAAATATAACTTTAATTGCTAGTATATTATCAATTTTATTATAAAAATAATTTTATATTAATTTTATTTTCAAAATACATTGATTTTACACTGTTTTTAATATTATTCGAACATATTTTTAATTAAAAAAATATTTTTATAAAAACACAATGCATCATCACATTACCAAACATATACCAAAAATTTAATGTAAAGAATGAAGATAATAAATTTTGATTTCCATAAAAAACATATTATGTGAATCAACTTTGTATATTGATAATTGTATTAGCCCAACTAAAAAAAAGGAAGGAGTATTAGATTTTATTTGGTATTGTGGTGTGAATGTTTTTTTTAAAATATTATTTTTTTTTATTTTAAATTAATTTTTTTAGTGTTTTTGGATTGTTTTGATATGCGTTGATGTTAAAAATATATTTTTTAAAAAAATATATATAATTTTGATATATTTTTAAGTAAAAAATATTTTGAAAAATAATCCGCTCACTGCAATACAAAACACAATCTTTAGAACCCGTTTGGCACAACAACTTCTGTTTTTCAAAGTAATTTTTAAATTGCTTTTCGCCTAAAAAAATACCATGTTAATATTTGTTTAGGTTTTCATTAATGGATTTGAAATGTTAATGAAAAAAATAAAAAAATCTAAAATAAAATTATTTTCATTTATATTTAAATAAAAAATATTTTAAAAATTACTCTACTTACTAACTAGGGTTAAAATCTGAAAAAAAAAAAAAAAAAGAGGTCAAGGAGAAAGGTTTGATACAAAGAGGCAATCGGATAATTTCAACAGTTTTGAACTTCAACGTTCAAATTAATAAATTGCATAGGAAAACCTCAAATACGACCGTTCTGTTATGTTCTGTTCTTTGTGTTTTGGTGTGTTATCAACTTAGATACTTTTTTAAAAGCAAGCAATCTTTTCCCATGGTGGGGCTTGCAATTTGGAAAATGACTAAATCATCCCCTTACGTACCAAATGACTTTATTATCCATCACCACCTATCTTTATTTGTTTGTTTGTTTTCTCAGATTAATTAAAAAAGTCATCTCCATTTTGAAATAAATGATAGAAGAACTAAAATTTTAAAACGTAATCCATTAGAAAGCACCTAGGAAAATGAGAGGGAACATGCTAAATTTATGAACATACTAAATTAAAATAAATAATAATTTTAATAATTATAATTAATAAACTAGATTTAATTATATGAATTAATTTACGAGATCCGTGACTAAAAAAAAAAATAATGACCTGACAAAATTTAATTTTTAAACTTGATTTACTTGATTTTTTTTCAAATAAAAATATATTGTTTGTAATTAAAATAATTAACTCAAGGATCTACAAGTTAAATTAATAATCCAATGATTTATATATTTTTTCAAAATAATTCTCTCTTTGCCATCAACTACGGTACTTATTTTGGCTGAATCAATTCTAATAAACTTTTTTATAAATAAAAAAATATTATTTTAATTAAAATAATTGATACATTGGATTTTTTTTTTTCATTTAGCAGTTTAATATTATAATAACTTTTTATGATTATAATTTGAAAAATAAAATTTAATAAATAAATAAATTTATAAATTAAAAATAAACTTTTAATGAAATATATTTAAAATTATGATATGCATTGATTAATCAACACTTTAAAATCTGTTATCGAAGCAAAATATGTAATTGGTTAGAAACTAAAAGGTATCCATCTAATTGCTTGGCAAGAAGAAAGGAGAACACAAGGAAAGGAGACTCTTTTCAAAATTCAAATGGAAAAGAGTTCAGGTAAACGACACCGAAGGAGGTCCCATGGGCAAGTGGAAGAGAGAGTAACTAGCAAACAAGGACATATCAGTCATAATTTGAATTCTTTGAATTACTCTGACAGCTACTTCTTCACTCTCTCTTCCTCCTCCTCCTCCTCAAGAAAGAGAAGAAACGTTCTTTCTTTCTCTTTTACGTAGCAATCTTGAGGTTTGTTTGAATTCTAGAGAGAAAAAAATGTCAGGTTACGTTGGCATTCTTGTGTCAGATCCATGGCTGCAAAACCAGTTCACCCAAGTCGAGCTTCGCAGCCTAAAAACACATGTATTATTTGTTTATGTGTATATGTTTGGATCAAATCTTGTAATCTCTGTTTTCTTTGATCTGATCAATGTTTTTTATTTGAAGTTTATGAGCATGAGGAGGGAAAGTGGGAAGCTGACACTAAGGGACTTGGCTTCGAGGATGTCGAGGTTGAAAGTAGTTGGAGAGAATCTGACAGAGGAAGACAGAGCTGCTTGTATTCAAGATTTGTATCAGAATCTCGACGAAGAGGTTGACTTCGAGTTCTTTCTCAAGGTTTGTCTTTTTCATTTCCATTTCTACTTCCTTCATGCGTATCCGGGCTGAGATGAGAAAGTGAGACAGAGATAAGATGATCCTTTTTGTTGCAGGTATATTTGAAACTGCATGCGCATGCAAGTGCAAGAACAGGAAGTGTCGCAAAGAACTCTTCAGCTTTCCTTAAAGCAGCCACCACTACGTTGCTTCACACCATCAGTGAATCGGAGAAGGCATCCTATGTTGCACATATCAATAATTATCTTGGAGAAGATGATTTCTTGAAGAAATACCTCCCTATCGATCCTTCAACTAATGATCTCTTCGAGATTGCGAAAGATGGAGTGCTTCTTTGGTAACACTTTTTTTTTTTTAAATCGTGGTTCAGAATTAATATAAAATCACTATCGGGACCTCATCGGATTTTGGATTGAGATGGAGAGCCTCATTGATCAAATGATCAAGAATTTGAATCTCACCAGCTCTATTCTATCTGGATAAATTAATAAAATTAAGCATGAGGTGTATATGATACTTTACGTTTATGGATTGAGGTGGTTCTTTAACTGGTGATGATGATGAGTAAAAAGATTTTGAAGCATTCTTGTTTTTATTGCAGTAAGCTTATCAATGTAGCAGTTGCTGGTACAATTGATGAAAGAGCTATCAATACTAAGAGGATACTCAATCCATGGGAAAGGAATGAAAACCATACACTCTGCCTCAATTCTGCAAAGGCAATTGGGTGTACTGTGGTGAATATAGGCACCCAAGACTTTATTGAAGGAAGGGTATGTGCCATTTCCACGTTTTGATTCAGCAATTTCTCTTATTTAAATGAATTTTCTTGATAATCTTATGACTTTTTTATAGATGATAATATTCTCTTCTTTTGTTTCAATTTCATCAGCGCCATCTCGTGCTTGGGATGATTTCTCAGATCATTAAAGTAAGATTCTTAAGCTTTTTCCCTCCATCCTCAGCTTTGCTATCATAAATAAAGTGATGCATACACCTCTTCATACATTGTTTAACCTTTCCCGACGGTGTTGCTATTTTTTTAGATACAACTCTTGGCAGACCTAAACTTGAAGAAAACACCTCAGTTGCTGGAATTAGTCGATGACAGTAAGGTATAAAGTCTTTTTTAGAAACTGTATTTTCATCAACTATCGGTTTAAATTGTATGACATATACTCCTTTTGAAAAACAGGATGTAGAAGAGTTGATGAGTCTACCACCAGAGAAGATCTTACTCAGGTGGATGAACTTCTTGCTGAAAAAAGCAGGGTACAAGAAAATAGTCACAAATTTCTCTTCTGATGTGAAGGTAAGGAGATTAGTTTATATTGTGATAGTGGCAAACTTCTATGAGCGCTAAGATTAGTCACAGATTAGTAAAAAACTACTGTATTTTAGTCCTAATCTGCCTTCACTCCTGGGGTATGCTCTGTATGTATTTTAGTCCAGATGATCCGTATGTTGGTCAGTGCCATGTATTTTCTTAGAAAGATTGCATGTTAGAAAACTTCATGCCCATACAAGTATGATCCGACTAGAAAAAATAACATTTGAGTTGAAGTTGAAATGGTTTTCAATTTATTCATGGTTGAATGTAAAGAAGGTGAAGTTGCTGTGTAACAGGTGAAGTTCTATGAATTGCAAAGTATCCTAGTTTTTCCTGAACTTGTAGCTACAGTTATTCTAGGATTCATGTGTGATTGTATTCTGACACATCCCTCTTTGCTGATGCTAATATAGACGACAGTAGTTCTCTTCCTTAATTTGGCACACAATTGTAGAATGACAAATAAAAATTATACAATTGTAGAATGACATAACTAATCAACTCACAGGCTTATGCAATTGCAATTATCCTGATACTTGACCGTTGATATGGTTTCTGCAGGATGCAGAGGCTTATGCTCACCTTCTTAA
This sequence comes from Populus alba, assembly GCF_005239225.2. Classification (NCBI taxonomy): domain Eukaryota; kingdom Viridiplantae; phylum Streptophyta; class Magnoliopsida; order Malpighiales; family Salicaceae; genus Populus; species Populus alba. The sequence continues at coordinate 14,643,250 of NC_133285.1, read as the reverse complement.
CGTTCTTGCACCTGAATACAGTAATCCATCTACATTGACAGTAAAAGATCCATTGACAAGGGCAAAGTTAGTTCTTGAACATGCAGACAGGATGGGTTGCAAGAGATACTTAACTGCAAAGGACATTGTTGAAGGTTCCCCAAATCTTAACCTTGCCTTTGTTGCTCATATTTTCCAACACAGGTGAGAATATTGGCCCTTCTTCAAGAAGTGAATTTCATTTCAAATGGCCGTAATTTACCAGCAGAAATTTGGATTGTTTTTCTTTCTATTCATCACCTTTAAAGAGCCAAAAAAGCATGCTCTAATTACTGTTTCTTTCCTGCAGGAATGGGCTGTCAACACAGACAAAACAGATATCTTTTCTCGAAACTTTACCAGACGACACTCAAATCTCTAGAGAAGAAAGAGCATTTCGCTTCTGGATGAATAGTCTTGGGAATTCAACCTACATTGACAATGTGTTTGAAGATCTCAGAAATGGGTTAGTATTAGCTTAATAGATAGAGTATGTTCAAGCACAAGTTTCATGGCAAGGCTCCTCATCCAAACCTCTTGACACAAATAGGTTATAGTTTATTCAACTGTCCTGGATTCTGGCTTAACAATATCCATGGTTTCTTATCAGAACTTCTTGGTCAAATAGCAAGTTCGAAATATTTATGTAACACCTCAATCAGAAGCTGAAGTGAAACTATTTTTTGCTCTGCAGGTGGCTACTTCTAGAGACCCTTGACAAGGTTTCACCAGGGATTGTTAATTGGAAAGTTGCAAATAAACCTCCTATCAAATTGCCTTTCAGAAAAGTAGAAAATTGTAATCAAGTTGTAAAAATAGGAAAACAGTTAAAATTTTCCCTGGTTAACATTGCTGGAAATGACATTGTGCAAGGAAATAAGAAGTTAATATTGGGTATGTACTCTATTCTACACTTACCCTCCATTTTTGTTCTGAATTCCAGTGTGCTCAGTCAGTTTTTTTTATTCATACTAATGCTTGGAATTCTCTTTAGCTTATCTGTGGCAGCTGATGAGATACAACATTCTCCAACTTCTAAAGAACTTGAGATTCCATTCCCATGGAAAGGAAATTACAGATGCAGATATTTTACAATGGGCCAACACGAAAGTCAGCAACTCAGGAACCCAAAGTCGCATGAAAAGTTTTAAGGTGTGATTCTATATCTGATTTCATTGCATATAAGATACATTTTGAATTAGCTACTTTTTCAAGGCTCAACTAGGCCTGCTAGGTTGTTTTGATTACAGTAGTACATCATTAGTTATTTTGGCTGTGAAGCCTCGTGCACATATGAAACATTGGATGTTGTTATGTTACAACCAATGTACTTGAAAGTCGGCCTGGTTCGAATAAGAAATCACAAAGAATGGTGAGTGATACGAACTTTCACCTTACCAATCTCTTTCGTGATAGAGGCAGAGGCGAAGGCACCCGTCTGACCTGAAACTAAGGAACTTGATTACAATTTTCTACATCTTTTTTGTTATCTCCCCCTAGTTAAGAAAGTCCTGAATAGAGTACGGATCCATTTTTCTTATTGCTGCGTGTATTGTGCATGTTACTTTTGTTAATGCAACTGTTTCTAGTTTAAGTGTGCGAAACTGGCATCTTGATTTAACAAGATTGTGCCATAGACATCCTAGGGAATTATAGCTGCAGCACAAAACTGATATTTACTTGGAAGATCTAGTACTGGATTATACAAAGATGCAAGAAAAGCATGTTTGCCTTGGATGTTACAAGCTTTCCCTTTCAAAACACTTCAGGATAAAAGTCTGTCAGATGGCATCTTCTTCCTTGAGTTGCTGAGCGCTGTTCAGCCTAGAGCAGTAAATTGGAGTCTGGTAACGAAAGGAGTAACTGGTAAGCTTTCTTCTAATTGTATGTTGCTGAAGTTTTTCAAATGATCTTCACTCCTCTTTTCTCTCACTTCACTGGTTTAATTTCATTGAAATACATTTTTAGGGTGTGATTATATTCAAATAATACTCATTGTGTTTCCACAAAAATTTGGGATCGATGCAGATGACGAGAAAAAGATGAATGCCACCTACATCATCAGTATTGCAAGGAAGCTAGGATGTTCTATATTTTTGCTTCCCGAAGACCTAACTGAGGTAATTTCCTTCTTATCCTTCAGTACTTGTTTGCATTAGGCATATGCTTCACGTCTAACTACAGCAATGGTGTGCCTAAACTAAAGGGTAAATCTGCAAGACTTGCACTAATCTTTGGCCTGGAAATTAGATAGGAGCCAAATTGTAGCAAGTGACAGTATTTGATGCATTTTTCAGCTGACATTTTCACACACATGCACAAGCACCGGGGATCAATGTAAGTTGGTAATCTTGTGGATGGAACACTGGTCTCATCTGATGATGTCCATTTAAATTCTCTGTCACCATAGGGCTAGAGTCAGCTTATAAGCAGAAGAACTGCTGCAATTGGAAACTTCATTTGCTCCTGGAACTCCTATTTTGTTTCAGATAAGCACATAGATATCAAGTTTGCCCTTTTTTCTGTTTCAGGTAAATCAGAAGATGATTCTTACGTTGACAGCAAGCATTATGTATTGGTATTTGAAACAACCTGTTGATCAAGATAAATCATCTGGAACTTCTGATAGTGAGACCATCTCAAATTCAACGTTGGATGATTCTGCCTCTGAATCATCAATAGAAGAGAATGGGAACCTATGAACAGACAACAAACAAATGCTAAACTTATATATATATATATACATTCCTGCTGATCTTTTCCCATCCTTTTGTGTATTTGGTTGCAAAGATCTCTTTGTATGACATTATAGGAGTTGGAACCATTTAAAAGGGCAAATTTTGCTGAGCTGAGAAAGCAAAGTGCACTTGTGAGATTGTAAAACCTCTCAGTTGTTTTCATTCTTTCTCGCCTCTACTCCGGCGTCCTGGAAAATGGGCTGCCTTTTTTAACCACATGAACGTGCTTGAACTGCGCCGGCAACAAGTTGACAAAGTTCTCCGATCGGGTTTCTGGGCATGGAAGAGAAGCTGTAAGCTCAGGATTCCAAGCCTACCACCGTTCTATTCGTGGCGAACATAATTTTCTTCAATAATTTTCATATGACACTGTTTTTCTCAAGGCTAAATGGCAAAAATCATTCATGAATTCTCGATCGAACTCAGTTCCTAACCCCTCTTTTTTCTTCTTCTTCTTATATTCTGATATAGTTATATTAAGTTGTGAGTTGAGATTTCAAGTAAAATTTATTTGATTCTGAAATTTTCAAGGTGTCTTATGTGATTAATCAAGTTTAACTAGAAAAGAAAACGAGTGTGATTCAAACTCATTATCATATAGCTATTTAAATTTAAAAATCATATCAAAAATTCATCCCAATATAAAATTTAAGCCGTTAATGATGTGAAACTTCTTATGAAAGCTTTTAACAGACCACATCAGCAAAATGACGAAAATTCCTAGCTTTCAAATCGTTGTCGTTTTCTAGTTTTTTCATCGGCAAAATCGCCTTGCCATCCCCTGAAACTATCCTTCGTGTATTTAACAAGTGTTCTAAATCAAAATATACTTTGAGAAATAAAAAAACTAATCGAAAACATCTTGGATTAAAAAAAAAAAAATTTTAATTAAAATCCATTAACTAACCCACCATTTTCATAAAACACAAGACATAGTAACTTATTAGGATAGGATGGTTTTAGGTCAGATTATTTTTAGTTAGTTTAGAATCCATTTTTTATTTCATTTTAAAACTGATTTGAAAACTTTATAGTTTTTTTTTTAACTTTAAATTATTTTTTTAATATTTTCACATTATTTTTATGTGCTAATATTAAAAATATTATTTTAATATATTTTCAAATAAAAAATACTTTAAAGAATAACAGAATATTAAATCATTTTCATAAAATACAAGACATAATAATTAATTAGGATAGGATGGTTTTAGATGTTTGTTTATTTATTTTAAAAATGTTTTAAAAAAATTGAAGTTTTTTTATTTTTTTATTTTAAATTATATTTTAAAATTATCTTAGTATATTGATGTTAAAAATATTTTTTTAAAAAAATAAAATATTATTATTTTAATATATTTTTAAAAAACAATAACTATCGTCATTCCAAAGGCGTTAGAAGTTTATATTAAATTCAGATCACTATGCACTTAACTTAGATCCAAGCCCATCGGATATTCAAAATACCCGTATATATTTGAATTTTTTGTCTTTATATTTCTTTTCTTTTTAATTACTTTATTTTGACCTTTTGTCGTCGAAAAATAAATCTAGGCAAATCTTTTTTTTCAGAATGATTTAAGGTTTTGAATTTGGGTGTCAAGACGTAAGTAGCTCTTGCCCATAGTAAAATCCTTGGAAATAAATCGCTGCTCCCAATATTTTTTTTGTATAATTGAGGCTGCATTTTCAACGAGATCGAATTTTTGAGAAAAAAATAAGTTTAGTTTTGAGAAAAAAAATATTAAACCTGATTTCGCCATAACTCGAATCAAAATGCAAGTCGCGAGACAACAAATTAATTCAGTCAATTAAAATCATTATATTTGATTTTTTTTAAAAATTAAAACCAAAAGTATAAATTAACTATTCGAGGTTGAATTTTTTAATTCTCAGCCTTAGTCACATTATTGGTCCGACAGGCAATGTTTGATTGATACTGAGTTAAAAAATTTTTTTAAAAAAATTTAAAATTTTTATATTTTTTATTTATTTTAAATTAATATATTTTTAATGTTTTCAAATTATTTTAATATATTGATGTCAAAAATAATTTTTAAAAATAAAAAATATATTATTTTAATATATTTTAAAATAAAAAATACTTTAAAAAAAATCCCTCTATTCTAAAACTACTAAATAATAACTCTAATATAAAGAAACAACTTTCAAGACAAGCTCATCAAACTAAAAAGAATAAACTTGTTGTTTCAATAAAATCTTTTTGTAATGCATATGAAAATTAGGTGCTTATGATCTAAATATAAAAATATCTAAAAAAACTATAATTATAATAATCCAAAGCATGAAAAAAATTGCTCCAATTAAAAAAAAAATGCCTGCTAAATATTAAGAAAATATACCAAGAAAAAACTTCAAGCATTAATCTTTAAAAAATAACTCGGTTTCTCAACAGTAATGATAAACATCAAGAAAATATGATAAATCATTTCATAAAAATACACGAAACCTGATAAATTAATAACCTCGACTTAAATTTGAAGTTTATATAATATCTATTTATAGAGGTTTAACTGTATATATTAAAAAGTAACGCCACAAAGCACGAATTCTTAATAGACAAAATTGGCCTGTTCTCAAGGACGGATGATAAACATAATTTCAGCATATTTAATTATCACAATATTTAAGGACAAACTCTCAAGAATTAGTGGCTAAATAATGACTTAAAATACACATTAATATAACAGAAAAGTACTGTAATCAATCCACTACACTGCCTCAGCTAAAGAGAAACAGCTAAAAAAGGAGCTAAAACATGGTTGTAAGAGGAGAGCTTAGAAGGGAGTACCAATTTCACTCCTTGTTTCATTAGGGCTGTACAAAGCAGACCTGTTTCTTGGTCTATTCTCTTCCAACTGCTTCACAACTTCATCCATGGTTGGTCGAACCGACGCCACCGGAGCGCAGCACCCCATTGCAAGTTTCAGTGCCTGAACTAACCCTTCTTCCATTGGACTCCTTACGCCCTTTAAAACCTCCAAATCAAAAACCTCCATTGTTGTTTCCTCTAAGACTGCAACTTTCACCATCGAAGGCAAGTCTGCGAAATCGTTGCTTCTTCCATTTTTTCCAGGTTTCTTGCCTATCAAAATCTCCAGCAAAAGGATTCCAAATGCGTAAACGTCTGTCCTAGAATTGCATTTCTTCATCCTTTGAAGCTCCGGTGCCTTGTAGCCATCACTTTTCGCAAGTGCCACGATTTCATCAGCTACTGTTGGGATCATTAGCTTGTCAAGTCCAAACTCGGTAAGCCTAGCAACAAAAAATTCATCCACAAGCACATTTTTTGACCTGACGTTCCCATGGGTAATTGGTGTCTCAAGACCTGTATGAAGGTATGCTAGTCCTCTAGCTATAGCCAATGCAATCTTGTGCCTTCTAGCCCAGTTCAGCATTGGTTTTCCTGCTTTGGCCTCTGCAATTAACCAGATGCTTAAAACAAGAGTAATGGATCTGTATTTCCTAATGTTCAAACAGCATTAAACATATCCAATAATGCACAAAGTAATGCATTTAAAAAGAACGGCCCCTTGGGAGATTTCAAAAATTTGATGACATGAGGATCGCAGAAGATCCATCATTTCAATGTTGAGGGTGCCACAAAGGGGTGTGTTACAAGTAAGGAGGCTATTCTTACTGAAACAAATTTTGTTTTTAATCGGTGTCGGCAAGAGCATCAAACCATGTAATAACTCATTTTTTCTTGATTTAGTATAATATAAATGGTAATATGGAGATATGTCTGGGAACAAACAGAATTTTGTGCTTGAACAAAATTGTCTTACAATTCAAGGCCTTGACAAAAGTTGGTCCTAATGAACTGTGTTTCTAACAGCCAAAAGAAGCTGTGCTTTCAACAGGTGTATGACAAAGGAACATGAATATATAAACGCAGAGGAAAGGCCTAAGATGTGCTTACCATGTAAGAGGTCGTATAGGGTTCTATTTGGAAGATAGTCATAAATGAGTAGCTTCTCCCCTCTCTTCCCCTGATAGTAAGCTCTCAGAGGAAGTAAACTGTCATGACGAATCTTCCCCAATTGCTTTATCACCGGAAGACACGAACTTCTATCCTTGCAACTGCCTTCCCTCATCAACCTCAAAGCAATTGTCCCCCCATCAGCAAGCTTGGCCTTATAAACAGTCCCATAACTTGTTTTCTCCATAACTTGTCCCGTCGCATTCAACACATCCTCCAAAGTCAAATGCTCACCGCCTTGAAACAAAATTAGTTTCCCTTCCCCACCTACGCCGCCAACACCGCCAACTCCATCATCTCCGCTTTCCTCCTCCATGTCATCGTCGCTATCTCCCATCCCCTTCCTCCTTTTGTTTTGCATATAACCAATTAACAGTGAGGCCAGAACTACAACTCCAGTCATTAATCCAATCACAATGCCAGCAATTGCACCCGGGCTCAATCTAGAACTTCCACTACAACTTCTTAAAGGTAGCCCACAAAGACTGGGATCATTCCCTTCAAAAACCTCCACGCCAAACTTCGATTCACCAAAAAGAGGCAATACTCCACTGAAATTATTGTGTGAAAGATTCAACTTTTCGAGTTTTAAACCAGTTAAAGTCTCAGGAATTGGACCCGAAAACATGTTACCGGAAAGATCAAGCTCGTTTATACCTTGAAAGCGAGTAACAAATTCAGGGAAACTCCCTGAAAACTTGTTGCTACCCAAATCAAGAAACTGCAAGTTATTGCAAGTTGTGTTAGGCAATGCTGGTTCAGGAAGAGACCCGGTAAGTGAATTACCATGCAGCCTGAGTGAAACTAATCTATCACACAAGTTCCACACCGATGGAGCTAAAGCCCCACTAAACACATTGTCACTCAAATCAATATCTGAGAGTGAAGAGCTGTAACCAAGCTCAAGAGGGATGGTTCCACCCAGTGAATTAATGTTTAGATACAAACTTTGAAGCATAGAGAACCCACCGAGCTCTCTTGGAAGTGAACCAGTGAGATTAGCAGATGGTAGCTGTAGAGATAAAAGGTGCAAAGAGGGGTCTTTATAGAGTGAAAGATTAGTCCATTGTGGTGCTGAAAGGTCAATACAAGAGAGAGGAGAGCCATTAGAGAAGACCCATTTGAGGCCTCTCCATTGGCATAAAGGCACAGAGGAGTTCCATGAAGAGAGCAAGAGGTTTTCAGTGTTACCTTGCAGTGAGGCTTTGATCTTTCCAAGCAGAAGCTCAACATCTGTTGAAGCAGAAAGTAACAAAGACTGAGTGGGGGAAGCAGAGAAGTTTATGCTGATTAAGGTGTAGAAAATGTAGATAGAGTAAAGTTTCAAAACCGCCATGAATGAAGCGGAGTGCAGACAAAGGAGATGAAGAAGAAAGGTAAGAGTGATGGTGTGGTTTTTGAGGAGTTCTGTGAGAGAAGTGTTCTCTTTTTGGGAAAGCTGACACACTGTTGACTATGAGTAAGCTCTTTGTCTACTAACTCTACGGTCAAGATTTATTTCCTTGTAAAAATGAGATTGAAGTTGATTTTCGAAATTCATATGATATAAATTTTTTTTATTATTATTTTTTTGATTTATGTCAGTGTCCGGGTCCAGCTTGCACGCACTACGACCAATTTCACGACTCATTGAACATCCTGCAAACTTAGTAAGGATATAAGGAACCGCGGGGATGACAATATATACAGTAAAGTTTGAAACCCAGGATGCAGATGAAAGGAACAAGTCCCTTCAACTGGGGCAAAACTTCAAGTGCATTATTATTATTATTATTATTATTGTAAGTGATCATGTAAATTTATATATTAACTTTATAAATTTTAAAATAATAATTTATAAATCTTTAATGATCATGAAAAAATTTGAGTTAAAATTATTAAAAAATATATTTAAAATCTAATCAATTAAAATATCTTAGGTTTTAATTTCTTTTTTAATTATTACTGACCGTTGATATCACCAGAACAATATGATGAACAAACGGTGGAGGCAACAGGAAAAAGGTGGAGCTCAAAACAGCATGCTGTATGGATAAATTATTGTGTTTGCTCTTTCTATATTGTCTATCAATTCACTGCACGCTCTGCTTTGGAATTGCCAGATTTTTATTTTATTATTATTTTCTTCTTAGGCTCGCATTCAATTGGAAAAGCTAGGCTGGAACCACCGAGTATTGTCTCGTCAAGGTGATGAAGTTGAAGGTGAGGACTACCTTAGGTTTTGTGCACCTTTGATCATCACCCTACATCTATGTTACATGATCTCTTACCATCAATCATTGGTGGTGGGAGATGACGAGGCAGCTTGAATTTCTTTAAGAAAAAAAACATGTTCTTGCATCAAGTTGATGAATTAAGATTTTCTTGATAAATTATCCTAGATGCTAGATTCGAGGTTTGAAACCAAAAGAATTAAAATAAAATACACTTTTTTTTTTTAATTTTTTAACCTAACCAAATCTAGAACTCAGTGTTATGAAACTAGATATATTTAATACATGTAAATTTAAAATGATATCATTTAACTTTTTAAAATAAATTTAATTAATATCAATCACTGTTATGAACTAGCTATGTTAATACATGACAGTTTAAAATAATATCATTTAACTTTTTAAAATAAATTTAAATTAATATCTTTATAGTTTTTTTTTTTTTTTTTAAAAAAATTAATCAAGTTTTAACTAGGTTATGAATTATCTTTCATGTTAACAGGACAATCTCAACTCAATTTAATTTGAAATTCTGAACTAGGTTTGAAGTTCACAAATCTTCAAGTTGATTCACAAAGTCAAGATCATTGATTAAAACCAAAATGTGTGTTTTTGTATAGTTTAAAGTAGTTTTTAAATTATATTTTACTTGATTTTTTTCATATGCTTAAGATATATTAATATTAAAAATAATATATATATATATATATATATATATATATATATATTAAAATCACACGAGCAAGCTCGAACCTTGATACTGATGAGGTGCATAGTGGAGATTTTTCAGGTGGAGGCCCAGATGCCTGTGGGCAGTCTAGAAAAGCAAACTGAGGAAGGAAAAGAAAGAAAAAGGTGAATCTATGCCCGGTCCAAAGCTGAGACGTGAGGGGGGCCCTCGAAGCAACATCTTGAAAACCTTTATTTATTTATTTATTTTGTAATTTGTAAATAAAACAGTGAAATGATGAAAAGCTCTGTTCATGCGAGAGCCACCGGTTAATCATATATATTCCTCTTGTGGGTCTCCCTAAGAAAGTGATTATATCTCTGAAATTCGGTAATTATTCTCTTTAATGGCAGTCTTAATGCTTTGCAGGTGTTTGAGGTTAAAAAGCAAGGCCAGCTTTGGTAACAGCATGCCTCTTTTAAAGTTCAAATTCCTCGGGAGCATGGTTATAATTGCTTTTTTAAAGTATTTTTTATTTAAAAAAATATATCAATAATATTATTTTATTTTTTAAAAATTATTTTTAAGATCAGCACATCAAAATGATTTGAAAACATCAAAAATATATTAATTTTATAAAAAATACTTTTTAAATGCAATTCTAAACGAGTCCAAATCCCTTCCACCTCATTTTTTAATGGCGTGCAAGACTTCCCATGTTAATGCTACGCAGCTATGCACAGCCAGTGTTCCATGAGAGGGAGAGGATTTTTAATATATAGTTCTTGGCTTTTTTCCAAATTTTCTCTGGGCATGGCTGCTTTTCTTGACATTTGTGCACATATTTTCATGTTGGGTGTCAAATCCAATGATAGAATTTCATGTTCCAAAACTATTTTAAGTGTGTGAATTTTAAATAGAATTCATTATCTAAAAATAGTATAAAAATAAATTAAATATCAATTTCTCTGATTTACTGCATTAAATATGAGAAATTAATATTAAAAAACAACCTTACGAAGATAATAAGGACTGATATATGAAATAAAATGTACATTGAATTTTATTTTTTTTAAAAAATTATAAATTTAATTTATTTATTAAGTGAATTCAATTATAATAAAAAAACCGAATCGATTGCAAATAATACATGAAGGGTTGTGATTGGTAATAGTTTCCTAATTTCCTTTCACTTGTTTCTCATTATAGGAGGAAACATGGATTAGGTAAAAGTAAGGATGAAAATCTACAAATAACTCAATATCTATTCAATTATTTGACTAACAGAAAAAAAAATATAAAAATCCATCCATCCATATTATAAAGTTTGAAAATTAAAAGGAATGAAAGGATAAGATTTACATATATCTCGAAACTCCCTCTCTTGTTCATCCCCTTTTCTAGTCTATTCTGACGAGCAAAGTCAAAATAAAAAGGGTCACTGCATAGCCTTTTTTCAAGAGCTGCTTCAATGTAGCGAAGGGGAAAAAAGGGCAGGAGTTGTTGAGTTATCATGAAATGATTCCTGTGTTTAGGTAGGATATGGAAGAAGCTTGTTTTTTGACATTTTACTGTTTGAACTCACGCCGGTCCACTGAAATCATTGGTCACCCTAGCCATCCCATATGATTTGTTTTTTAAAAACATTGTGAGAAAAGTTAGTGCAAGCTAACAAAAAATACTTGATTTGGAAGTTCTTGAAATCGTACAATACCAATCTAATCATCATATTTTTGAAATTTTTTAACTTTTTTAATTTTTTTTTAATATTTTTAAATCATTCTAATGTTATAGTATAAAAATAAATTTTAAAAAATATCTTAATGTATTTTTTAAAAAAACATATTGAAAAATTCTAGAATAAGTGATGCAATTGATTTATAAAAACTGAAGATTCTGAGTATTCTGAGAATTTATAGATTTTGACTCAAATAAATTATAAAAATGATTTAACATATATTTTTATGGATAATGTCCTCTAATCAAAAATTAGGTAATTTTATAAGCAATTGTAATGTTATTGATTGTTCAGTCTCTTGAGAATTAGGCTGATGTTTTGTTTTGGGTATTTTTTTTTTTTCTTGGTTTTTTTTAGATTTTTTTATTTAATTTTCTCTGTACTTTCATAATTCTAATTGTTCTTTCAAGTAGAAGTAAGATTTTCTGGTTTATTTATAAGTCTTGTTATCCTTTAGAAAGACAAACTTTATTAATTTTATTTTCAAAGAAACAAATTGCAAATTTAGGATTTTCATCTGCAATTTTTTTTACACATTAAAATGACTGTGTTTCTTGTGTTGTTAGTATCCTAGTAGCTATGCATGTATCAATAACTATACAAGTCTGTGACTAAAAAAATGGAAAAATCATTTTTTTTTCATTTTAAGCCGCACCTCGGCAATCCCCTCCCAATTCATGTCTTCACAAACATACTGGAGAGAGCCATATAAGATCACATCTCAATGTTGCCATGTATTTTACAAGCACTAAGCAAGGCCTCCATGATCACATCATCCGGTTTCAGAGGTATGTCAAGCATAAGCTTCTCAGCCTCGCCTGAAATTCAAGAGCCCCTAACAGCGAAATCGCATGAAGAACAGTAACCACAGACATAATTTGGAGACAATCTCCCGTTGCATACAACGAAACATCTCCATTGCCTCCATAAAATGTCAATTCTGTGCATATCAGAGATCATCGCATTCCAGGAAACCAGACTTTTGTTTGGCATGCTATCAAAGGAATACCTAGAAGCTATAAGATCCTCCATCCTCGTATCAATGATCACATTCCATAAAACACCATTATCCTGTACCTTCCTCTTGTCTCTCACCAACTTGCTATAATAACCAAATTCAAAGAAATGCTTGGAACACAAAACATGAGCACTTTCAAGACCCCCCCCCCCACATATAATTACATTCTAAAGAGATAACTAAGAACAAATCATCACTGACCAATCCTGCTTTCACAATAAACCCATGAAGCTGTTTTCCTTCTTCCACCTGGCCAATTTTGCACAGGCTTTTAACACACAAGGGAGCGTGAATTTATTGGCTTCCACAAGACCATCCGTAAGCATGTGGAGAAAAAAAAATAAAAATACAGTAATGCCTGTAATGAGTTGACATGACGAAGATGATCATCATCAGTTTCAGCTTAAGCTCTAATGATAGTATTCCAAGAGAAGCAATTGGGCTCACGAATTTGGCTAAAACACTTGCGTGCATATTTGATGTTGTGATGAGAAGAGGGAGAGATTTTGATTAGCAAACCAAATCAATCTGATTCATAACAACAGTTTAATATGTAGTTCCCAATCAAATAAACTTGAATTTTTCAGTTTAAGTCACGCCTGACTCTTTTTTGGACATTAATCTGAGTCCAGCATAATTTATAGTGTCCTGTTTCACTCGGATGCAGCATTTATCAACTCATCAAGCAACATGGATTTAACTATGCGAGGATGAGGAGTGGCAGTGTTTGTTGGTGTGCCAAGGAAAGGTGCAGTCTTCATGACTAAGACCATCAATGTGCTCAACGAAAGAACAGTTGAGGAGGGCAGCTTTCTTTGGGAATTATATACCAAGGGCTGACCTCCCATCCGTGCACACACAAGGTAACCAACTCCCTTGCTGTCACAGGTTTTGGGCTTTCATTTATAGTAACATCATTAACCAGAGGAAAAGGTCCCGCAGAAGTTGGAATTGAAAAAAAAAATAGAGTTCTCATGTGCCATCATGAGTCAAAGAATAAAAGGAACAGCCATGAGGCTCAAAAGAAGATAATTTGGTGGCCGGTAGGAAATGCACAGTGGATTAAGACTCGATGAGGACACGCATATGCCTATTTCCAGGTGAATCAAATACAGTCCATGCCTTTCCAAGTAGGCAGAAAATGACATTAACAGTGTCGCTTTCTGCATAAATATAAGCAAGCAGAAGGCTATTATGAATGCAGAAATGTGAATATCTGTAGAATTTCTTTTAATTTCAAAATGCACTTCTTGGGGTACTGGTTTAAGCCAAACCAGAACTTCACTGCTCAGGAATTTTGAAGCCTATCTAGAAAACAAAAGGATTGAATCTACTTTAAACAAAAGAACAATTTCGGTTGCATTATATATAATATCTCTTCCTATTTTAAACGCATGCCCAATTCTAGAGCGCCATGCTTCATGAATATAAACTTGATGATTGGATCACTTACTCCTAAAAACTTCACTTGTACTTTTCCATTATTCTTCTTGCTTCTTCTTCAGGGTCCTCTAAAGTGGTACCACCACCTCCTTTTGGCCCTTGGTCCTTGTTCAAGGCAATGAATGTGAAGTATACGAGTCCCATCGTAGCCTGTTATTCAAGAAGAAAGCAATACTTAACAACGTTAAAAACATACTGCTCAAACACGCTTCAGTAAAACCAACCAACCTCCCCCCCTGGCAGAAACAAACAGTTTGTCCAGATGCTTGTAAGAGTATTAAGTGTAGAACAGGGAAAATTGAAAAGCACATAAAATTTCATTTCTCAACAAGGCTTTTGATCAACGGATATTTTTTAAGACACGCACATTCTCTGGGACTGGATAATTTTCTGGCACCCGGATCAAAACTCGGCAACAAAAGCCAACATCTCTCTACAACCCGATCAAACGTACCCACACAGTCACACACATACACATTCATGACTGTCTCTTGACCCATAGATCAGTGGTATCTCACTGATGGCTCGGAGCCAATCACAAGGAACAATGAAGTTCATAGGGTCTTTATGTCCAGGCCCGCTTCTTCACAGACATGTCTGTTTCACCTAGTCTCCTCCGAGACAGTGCCCAAATCGTTAGGCCTTTTGTGCAGCTCAGAACTTAATCAACAACGAATTTCGCTACCTTAGGACCATCAAAGTAGATTGTTGACATGTCTTCATTCATTATATTTAAACCCAAACATAAGAATTGGATATGATTTTATATCAATCATCAATACCCAACTTCACAAGAAGCAAAAACAGAGAACATACCAGCGCAAAGAAAACTGTTGACAGGAATGATTTTAGCAAAAACAGCGAAACTGCCAATACAACAACTGTCACCGCAACCCTTGCTATCGGTCTCGGTACAGAGTTCTATAAAAAAAACAGAACAGAAAAATACCTTAAATTAGACAAAAAAAAAAAAAAACCCATCCCAAAATCGAAAAACCAGAGAACACAAAACTTACAGGCACAAGATTGGTCCCTGTCTCGATACCATCCTTCCCAACCTTCCATACTGTCTGAACAACTAATAATTCACAAACCCTCAAATCACAATCAGACCACAATTATCAAGTTACATCTAAATATAAAAATGGGAAAATGCTGACCTTTTAAGAAATTAGACTGTGCAGCGAAGACTACAACAGGAGCTGAGCGAGGATTCTTGGTTCTGGGATTCTTGACTCGCAAGTTTGGAAGTAGAGATTGCTTCTTGAGGTTTAAAAAGGAGTTTTCATTTAGGGTTTGGTTTTTATAACGTTTTGGAGAGGAAAGTGGAAAGGGAGAACTTAGATTATTAGTATGAAAAAGAATAAGTGAAGGGGCAGCCATGAATTGCTTATGGTGTTTAGCTACGACTTGTACAGCACTGTACAAAGTTATAGCTGACTGGCTGGCACTGGAAACTCTCTCGCAGCCTTACAAGCTTGGAGGTAAGGGTCCACAGGAACTAGATATCAGTTCGGCTCATCCATGAAATTGCAGCATCTGCTAGCTATTTGACCAACGTCTTGCCGCGGGTCAATTGTTTTTTTTTTTTTTTTTCAAAAACAATGAATATAAGTTTATCCAACATCTTGATGAACATAAATTTTTTTCAATAGTATTATATGTATATCTAATTAATTAATTTGATATTTAATTATGAGATAATTAAAATTAAGATATTTAACTTTATTATATGATCATATACTCAGTCATATAATAATTTTATTTTTTAAAATAAATATTTTATTTAATTAAATGATTATTCATGTAAATAAAAGATAAAAAAAAAATCATTAACATAAGCAATTTAATAAAACTATGAAGCTCTAGATGAAATAAAAAAATATCAATTTAAATAAACTAAGAAAGGCCCGGAAAAAACCTCCTAAACTTTAATCTCTAAAACTTGCAACTCATGAATTTTTTATACCTAAGTTCAATCAAGAAGGTCAATTGCAAACTAATTTAAGGTTAAGGATGAAACCAAAAAAAAAATTATTCTAAAAAATTTGTCTAGGGGAGAAAAAAAAGAGGATAAACCTAAAGAGGATGAAATTATACATAATAAAAATTAATTTTAAAAATTATCTAAAAAAAATAACAATAAAAAAACAAGGAACAAATTTGAAAGATAAAAAAAATAAAAGGGGATGAAATGGAAAAGAAATTCTAATTTTATAAATTATTCAAAATAAAATAAATAATAATAAAAATAGTAGGTACTATATCCAAAGATTAAAATCTGAAGGGTTTATTTGAGATTTTGAATGTGCAATCATTAAAATCAAGGAGAGAAAAGAAGGGATGAAAGAAAAGACTATGACACCAAACTGGACGGTCATTGGCCACGCACATTGCCTCCTCACTAAGGCAACATTAAGACGATTAGAATGCCGTCGTTGGAGGTGACATTTGACCACCAAACGACCTAACATGCATCTTTTAAAGGGCATGAGGGTTATCCATGTATAGATGTTTTCATTGCAAGCATCTATCATTTTTTTTCATAATATTTGTATATATTAAATCACACAAGTTCTCCATAACCATCCTAATAGTGAAAAAAAAGCTTGAGTGCAAATAAAATAAAATAAAAAAAATAACCCTAAAAATAAGATATAGAAAATCCAATTTCAAGGGCATGTAAGTCATTTTATTTTTTATCAAAAGTAAAAAAGACAAAGATACTCCTAAGCTTTAAGAACTTTTGAATATGAGAGCATAAAAGTCATTTTACTGTGCATTATAAAAATAAAAAAACACAAATGTGAAATGGACCATTATAAAATTACAATAGCATGTATTTTATTTTAAAAGGCCACCCCAAAGTCAAAATAGCCATGTCCCCTGCCTTGTAACTTTTGTCTCGTCTATTTCAACATCACCCTCCCTTAACAAATTAGTCTAAATTGACTTATAATTTAGCCTTATAAAGGCTACAAAAAAAAGGGGATAGAGAAAAAAAAATTATAAATAGTGTGTCCACAATGTTTTATAAAAGGATGCAAAGTGTATTTTATACACAGTGAATCCCCCGCCGTTTTTTAGTATTTTTTTATTAAATTGGTAGCTTGCGCAGTGCCACAGGAAAAACCAATTTTTTTTAACAAGAAAAAAAAGTTCAAGAGACAGTGATTTTTTAAAGAATTAAGAGAAATTTGATAATCCAATTAAATCCTGATTAATTTAATAATACAATAAAAAAAGAGATAACAATAACAAAAAAAAAAAATTCCCTTGGGCAAAGCTAGGCTAACACATGACCCATGACTTGGACATAAAATATGTCCAGATTACAAGTCTATCATTTATTCTTGCTCATGATGTCAGGATAATTCGATATAAAAATAAATTGATGATAAATAGAAACAAAACTAAAAAAATCAAGATTAAAATATTTAATATTACAACATGATTAATTTACCTGATTGCGTTTAATAAATTTATTTATTAAAATTAATTTGTAATAGGTTCAACACACACATACAATTTATTGAATATAATAAAAGAATAAAAATACTATGCAAGATTTCACATATTAAAAATATTTATATAAAAATTAATATTTTTAATTTTTAAAAATAAATTTAATCTATATATATAAAATATATATAAAAAACCATAGATAAATCATATTAATCTCTTAAAAAATTAAATACAACCAATATAATTAAAAACTAATAGCTATTTTAAAAAATATTAAATAAGCCAAAAAAATCCCAGAGAAGATATATTAATTAAAATATAAACTTAAAAGTAATTTTTAAAAATACATATAGAAAAGTATGAATTAAATAATTCAAAATTTAAAAAAGAAAAAAAAGAATGAGGCCCCAAGTTGCTGGCCTGGTAAGCCCAAAAATGACCCGCTTTTATCATCTCCTGAACCTCTTGTTCTGCATCTAGTTTTGAGGATGCTGACGGGCGGCACTGTGAAGAACGCACATTTTTTATTGCATGCAGGCCTCTGGAGATCCCTCTTCCCTGTCTTCAGCCGTTTCCTGTACTGTACCATTTTCCGAAAGAATTTTAATCTTCCTTTTACTCTTACGTAGGCCATTTTGTGTGTCCTGCTGGTTTTAGCTTTCGATACTTGCAGCTTGGTTATATATGGTGTCTGTTATGATAGAATATATCCCCGGGAGAACACAGTGAGGAGCTTGAATCTAGTCTCAAAAACCATGATCCGGTTGGGAGAAGTAGGCTGGTTTGCAGTGGCCTTCTCTGCCTCAAAACTTTGTCTGTTGGTAGAACACTACTAAAAAATGTAGTAATTAGCAACGGACTACTCCGTTGCAAACAATACTAAAATCTGTTGCTAAAACAATTTAGCATCAAAATTAACAACGGCGAATATCAGATGCGGATTTGTCGTTGCTGATTTTTTAGCAACGGATTTATCCGTTGCAAATTTCGTAGCAACGGAAATTCCGTTGCTTACAATTAGCAACGGATAATCCGATGCTAACAACCAACAACGGATTTTTCATTGCAATTTTAGCAACGGAAATTCCGTTGCTAATTTTGGGAATCAGCAACGGATTATCCGTTGCTGAGTATATTATTTTTATTGAATTAATTTGTATTTATTTATTAAAATGACTTTTAATTTGTTTAATTAATTATTTATGGATATTTTAAAAGTTGTAGAATATATATAACCAACACAAATTAATATTAAAAATAATTGTATAACTAATAAAAAATAAAATAAAAATAATATTCATATTATAAAAATTTAGTCAAACTTGCATTAATACAATTAATTGATCGATACAAGATTGATCAGGATATAATGGTCGAGGTATAGGTCGATAAAGTGGTTGAGATGTGGGACCCATATGTGTCATTATCTGAGGAGCCATAGATGGAGGCATACCTTGGCCAATATTTGATGTCCCACCATGGTATCCAAGATTGTTCACAAGATGTTCTTGCATGGAATCCATTTGCCGTTTCATTTCAAGAATAAAATCATCTTTTTTCTTTATCTCCTCTTCTTTATCCTTTATCTCCTGTTGCAATGCTCGATACGATGAACTAAGATATGATGACTCCACCAAGTAGGAATGTGATGAAGAACTTGTACTAACTATAGATTTTGGCATACGAGGTGCACCATATACCCTACCCTTTGTAACTCCTCCTGAAGCCACACACCAAGTTGCTCCATCAAATGAAGGATGATTTTCCCGATTAGTTCCATACTTTGAAATCATCTCCATTTTATATTTTTCCTACAAATAAAATACATGCAACAATAAATTCATTTGAATGTTAAATAATTCTTAAGTTATATTAAGAAATAATCAAATAAAAATACATACAACCACTTTTTTAGACTTGTTGTCGACGAAGCTACCAGACTGCTTAGTACTTTGATGCAAAGCTAAAAAGATCCCATGGAGGTTCCTTTCCACCAGCTTCCTCTTGCTTTCAAGATTAATAAATATTATAAAAGATAAATATATAAAATTTAATTCATTATCTTAAGCATAATAATAAAAAAAAATCCTTACCATGTTAGCTCGATATGATGCAAATGACACTGTTTCTCCAGAATGAGTGCTTATTTTACCATTTGTTTTGGTTAATCGATTCCTTCTAGCAGATTCAGACCTCTTTTGAAATTCAGGGGTAGACCAAACATCTTTGATCATTTGATTCCAGTCATCATTGTTTATTAAAGCATGACCTTTATCAAGGCAATCTATAATATTTGTAGTGTTTTCTTTTTACATGGCTTTCTTGCGAGCTCGTGTCAATTGTTGATTCAAAGCTATCCTAGTCTTATCTTTCCAAATATTACGAACAATCGACTCATCTTCCTTAAGAAAGGAATATTTTTTTCTACCAAATAATATATATACCAAGTAAAAAGAGTGCACCAAATTTCAAATTATATAAATAATTAATCACATTGTGTTATCTTGTTTTGAATTTGCAAGATGATGTAATAACTAAAGAAATTAAATGATATTAAAAAGTAAACAAGAAATAAGAAAATTATAGCACAAATCAATACCTACTATTCAGTTAATAATTTATGGTTACAAATAACAAGACAATTACTAGCAGACTTCTATAGCTATTCAGTTCATAATTTTCATAATACTATATTAAAGTGATCAAAATTGAAAAGAATATGACAATTAGTGTTGGTTCTTACCTTAAACTCTTTAAAGAGTTTATCCCTGTACATTAAATCTACTTTTTCCCAAAAGTGCCATGCTCCCTTAAAATTGGACCTCAAAATATCTCCAATTGCACGTCCACACGATACGTTATTGAACTTGAAAATATATATTAACCAACTTATAGTAAACAAATAATTACACAATAATAAGTAATTTTTTTCATACCTGAAAATATAACCTTAATAAGTTAGTTTTTAAAAGTTTAAACTTACTCTGTTGTTCCATACAAACAAAGCTCTTTATTTTTTCTTGTAATTGGATTTATTGGTGTGTCAAAACCCTTCCTTTTAACATTTTAATCATAATTGTATGGAGAAAATGTTGAACCGTGGTTTGATGGCACACCATCTGGATCCTCATCACATACACCTCTCTCATTACTACCGTCTCCCTCATCTTCATCTCTAATGTTCACATCACCATCATCACCATCATCGCCATCAACTCTCCCATAACTCCTATATGAATTATGTCCTCCATAAACAAGTTGGTTATCTCGAGGGAAACCTCCTTGAGTTTGAAACAAATCTTGGAAGCGAAAGCCCTCACAATATTGATATGCTTCAACCCTCCCATAATCATGTCGAGGAGGATGTGTACTCCCCAAAGTAGGTATATAATACTCATTTGTGTTTTGATACACAGGTTGATGAAATGTGGATCCTTTGTTATTATGCCTTGATTTAGTTTGAAATGATTTGGATGAAATGGACCTGTCACTCCTTGAAGTGGACCTATCACTCCTAGAATCTAATATGGATCCTCGTCGAGGCATGCTAAAAACCAGAAAAAACATATACATTATCATATGAATATATACAGCATAACAATAAATTAGCTCATAATTAAACTATCATGAACAAAAAATTTACAGATATTTTCCAAAGACTGCCATAACTAGAATGAAAACACACTGTTAAATCTCATTTGTTTTCCAATTCATTACAAACAATATCCAATTTATGATGTTCAAAATCAGTATGGATTGTCCACTTAATAGCCATAACTTCAAAAAATATTATACTTCAAATAAAATAATTACTGTAACAAAAACAAATATATAAATAACATCAAGACCATTTCATTAAGCATTCCTTGCAATAATAAAAATCAGCCATGAAGTTTAAATTGTCAAAAGCCAATTAACACAAACAATAATAAAAATAAAAATCTAAATAATGAATTAAGCAGAAATCAAAATTATAAGTATGCTTACCTTAATGTTTGTTCCTATAAATCAAAACATTGAGTAGGAAGAACCCTTTCATTCATGCTCCAGCATCTACCAGCAAGAAGACAAATCACAAAATAAACTATAACATCAGAATCACAATTTAAAAATTGATACTTGAAAGGTTAGAAATGATTTCAAAGGTCAATGAAAATGATACATGTAATGTCATCCATAACACACACTTCAATAAAATAATAAAGAAAAAACATTGAAAGCCTAAACATTGTCAAATAATATGAAATCATCCATACATTTAAAAATAATAATTCATTACATATACTACGAAATATAATTAACTTGTGCTACTCATTATTATCATCACTCCTAACCATGTCATCATCATCACACAAAACCATGTTTTCATCGTCGTCATCACCATCACTATCACCATCATCATCATCTTCTTGTTCTTGTTCTTCTTCATTGTTTCCCCAATTTATGTCAAGTTGAAGCAATTCATGTTGACTGATTTCTTCATAATAAGATGATTTAACAAGTATATTTTGATCATCAAGTGTTTAGGTAGGAAGGACACGACATGGTTGATAAATCTCATTTAATTGATCAATATCAAATGATTTCACATTGTTGGCATCTTCAATAAATTCACTCATGTCAACATTATAACGACTTCTAGCAGTTGTCTTAATAACCATCCACCATTCAGATGATTTATTACGAGGTGGATATGTATAGTAGACTTGTTGACATTGTTGTGTTAACACAAAATCTTCATTTCTGTAGAGTCGAGATGTATGCTTGATTTCAACCAAACCATTCGAACGATGCACTCTAATCCCTCGTTTTGTATCATACCAATTACATTTAAACATAAATAACTTGCACTTACTCCCCAAGTATTTGAGCCGAACAACTTCTTTAAGTATTCCATAATAATCACGTTCATTATCATCATATCAACTTCCCTTCACACAAACTCCACTATTCATTGTCTTTTTAAAACGCCCATAACTTTGAGTATGAAATTTAAAACCATTCACATAATACCCATTATAACATTTCACTAAAGTTGAAGGCCCCATAGCAAGTCCAAAGAGTTGACTTCCAATTCCGTTACATTGGTATTCCACCTAGCATAATAGTTAACTTCATAAGAAATTGTGATTTAAAAGAGATTAGTAATATTTTTAAAGTAACTAATTGACATAAAATATAAATTAATTTTATTAAAATACTTACATTATTTTTTAACCAATTTGGAAAAGATCTCTTCGCATAATTTTTCAATTTCAACATCACTCGCATGTGGTTGTTGTGATTTTAGCTCTTGACGACATTGCCTAAAATTTTCAAATGTTAAAGTTAATAATAAATTATTATAAATTAAGTACAAAATAATATTTCATACTTACTCTAAATAAGGCTTAAGTTCTTGACAATTGAATATCACATAGTTATGCGCAATTTGCATTTCAGCATGTGACAATTGTCTTCTATAAAATCTTTTGGATAATTTTTTCCCTGGATAGGAAAAAATAAAGAGACATCCATCTACACTTTTAAGGCCACCATCATCATTCCGTGGAACTCCATTCCAAATTGTTTGCACGTCATCACAAAAATAATGAGATGCAAAATTGGTGATTTCATCAATCAAGTATGCTTCACATATGAAACCCTCAACTTTAGCTTTATTGGTCACTTTCTTCTTCAAATAAAACATATACCTATATCATTTCTTAATATTAGTTTATTTTTTAAAATAAAAAGGGAATAAAATTAACATAGTATGAAAACAATATGAAAACATACCGTTCAAATTGATACATCCATCGATATTGAACTGGTCCACCAATTTTTACCTCATAAGGTAGATGTATTGTCAAGTGTTCCATGGAGTCAAAGAGGGATGGAGGAAAAATCCTTTCAAGTTTGCAAATTATTTCAATTATATTCATTTGCATTAACTCCATGTGCTGGGCATTTAAATTTGTTGTACAAATATCTCGAAAAAATACAGACAGTTCAGTTAATGCCTCCCACAGTGGCCTAGGTAAGTAAGGTCGGAAAGTAGTTGGAAGAAGTCTTTGAATGAAGACATTACAATCATGACTCTTCATCCCCGAAACCTTACATTATGCCTCTTTCACACATCGTGAAATGCTTGAAGCATAACCATCAGGAAATGATAATTTCTTCATCCATGACAAAACTTCTTGTTGTTGTTTCTTGTGTAGACAATAAGTGCCTTTAGGTTTGTAAACCTAGCCACTCATATCTTGTTGCAAATGCAAATTTGGCTTCTTACAATACAATTGAATATCCAACTTAGCCTTTAAATTGTCCTTGCTTCTATTAGGACAATCCATTACTGTATAAAAAATATTGTCAAAGACATTTTTCTCAATATGCATGACATTAAGATTATGACAAATCAAATTTGTATGCCAATATGGAAGCTCCTAGAAAATGCTCTTCTTCACCCAATCGTGTTTAACACCAAAGCCAATAATTTTATCATTACATGATGAACTTCTATTATGTCCCTCAGTATACTTGGACACTTTTTTTAACATTTCCAAACCAGATGGACGAGGTAAAGGAGGGAGCCTTTCAATTACTCATTTCAAAAACTTATCAGATTGACATCTATATGGGTGGTTCATGGGTAGGAATGATTGATGACAATAAAAAAAAATGTAGTTTTCCCTCTATTTTTTAATCTAAAAGCCTTGCTATGCTCCATACAATAAGGACAAGACAGATTTCCATGAGTACTCCACCCCGATAACATGCCATATGCTGGAAAGTCACTAATGGTCCACATCAAAGCTGCCCTTAATTGGAAATTTTCCTTTCCGTATACATCATATGTTTCAACACCAACAGACCACAAATTCTTTAACTCATCAATCAAATGTCTTAGGAAAACATCAAGCTTTTTCCCCGGATTCTTTGGCCTATGAATCATCATTATCAAAATCACGAATGGTCTGGTCATGCACTTCCACGGAGGCAAATTCTAAACAGTCACAATTACTAGCCAACAAGAGTATGTATTTGAAGACATGTCAAATGGACAAAACCCATCAGTGCATAACCCTAACCAAACATTTCTCGGATCTGATGCAAAGCTTAAGTGGACACGATTAAACTCCTTCCATGCCTCCCCATCATATAGGTGCACCATAACCCCATTATTTGACGTATGAAAATGATGCCATGTCATATCTTTGGCATGATATGGAGACATGAACAGTCTCTGAAGCCTTGGTGTCAAAGGAAAGTATCAGAGTTGCTTCTCTGCTTTATTGGAACCTTTACTAGTTGGATTTCTAGGTTTGTATCGTGAACTTCCATAAAAATCACAATTTATTTTCATTACATCTACTCCATAGTATAACATACAGTAATTAGGACACACATCATATTTCTCATAACCAAGTCCAGGTGGCCGCATAAATTTCTTGGCATCATAAAAATTGGATACCAAATTTTCATCATTAGACATGCAACTTTTTGTAAAATTAATAAACTTGTTGAAAGCAGTCTAAGTCAAATTTAAAGTTGACTTCATATTAAGCAATTGTAGACAAGCAGATAATTTGGATTGCTTGGTACACCCATCCCACAAAGGCTCCTCCGCAGCAAAAGCTGAAAAAATTTAGTTGCCTCCGGATTTGGAAGTTCCTCTGCTAACACAGGATTAGACACATTATCATTATAGTATGTATCACGAACCCTCATTGCATCCATGAACAGATTCCTATATGGATTTTCTAGACAAACATCATTCACAACATGACTAATTCCAACCGATGAAGGTCCAACCAATATTGGTTCTGCAACATAAGGCTCCCCGTGTACAGTCCAATTTTCATAACAAGGTAAAAAACCTTTTGTTAATAGATGCTTACAAACATCATCTTCTTTTAAAAACTTTTGATTTTTGCACCTCACACAAAGACATCTAATTTTCCCCCTAGATATATTTTTATCAATTGAAAAGGTAAGATTGATAAATCTTTTAACACCTGTAATGTATTCAGGACGAAGGCGACCATCTATAAGACGACGATACATCCACGATCGATCATCCATGTTAATCTAATTAACATGATAACACCAATAAGTATTTTTATAAATAAGCATACTTATTTAACTACTAGTACTTAAACAATCATTTAAAATAAAATATGTACCACATAGCTATATGTAATTGGTATTTTATAAACATTTTCTTTTAGGGTAAGCTAGAAGATGGACAAGAAATTGCTATGAAGAGGCTGTCTAGGAGTTCTAGACAAGGATTAAATGAGTTCAAAAATTTATTTGAAATATAAGAATTCTAATAGGTTATTAATTGAATCTAAATTTAAACAATATTGTTATTTATCCATTTCCTTTTTAATTATTGGAGTAAACTATTAATTTAATTTAATTTAATTTAATTTAATTTCATATTTTTTTAATATATAAAACACTATAATATTATATTTTAATTAGAGAAATATGATTTTAACATGGTGATTTTACTTAATGGCTTGTTTTGTTGCTAAAAAAATGTAGTATTTATTTGAAATATTTTAAGCATTTAAATTGAATTCAATTACATGATTCAAAAATTTATTTGAAATATAAGAATTCTAATAGGTTATTAATTGAATCCAAATTTAAACAATATTGTTATTTATCCATTTCCTTTTTAATTATTGGAGTAAACTATTAATTTAATTTAATTTAATTTAATTTTAGATTTTTTTAATATATAAACACTATAATATTATATTTTAATTACAATGGTTTTGCAGCTAAAAAAATACATTATAAGTTTCAAAAAGCATTAATTATTATTTTTTGAACTACCCACCCAAAGTTCTAAACTTGCTTTGTCATTGATTTATATTGTCTAACCAAATAATCAAAATGGGATTTGGGCCTCTAAATGCCTTCATGGTTTTGAAATTAAATAAAGAAGACCGAGGCTTATTCTTTATTCTTCTTAAGAGGAAAAATACCAAAAACATGAACTTCAAGAAGTAATATGTAAAAGCAGAAATAAAAAAGATAGTATTATATCCAGAAAAGTTAATTTAATATAATCCTAGCATCATGTTCACATAAACCTCCAAAACTAGGATCTACAAGGAAAATAAATTTAAATATGAATAATCTTATCCCAATAAAAAGTAGAGTTCCAATTAATTGAAAAGATTACAATAGGCATGCCTAGCAGACAAATTAAGCATAATCTAATTAAGCAACCATAAAAAATGGAGCAAAATAGACTTACTAAAGCCCCAATAATCAATGGCCCAAGGTGAAGATTTCCTCGTTGCAACCCAATCAGACTTAGCCAACTCTATTGATTTATATTGTGATCCAATAAGCCATTCATATTGCTGAAAAATAAAAAACATAAACAATATGTTAAACCCATCCAAGTTAAACTATGAAAAACAAAAAGAATATCCAAGTTAAAGTACTGTTTAGTTTTCATATTTTCATGGCAATTGTCTTCTCATAACAATTTTTTTTCTTCTAAGATCTAACCTAAAAATTTTTAATCTTGAACAAGATTACAAAGTTATTTTGAAATTTCAAAATAACTAACATTTAATTTATAACAAGGAACCATGAACAGACCTCACCCACTTAGCAACACTATGAAAGATACGAGTATAAATTTCATCTCAGCATATATTGTTTAGTATTGTTAAAGACCACATCATTTCTTGCTAACCAAATAAACCCCAAATTAGCATCTCACCACACTGTAAGACCTCCACTCCTGAAAGAGCACATCAATAAAGCATAGAACTACCCAAGAAACACCCACCAGCATATAATGTTATAATTTTTTTTTTTTAAAAAAAACATGGTTAAAAGAGCATATTTGAGAACAGATTTGAAGTGAGTTTCAGATGAAAATTAATTTTCAACATAAATCCTTTAATATGAAATATTATATCTTATGATTTTCAAAAACATAATGACTAACTTATAAAATCATAAAAAATGCATAGACTAAATTATAATTTACTCAAATTATTATCTCTTAAAACCTATAACTAAATAGGAATCTATATGGTTAGGACATAATTTTTCTACAAAACCGAGCCTTTGCATAAAATGAAATTTCAATGAGATGCTTTTAGTTCAAAGAGCAGAACAACAAGGTACAAAAAGCATAGCATAAATAACTTAGCTATAAATAAACCTAGCTAACCAAAAGTCAAATCAATAGAAAATTAGTACAAGACCAATAATTCACAGCAAGGAACTACTGACTTCCCAGCAACAATCAAAATAAATTTGTAGTTAATTGATATATTATTTAGTCATATCCGGGTTTCATTTTGTTCTCATAATTTCCATCTAAAAAGAAACTTAATATCAGATTTAATGAAAGAAAATCATTCAATTAATTTTTTTAGATACAAACTGGAATTGAATAAGGAAAGAAAAAAAAAACAGTCTTATGCCCTGAAAAGTAATTGAATATAACCAATATACAAACTGGAATTGAATAAGAAAAGAAAAAAAACAGTCCTATGCCTTGAAAATTTAAATATGCATATTTAAATTTTGATACAAGAGAATCAATACACACCACTTAATCCTGTCTTTGGTAGCTATTGCAATATCTGAATTTTGTTTGCTGAAAATAGGAACTCCATCAACCCTCCTGCTCCCATAGCTATGTGGAATAGTCTTGAGAAATTGGTGTGCTGCCTTGACCTGTGAGAGCATAAATCAGATAAACAGAATTATGAATCTATCACAGTAAATACAACTTTGTTAATACAATATGGTCTGACCAAATGGTACCTGCTTTTAATTTGGAACAAACTAAAATAGTTGAGGTTTCTCCTGCATAACACAACAAAATAAAAGTGGATTATTCCAGAAAATGATATGATATTACAAATATGAATAGGATCGCAAAATTTGAATTTTGTCAAGGAAAATAAATGCGTATAAGTTTTGCAACTAAAACTAATAATTGCATATTTTGAAAAAATATCTACACGAATCAGCAACCACTACATCCTAGTAAGTTGGATTGGCTGTGACTAAAAGGCAGCACTAAAACTCTGCAAGTATGCTCAATCAAATCACAGCAAGAAAAAAAGAAAAAAAAAACACTTGGACTGCTACAGAAGAAGAAAATGCATCACAGGTTAACCAGTTGCTAGACTCTCTAGATTTTAACAGCATCCATACGCTGCTGTAACACTTCAAAATTATAGAAGTAGAGCATTACAATGTAAAAAGTTGAAGCAACAAGGTAGCAAGTTATAACAGCATGAAACATCTCAGTGAAAGTGAAGAAATTGAACTGATGCATAATTTCCATCGATCACTCTCTTCCATTTTTATTGTGATGGAACGAATAGATTATGACCTCTTCTCCCATACCTAGTAGTGCAATGTTGTCACCTCTTCATGATTGTTTTCTTAATTTATCAGAACAAGGATTTTTGGACCATAAAAGAACCGTACTTGTGCAAGAGTGCTCTAGCATGCAGGCTGATGAGAAAGTTCTTGTTGACAAACAAAAGAAGCCAGGTGATAAAAGTGATAGGTTGGAGTTGAAAAATGAACACTTTAATGATCCAACCAATTCATTCAGTGCATGTTCGAAGAATGAATCAAGGATGGAGACCTCAAAGGGCAACCATATGTTATCTGATGCTGAGAATCACCCCCCTGAATCTAAAACAACCAAAGTGGGCAAAACTGGTGGAACAAGTATAATATTCAGAGCCAATTTGAGTAGGGCAAAGAAGGAATTATTTAGCCAAAAAGCTTGCAAGATTCATGAAGTGAGTGCAAAAGCTACCTTGACTGGAAAAGTTCAGGAAGATAAAAAATTAGGCTGTGACCCAAGAGACAATGGGAGCAAAGGTGATAAAAGCCTTGCTTTGTTTAAAGACAATTATATGCCTTAGGAGATGAGAAAAATGTGGAGATAGAACATTGGATCTTACAAAACAGGAGTTTGAAAAGAAAAAAGCATCCCACTTACACGATGATATGAGGTATCTCATGGGGGAAAACAACTATCTATTGGCAAAAAAAAACCAAAGGGAAGCAAAAATGATTATAGCTCAAGTGCTGGGACATCAAAAAATTTATGAACCGTAACCCTAAAAATTAAATTAGGGGTTTTGATAAATTTTCAATTAAACATGCATAATTAGGTTATAGATCATGGTAAAAACATTTCATAAACCCTTATATTATCGAATTAATAGCCTAAAACTATTATTCAAAGTATTGAAAAAAAAAAATGTTACCTGTTTTCTTGAGTTACAGGTGACCGAGATGGTTCTACTGGACAGAAAAAAACCTGAGATTGGAAAAGTTAGGTGAAAATTTTTTAGTGTAAGTTAAATTGCAACAAACAAAAACAAAAACCCTTAATTAATTACCTGAACTATTAAAGAAAACCGTGAAACACCCAACCCGTTTACAAGGAGAAGGGGTATAAATCAGCATGTTCGATGGTAATAATGATGGGTCTGGTTCGATTTTTCCATGGGTCTATGTTTTTGGTGGTTTACATAGAAAGATTGAAACTGTTCAGATGAAGGAGAAGAAGATGAAGAAAAAAAATTAGGGATGCTGAAGACGCGAAGAAGATGAAATGTTTGGGATAAAGGAAAATCAAATCGATGAAGAGAGGGTGATTTTTCTACAGTTATGGATCGATGTTGTTAGGGACGAAGGAGACTAGAAGAGTGGAATATCATTAATTTTCATCTGTTGGTTTTGTTAATTGGTCTTTGTTTGTATTTCGGTGTGGGGGGAGAGTATTGATGTAGATTTACCAAAGCCAGCGAAAAATAAACGGTTGAGATTTTATCCTTGTAAATGTAATCAACAATGTTCGTAATCTTGGTTTTATATTAAAATTTAAATAATTATTTTTTTAATTAGCAACAAAAAATCCGTTGCTAAATTCAACGTAAAGTTTGTAATGAATTTTCCGTTGCTAAAATCCGTTGCTAATATTAAAAAAATAATATATATTTAATTCATTGCAAATCTATTATTAAATTTAACAATGGAATTATCTGGTGTTAAATTCAGATGCTAATAGCCCCTGTTTCTAGTAGTGTGTCATCTTCTCTCATTAGAAGACCATTGCTGGTATAAGTAAGTCTTCCTTTTCTTCGATTTAAAAGCTTTTTATATGGATGAAGCGTCATGATTTCTGGAAAGAGAGTCTCAATCTATATGTCTCTCAGCCCCTGTGCTGATCAAAAGAAACATCAAAAGTATCCACTTCACTCCTGCATTCGGTCACGAAAGCAGCTTGGGCCTGACTAGCTAGTCTCAGATTAATCATCATCTTCTTCATCTTCCAATTGTGGGCTAAAAGAGTTCATACTTTACTCTATTGTTTCATATGCTAGGTAGTTTGGATGATCTATCTCCTGAATATTGATGTAGTCCCTCCCTTCCATTCTTAAGACCGTATCTTCTTTGATTGGGTTTGTACATTGTGTTGCAATCAGGAATTTCAGTGTATGATCAAGAGTGTTGAAAAGTAGGCTTATTCTATCAAAACCAATTACTCTTCCCAGAATATGCAGAATCTTCTTGATGCAAGTAACATTCAAAGCCATAATAGGAAGATTAGAAAATGTTACCCATGCTAATTAGACGATCATTAGGGCCATCGGTCTGTGTCCGTGGTCTAAGCTCATCAAAATCGTTCTTCCAAGCTTGGGTGTCCACTTGTAGTGCCGCCATCATATCCTCAGCAGAATCAAAAGAGATCAAGGCTCGAGTGCATGCCTCCCATAAAACAGAAACCATTGAGTTGCATGCCACTGGGTAGTGGAGATCAGGTCTTGCACTCTGAACTCATCGATGTGGTGGTTTCAACGGCAGGGGAGTTAGGCAGTGGAGGTTGTATTGCTCTCACTACTTCCGCGTAGCTTCTATTGTCCCGCTGTCTGACTGGAATGGATGCCCTTGGGGTGGCTTGTGGTCGCCTGGGGAGAGCTATGGATGAAGGAGGTTGACGGTGGAAACGCACTGAGTTTGCTCGTAGTTTGAATGAATCAAACAATAGATCATTGAAGAAGTGAAGAAGTTCTGTTTGGGAGAACCATGATTTCATAGCGACAAAACCGAATCTCCATTAAACGCACTGGGTTTTCTCAACCTATCTATGATTTCATCCTCCCAAAAAGTTTCCACAACCACCATCTACATTCTAAGTATGCAATGTACAAAAGAGGGGGAGAAAAATGAGAGCATGCATAGACAACGACGAGGGAGATTTCATCAGAATCTTCAAAGCACTTATTCACACAAAAACAAAGTAATAGTCAGCAGATATGATTCCATTATTGCTCAATGCACTCAACACCTTGTTTTTATATACTAGAAAAACTTAAAAATTCAAAGCAAAACTTAATTAATTCACTACACCCACCCACATTCGGTCAAGCAGAAGGTTACATAGATAGATGGCCGCGTTATGCGAAGCAAGCCAGGCTATATCTTTTTTAAATATAAAAGAAAATTACATGCAAAACTTGAGATTTAAAAAAATTTAGACAATTGGATCATTGAGGTAATTGGATTTAATAACCTTAACTAATCTAATAATACTTAGGATATATATAAAAAAATAATGACAACAAATAAATTGAATTAATAAAAAAATTTAACATTTAGGATATATATATATATATATATATATATATATAAAAGTAACATCATAATAAAACCTGAGTCAACCCCATCAAATCTCTGACTCAGGATATGAGATCGAGAAAATCTTAAAAAAAAATAAAAAAATATCAAAGAATAATTCATAACTAACCAAATGTTGAAAAATAAAATTTAAAAAAAATATGTTAAAAAAATAGAAGTCAATTAAAGCTAACTTTCTAAACGTATGACCTCGGTTATGAGACTAGTCCAATATTATTGAAGATAAGCCTTGAAAAAATCATGAAGCAAAATTCTTAATAAATTAAATGTTAATTGGATGAAATAAAAATAATAATTAAAAACCACAATTAAAGGAATGAGGGCTAAGGTTTTTTGTTGTATAATTTTTTTTTTCAAAACTCATGGATTTTATTGCTAAATCTTTATAAAAAAATATATAATTTTGACATTCTTGCATAATAAAAAAATCAATCAATCCGGATAATTCTGGTCAACTTAACTTATGACCCAGGAGTTGCTTGGGATGAACCCCTAAGCTAGGTCTGAAAACCATGATCAAAAAAATAAGAATCCAATTTCTTCATTAAATTCTTTTTATTTTTTTTAAAACCCATTGATTTTCTTTTTTGTAAAATTTTGACCAAATAATGTTATTTTTTACATATTTGTAAAATAAAAAAAAATAGTTGCTCAGGTAGCCCTAGTTAACCCACCTAACCTGTGACCCGGGACTTACACAGTATCGATCCCTGAGCCGGGCTTAAAAACCATAATTAAAAAAATAAAGACATAATTTTGTTGTAAATTTTTTTTTTAAACCTGTAGAATAATTTGTTGAGGACAAGTTGTTTTAGGTAACCTTAACCAACCTATTAGATTTGTGATTCACAATTTGTCCAAAATTGATTTATATATCGGGTTTAAAAGTTAGAATTGAAAAAATAAAAATAAAATTTGACATTGAAGTACAAAAGGAAATGAACAGGAGAGGCAGCCAATAACATATACGGGACACCCCCACCAAGTGGTTATTAACAACACAATCATACATTAGTACAGGTCCACACATTTAATATATGTGCTAGCTTGAAATTAATATCCTTAAACATGGAGATCATGGCTAGTAAATAGCACCACAAAGCCAACCCTCCTTTATAGTCTCGACATCTGTGATCTGCAATCTCTGCTTTGACTGA
Organism: Populus alba; assembly: GCF_005239225.2. Classification (NCBI taxonomy): domain Eukaryota; kingdom Viridiplantae; phylum Streptophyta; class Magnoliopsida; order Malpighiales; family Salicaceae; genus Populus; species Populus alba. The sequence continues at coordinate 14,610,084 of NC_133285.1, read as the reverse complement.
GAAACCAAAGATTACATGGTGATTGTAGCTAGAGAATCTAGGGTTTCAAACAAATCAACTAACCGCCCCAGCTGGAAATCTCACCCTCCATTTGTCCACTCATTTTCATGCATGAAGGAGAGAGAGCGTGCCATCTTCCTTGTCTCTCCGATCACTTTACTGTTTGTTTTTGAGAGCCAGAGCCATTGTTATTAGCAGCAGCTGGGCAACTTGCTTGCGAGTTTCTTTGCGATTTTCCTGCCCTCTTGTTCTCCGGTTTGGGCCCTGCAGGTTGCCGTACCTTCACTCCTCGGATCAACTGTGATGCGATTTGAGTTAGGGTTTATCTATCTATATCATCAGCCTAGCTAGCTAATTAAATCTTTGAAGAATAAATATAAAAATACGGGATAATTATTAATATTAAAGTAATTAAGGTGCTCCCTCACATATTTTCCACATTTCACATCCGAGTAGATGACTATGAAATCCCCTTCTTGGAGTCCATTTGTTCTCACAAAATCTCCTGAAATCAAGAAATATATATATTATGTATATGCATGCGTAGAAGCAGAAAAAAGAAACAAAGAAAGAAAAATTATCCATGAAAAAATAATTATAATTAATTAAATCAAAAGAAATTTTGCTAGCTAGCTGTCAAATCAATACTCACCAGTGTTTTCGAGGAGATACATCCTGCTTTTGTTGTTGGGCCAAAATCTGAAACTCCACAAGGAGGAAAAAGAGACACAGAGAGCAGAGATTTAACTCACAAGTATATATATTTGATCAGAAATGATCTAAAGATGAAAGAAATCCATCAATGATTTGAACGATTAATTAATTAAATTAAATTATTTGCAAGCATATCTGAGAAATTAAAAGATGAAAGAAATCCATGAATAATTAGAAAGGTTAATTAAATTAAATTTTAGGATACCTATAACGCATGTTCCAAACACGGGAAGTCCCTATATCTTCCATGGCGATGGAAATTCCATCCCTTGCCTCTAGCTCCGGGAGATGTGTTTCTGCTTCTTTCTGCATAAAAACAAAAATAAAAACCTGTACTTAATTAGCAAGAAATTAATTAATTTATGTGTGTGTGTTGATGCCATGATTTATACCTTTGGCAACACTATCCTCCCAAGACTCCCCACATCACTCTGCTTCAACACTTTCTGAAGGAGAAACCTCAGGTTCTTCTCAGGGTTCCATCCCTAGACAAACAAACACAGACAGACACATAAGATTTCACAAAAAAGGTGATAAAACTCAACGTGGACAACCAAACCAACTGCCAACCTGTCGCCTCTCGGCCGCGGCCTGCCGGTGATTATTAGTCGGTGTTTGCATGGCTGGTCGATCCACCGGTGCATCCACAGTGGTGGAAGCAGAACCTCCACCAGCAGCTGTGGGCCAGTAAACCCAACTACCAGGATTAGATTGACCTGTTGGGCCACCATTGGGATCATCTGCGAGCCTTTCATGCGGATCGCCATTTTGATTCTGATTCCTGTGGTAAGACAGAAACCTTCTCTGCCTAGCCATTCTCTTCTTCCTTGCCTCTTTTGTAGCTGAGGAACCTAACCTCGTCAACCTGTTATCACCATTAGCCGGAACATACTGATATGGGTACTGATTACCATACCCGGTAAAAGCAGGAATCTGGGGTTGAGATGACTGGAGATTATTGTCTGCAAATGAGTTGAAGTGTGAAACCGGAGGAAATTGTGAGGGAGGCCATGTTTGATAGGACTGAAGCCTGTGATTGCAATCCCGTGGAGTCCCGTAAGGATGGCCATTTATATTAGAAGATCCATTTGAAAACGGGTCACCCATATATCCAACCATGGGAGAAAAACCTGGCATGACTGTAGCCGGATCTGCGGCAAGATATGGCGGGGGTGCAACGTTCCAAGGTGACTGGGTGAAGCAAGGGTTTGAATGATCAGCTGGTATAGGATTGCAGTTGAGATTTGAATTAGGGTTAGGGTTTTGGCTCTGAAGAGGGTCTTGATTGTATGGATAGGGAAGATTAACGTTGGAGGATGATTCTCTCAAGCGCCTTCTTTGTAGATGATTCGTTTGGACCCATTGGAGAATGAGCTTCAAGAGTTGTTTCATTCCTTCTTTACCACCACCTAAACGCCTAGCAGCACACTCTATGGTGGTCTTCTTGAGTTTGACTCTCCTCAAATCATCAGCTGAAACAGTCTCTTTGTTGCTCTTGAGCCAGTCTAAAAACACCATGGCCAGATCATCTGATCTTCCTCCTTGTTGGTCGGCCTCCTGATCATTTTTGCCTTTTGTAATCTCTTCATTTCCAGCTTGTTCATCATATTGAAGCTGTAGCTGATCTTGTGGTTCGTTTTGCTCCATTTGAAACTCCTCAAAGAGGCCTTCATCAGGATGAAATATAGATGAAGGATCAAAGAAATCATTACTCTCAAGCAGATCTATGTATCCGAAATCCTCCATCACGTCCATGCATTCAATTCCTAATTCCATCGCTTGATCAGGAGGCTGAGGGACCTCCATTGAGCAAGTAGAAGACAAGGCCGCTGTAGAAACATCCACCGGATCATCCATCGTCTGGCTGTTAAAATCATCATTAATATTGTTATGATGATAGTAGTGATTGCGATGATGATTCTTTTCAACATCTTCTTCTGCCTCTGACTTCAAAACAGCCCAAGCAGCCGCTGAAGAAGAGGAGGATGCTGAAGAAGAACAAGAGGAAGATGACGACGAAGTTATGGCCTTGACAGGAGCCGGAGTACTGGATGAAGAAGACATGCAAGGAAAATCTGGGAGTGGAGGGAAGTCTTCATAGAAGATCGAAACATCACTCGCATGCAACAGATCTTCTTGCCCTCTCTCAAGCCAGATCTCCTTATCTTCAACAAGGATATCCTGTTCTTCCTCCATAGTATCAAACCCGATTGTAGGGTTTCCTTCATTTTCAACCCCTTCATGTCGATCTTCACCATGCACTTCCAAGCCCTTCATCCCTCTCTCTCTCTCTCTCCTCTTGAGCAAATAAAATACAAATAAAAAAGTCACAACTTGAGAGACCCTTTTGAGTTCTGTTGTGGTAGATTTAGAGAGAGAAGAAAAAGATATCGGAGAATACTGAAGGATAGGGTTTTCCTTGTACGGATAAGTGCAATGAAGAGAAGATTGTTTCTGATTAAGGAAGCAAAAGAGGGAAAGGGCCCGCTCCAAGCATCAAATCCTCAAGAAACAACATAAACTATTTGAAACTATCAACAACAAAGATAACATAAATAATACCTACAAACCATGCATCAAAGAAAGTGACCCCTCCGATCTCTTCTCTAATTCTTTAATTAATTCTTAATTACCTACTGATTATATTTTAATATACAGGATCATTAACTACTCCAAAATTGAATAAGATCGCTATTAATACCTTAACCCCGTCATCAATCCAAGATCAAAACAGAGAGATCGATCGATCGAACAAAAATCTAGCCAGGCAATCCAAATATCTAGAGAGAGACGACTGCTAGGCCAAGCTTGGAGAATCCCCACATGGTGAAACGCTTTTGAAACAAAACCCCATATGTGTTCTGGTCTGTTCCAGGAAGCTTCATACAGTTGTCTAGCCTTTAAAACCTTTTTCTGAGATAAGTCCAAACCATTTTTTTGTGGGTTTGCAACTATTCAATTAATGTTCATTAGAGATGAGAGAGATAGAGAGAGTGAGAGGGTGGTTTTAGAGAGATATAGAAACAACCAAACAAAAACAAAACCTCGTGCGCCGCTACTTTCTCAGCCTGACTCCGGATTTTGTGCCACCCGCCATACGTTTTCTCCTCAGTGGTGCAAATTAGCGGTGCCTCAGCCTTCAAGTTAACGAGTGCCAGGGAGTGGACTAAAGTACGGTTCGAATCTTAGCAGTAACTTCCAATAACCCCATGCTCAAAATACATTATGTATTATTAATAATACGCAAATCACACATTCGGTTGTAATTCCTCGGTTATTCGTGTTTTTATTTGGGCTGTTTCAAAAATATTTGTATATTTTTTAAATAATTCACATAATAAAATATAGTTTTTCAATCTTATTCTTTAAACACGTGTAAAACTAATTATTAATCTAGTATTAGAAAAGAAAGTTGAAATAAATTATAAAAATATAATTCATATTAAAGGATAAGATTAAAAAAAACAAAAAAAAACGAATTAATTACTTTTTTCCTACATAAATAGACTTCTATGTTTTCTAAAGAAAAAAAATAGTTTTGAAAAAAATTAATGATATTTTTATAAATATGTTAAAATTGATTAATGGATAAATAAATTGAAATCGTGGGAATATTTCATATTATCTTAATTTGGCTTCCAGCTAATAGCAATAACTGTATGTCTTTCGAATATTAATTTGAATTTGAAGTTTAAAATTGAATGATAAACAGGTAATAATTTAAAGAACTAAGCTTACTTATTATCTTTTAAATTCTTTTAATGCATGATAATCTATGGAATTTGCTAATTAAATTTTGAATTTAAGTTTTGAGTGACTATACAATGCCATTTTTTCTCTCGAATTAAATAATTAAAAAATCGATGTTGATTTTTTCCCTGCAATATTCTATATTAATTCATTTAAATCTATTTTATTTATACAACGTAGAGCAGCTAGCACTAGTACTATGAACTATAGATATCAATCCCAAGCACCAAAAACCCTTTCTCCATCTCCATATTCACACTTTCATAATAATTTCTGAACTCTAACGACCTTTTTCTCTCTTCAGTTGAGTAATTTGAAATCTTACAGAGCAGGGAAAAATGGATTCCCTCCCTGATCATGACATAAATTTCTATTGGTTTAACAACCAACATCCAATAAGGAGGTTGTCTTGATTCGTGGGCAAGGCGGTGCAAGGCAGGCGGTGCCCACTTTGACATTACAAATTCAGCTGCTCCTCTAGGAAACGTGTCCATGCAATGCCTGACGTAACCCTAGATCTGTCTCTCTATCCCGTGTTCTCTCCCTGATCTGTAGCCAATAACAGTGCTCTTCCGTTTCGATTTCCCCTCTTGATCTGATGCCCACCCAGTGACCCATGGGTGTGATTATGTTCACCTCACAAAAGCGCGAGGCGTCTGACAGACTTCTTGAATCCTGCCACGAGCGCTGTTCGTCGTCCTGGAAGACTGCGATTGGTGCCTGTTTAGGTTTATATCAAATTGGAGTTGGGTTTCGATTTCTTAATTTATGATCTTAAATGTGACAGAACATGTGCGCGTGGGGTTTGTGTATAGCTTGTTGACCTATGGTATCTTGCCACTGTTATGGATGCCAATTTCACCCGTTTCAAAATTAGAACATATCGTATATTTTGTAATTAACTCCGTCGCTAATCCCCTCTGTATATGGGAAGGGGGCGTTGGAGAAGACGAGAGCCCCGTCATGGCTGGATCATGCTGTACCACAATGCGTTGTCTGTGAGTCAAGGATGTTTAAAAATTCTATCCATGGTTAAACACCGGCGAGAAAACCAATAGCAAACATATCCAATTGTTGAGATAGATACAGAAATGACGCAAAAGAATAAATAATTAAAATTAATTTTCGAAGTTTTGCTCTTTATATATTTTATAATTTCAATATTGTATTTGAAATTTGTATTGTTAATTTTGTGTGATTTATTTTGCCCCCTTAATTATAATTAGAAACAAAAAAATCTGAACTTGTTAGACTTATGTATACAAAACGTATTTTGTATTCTATAAATTAAAAAGAAAAACATGGCGCTTTATTTATGGAATATAATTAACAAGCAACAAATGGGGAGAAAAAAACCAAAGCAACTTTATTTGTTTTTTTTGTTTCAAAAGCGTTTTAAAAAAATATATTTTTTATTTTATTCTTTTTTAGTTCAAAATATTTTTTTTTGTGTTTTTAAATATTTTGATGTGATGTTAAAAATAAATTTTAAAAAAATAAAAAAAATATGTTATTTTGATATATTTTCGAGTAAAAACATTTTTAAAAAATAATCACAACCACATTTCCAAACAAACTCTAAAAAATAAAAATAATTGTTTTTAATAACCATTGAAATGCTAAAAAAAAAAAAAAAGTTGAAAAAACATAGACTCAATAGTTAATATGAACAAAGAGTCCTATGGTTGTTTTTTTTTAGTAGTCATGATTTTAAAAAATTTTCGGTTTTTTTATTTTAAATTAATTATTTTTAATATTTTTGAATCGTTTTATTATATTAATATTAAAAATAAAATTTAAAAAATAATAAAATTATTATTTTAATATAATTTCAAATAAAATTTATTTTAAAAAAAAAACCTCGGCAAAGGTAAAATAGAAAAGGAGGAAGAGTGAATCAACAACAGCGTTCACAGTAAAGTGAAATAGACAGAGGAGCTACAGTGTGGCACCAAAAATGTTTTAGTTTATTGAGTAGTATTTATGGTCTTACAAATGTCAAATGCCGATGCCTGGAAGCAGCCCGGTATTTATTACAACAGCCGTGACTCTAAACAGAAATGCAGTGATGTAAATCTATATAGGAAACAAATAAAAGTAGGAGGAAAACTACAAATAAGAAATCAAGAATCAAGGGTTTTGAACTTGATCAAAGTGCAGCTCAGTTTTTGGTGTTCATGCTGCGCTTGACTGTGTCTGCATTTTCCTTGATGAATTCCTTAGATTCCTCAGCTTTGCCAACTACTGTGTCCTTGATCTTTGCTGTGGTATCTTTTACGGCTCCCCAGGCATCTTGAGCAGTTTGTTTTGCCTTGTCTGCTAGATCGTTTGAGGCCTCCGATGCCTTTCCGGCCACCTCTTTTGTTTTCTGGGTCGCCTGCGCTCCTCATCAAGTAGCCAAGAGATTAGTCTAAATTGCCAAACATTTAAGAAAACAAATTATAAACACAGTCATACAAATTAATTATCCATTTAGTGTTGTGATTTTCTTATTACATCTTCGACCACAGATTCACCAGCAGCCTTGGCTTCACCGGCTCCTTCTTTTGTGGCCTTACGAGCCATCTCGAAGCCGCCTGATGAAGCCTCCTTGCGAGAACTTGCCTGCAATTTCACAGCAAGATTAGTGTCTTACACTCGTTGTCAATCACAACCCAACATTACATTACTAGTCATGAGGCGACTTGATCTACCTGAAAACGTCTTGTTAAGGGGATGAAAACTCCAGAGCTCCTTTGGCTCCTAACTATCATAGCACCGAGTTGACCATACCTGGGAAGGGATGTGGCTAGGGCTAGGCTTGCCATTTTCAATATTTTTGTAATTTCTCAAAGGGAAGAAAAATGCTTTAGGTTTTTATTTTATTTTATTTTTGAAGCCAATCCACAATGCTTTATATAGGAAGGAAGTGAGTGAGATTTGCAAGTAAAACTCCATGCGGATTCATTGCTAGTGTTGGTGATGGGAACCCTTAGCGTTTTCATCTCGTAATCCCCTTTGAATAGCTACGACCCAGTATTATAGGCTAGTCATTGGAACTCTAATTTTAGTTCATTCCAAGGCTAATTAATTAAGTGCATGGAATATTATTATCTACAAAAAACTGAGTATTTACTAAATTAGCAAAAATAATTACAATATATTATAAAGAATTAAGTTTATATATGTGATTTGTGGATAATTAAGGCAACAGAATTCATCCATTTCTGGTGAATCGATCATTCAGTTGCCTTTTGGCCATTACTTATGTGGTTTTCAGAGGCCAAGGCATCTACGATATCCATGTGATGCCATTTGCTGAGTTACTAATACAAAATTTAGGGGTGAGTAAAAAAATAAAAATATTGATTATATTAAAAAAACTGTAAAAAAAATAATTGAAAAAACCGAATCATAAAAAAAAATCAATTAAACTGATTAAAATTTTGAAAAAACCGAACGGTTCGGTTCAGTTTTGGTTTTATAACCCTGAAACCGAAAAACTCGAACCAAACTGAACCCAAACAAAAAAAAATAAAGAAAAAAAAATCAAGACAAATCAAGTCAAAACCGAGCCAAATAAAAAAAATCAAGCCAAATAGGTTTGAACCAATTTTTGTCCTAAAAAACCGAACCAAAGCCGGTCAGAGCCGGTTTCGATTTGGTTTTTTTTAAAAATAATTTTAATTTGGTTACTTTTTTTATATATAAAAATCAAACCGAATTGAAAATGATCACCCCTAACAAAACTTATCACATTACCATGGATTATGAATTGACATAAATTCATTCTAAATTTATTTTAAAAATATATTTATTATGTTTTTATTTTTGTTTTTTTAAATAAATACATTAGTAAAATAGTAAAATAATCAACCTAAGTGAATATTAAATAGTTGATATTATCAACAACATTAAGCAGGATTTAAAATAATTAGAGGTGTGTGCTAGCTTTTGACATTTATTTTTGTTTTTTTAAAAGAACATTAATTGTTTATTTTGGTGTTTGGTTCACAGAATTTAACTTTTCTCCTTAAAATCAATCTTCCAAAAGAAAGTAATTCTTGAAGTGAGATTTCTAGAAAAGTATATTTTTTATATTTGGTTGAGAATATGAGATTCATAGAAAAGGAGCATTCCTACATTTATTTTACTCTTGAGATTCTATAAAAACCTGAAATCAAGTTACCGTTTATTTTTAATATTAATTCTATTTTCTGGGTTTATTAAAAAAATATATCAATACCATTTTATTAAATAACAAGGAGGAAGTTCATTGGTGGTTAACCAGGGTGTAACAAAAGTAATAATATGTTGGCCGAGCTAGGAGTTCTTAGACAAGATAATTTAACTATTGCATGGTTATACCTTTTTTTTTCATAGAATTTTTTTTATATTATGAATTATGATTATGATATGGGTTTTATCTTTGTAAGTATATATATTTTCTAACTCTTTGAGATTTTGTTTTCTTTTCTTTGTCAAGCCGTTATAACAGTTGATTTCTCCCGTTCTTTCATTAAAAAAAAAGAAGTTACAATGTGTTCACTTCATCTTTTTAGTCATGGCATTTCATGAAAAATTAAAATTTATTCTATATTTTTTAAATTATTTTGATGTGCTGATATTAAAAATATTTTTTTTAAAAAAAATATATTATTTTAATATATTTATAAATAAAAAATATTTTAAAAAATTAAATAATCGCAACCACACTTCTAAATATATATATATATATATATATATATATATATATATATATATATATATATATATATATTTTTAGAAGTGTAATATTGCATTAGAAAATGCCAATGTCTGGCGGGAAACATAGAAATTCTGTTTACAGCTCACCTATAGCAAATCTATGAAATGAAATGATCAACAGACCAAGACCCAACAATACAAATATCATCTACAAGATGCAGATTCGATGCCAAAAATAGCAAACTAGCAGCTAAAAGATGCATATGAGGAGCCACACCAGGATGAGATACCAATCAGACTTCTACCTAGATCCAGATTTGAAGTAAAACAAGAATCTTTTTGTCTTTCCTCTTCTTATCCGAAACAAAAAAACCAGCCTTGGCCTCTCCATATTCAGCCTTTGTCACCTTAACAACAAGAGTACTAAGAACACTCGCCACACTAACACAGAGAAAACCAGAGCAGACAAGAGCATGCTCATCAAAAGAAACCTCTAGACTTGCAACATCAGATTCTGCTACCAAGAAGTTTCACACAAGACAAAGATCTGACAAGTTGGAATTGCCTCTGAATAGCTTGATGAATCTACTACTTTCTAGAGACAGAGTAATCTGGAAAACAATCCATTTTCCTTAGGAGCCGCAACCAAAATTTAAAGAAAACAGGAAAGCCCATATATCAAGCATATTAGAGCCAAGCGACCAATTCAGTGTTTCTAAACACTCCCTGTTTGGCCATGTGATCTGCCATATGATTACTCTCACGAAGAGAATGAGTGAATGTGAGTGAACTAAAATATGAAGCTACTCTCTGAATAGAGGAGAAAAGATTATGATGCAGCCAAGGCCTATTATGGGGGTTATTCATCCAGCTAATGACATTGGTCGAGTCAGATTCAACAATAATGTGTTTATGATGCAGGTGACAATTAGAAGCTGATAATTCAATGGCTTTGACAATCGCTTTTAGCTCAGCTACATTAGAGTCTAAAATTCCAACTGGCGAGGAGAATATACCAAGAAGAATCTCATTATGATTTCGCAAGACTCCACCTATACCTGAAGGGCCCAGCTTCCCAAGAGAGAAACAATCCACATTCCATTTGAAGCAATTAGTCATAGGGGGAGACCACACAACAACTGCCCTTTGTTTTGTAGAATTAGTCCATCGTAACAGCCCTTCCGCTGACCTTACTAGTTCTGAAGCGGAATAAGAGAAATTAGGTTTTATAGCCTTTATCCAAAAGCAGAGATGAGTAATAATAAGAGTAAACAGAGTATCATAATTCGGGATCGTTTGCTTGAATATCACATCATTATGAATGAGCCAAATAGACCATGTCGCTGAAAAGAACAGCATCAACCAAGCTTTTTTTTTTTATTTTCCATAGACCAAAGAATCCCACAGAGAGAAAAGTGTTGCCAAGTTCTTTGGGCTACACCACGCTAAGCCCCACCAACTGATAATTTTAGACCAAACTATCCAATGTTTGTGGCAATGTAGCAATTTTTGATCAACCGATTCTTCCTCAACAAAGCAAATGGGACAAGCAGCAGCTGAAATGTCTAATATTCCTTTTTTGACCAACATACTACGAGTGTTGATTTTTTGAATGATAGCCATCCAGCAGAATATTTCAACTTTAGGAGGGACAATTCCTCTCCAAATCCTAGTAAAGGAGAAGCTAGTGTCCATCGGGGGATTGGGACTTAATAGCCCACAAAGAGATTTGACCGAGAATCTACCAGTGGAGTTGGCTTTCCAAACTAATCTATCCTCTGCATCTTTATTTGGATGTATTGTCGAAAGAATGGCGTTCATTTGGTCTAGAAAACCATAGTTTCTACCTCGCAAGGGTCTAGTCCAGTTGAATAACCAGAACCAAGCATGACCATCCATATCCCCATCTTATCAAGGCTTGCTTCTTTATTATTAGATAACCGGAATAGGGAAGGAAATTGATCTGCCAGGCGACCAGTAGTTGTCTAGTCATCAAGCCAGAATTTAATCCTCTTACCGTTTCCAACAAGCATAACAGATTGATGTTTCACAATGTCTTGCAGTCTGGAATCTGTAACACAATGATTAACAATACGAGACCAAGTAGTTCCAGTACCTGCAATAGGATGTTTCGTAATAATTATGGGGTAGTTAGTGTTGTATATGCTGGTGATCACATCCTTCCACATGCTCGACTCCTCCGAACCAAACCTCCATAGCCATTTGAACATCAGTGCTTTGTTTTTGTCCCTTAGAGATCCGATCCCAAGACCACTAGCATTTTTTGGCTGAGAAATAATTGATCATCTAACATTGCATATTTTCTTGCCTTCCTCTTTTCCTGACCACAAGAAGGCTCTGAATTTCTTTTCAATGGAGGCTGCAATTGTCGCAGGCATAGGAAACAAAGAGAAAAAATAAATGGGCAAATTACCTAAGATAGATTTGATTAAGCACAACCTACCCCCAATAGATAATAGTCTGCCTTTCCACGAAGCCAACTTAGCACTGATATTATGGAGAATAGGCTTCCACATCAAAGTTCTACAAGAGCTTGCACGAATGGGAAGGCCAAGATATTTGAATGGGAGGCGTTCCTGCTTACATCGAAGAATTTGTGCAGTGTAATTACATATATATTCATCTATACCCACACCAAAGATGCTACTTTTGCAAAAGTTAACCTTCAAACCTGACATTAATTCAAAGCATAAAAGGATGCGTTTGATATTCTGCATATTAAGCAATGAGTCTGAGTTGAAGATAAGAGTGTCATCTGCAACTTGAAGGTGAGATAAAGAAAATCCATCCTGGCCAATCTTAATACCCTCGATCAAACCCAAATCACAGCCTCGCTGCAACATACAATTCAATCCCTGAACTGCAATATTGAAAAGAAAAGGTAAGAAGGGGTCTCCTTGCCTTAAACCTTTTTCCAAGTTAAATTCTGCCGTTGGAGATCCATTGACAAGCACAGACATCTTTGCTATTGAAATGCATTGCATGATCCAACCGCGCCACCTACTCCTAAAACCCATAACAACCATTACTTCATTAACGTATTCCCATAACACAGAATCAAAAGCTTTGTGAAAGTCTAGTTTGAAGAGATATCCTTTGCCCTTCCTCTTCTTTAAGAAATGAATCGCCTCATTTGCTATCAAAACACTATCTAGGATTTGCCTTCCTTTTATAAAAGCAGTTTGGTGATCACTGATGACTTATGTCAGAACTTGCTTCATCCTGGTTGCTAGTAACTTTGAAATGATCTTGTAAAGGCTTCCTACTAGACTGATAGGCCTAAAATCTTTCAACTTATTGGCACTTTGTATCGTCGGGATAAGAGTAACAAAGGAGCTATTAATGCCAGGAGGAAGAAGGTTTGTCCTGTAAAATTCATCCACCATTCAAACAATATCCCCTCCTATAATGTTCCATACTTTCTTAATAAAGAAAAAATTAATACCATCAGGGCCTGGAGCTTTATTTCCTTCACACTCCCAAACTACTGTTTTTATCTCCTCAGTAGAGAACAAAAGTTCTAAAGCAGCCAACGATGTGGGCTTAAGCTTTAGGAAGTCTAGATTACGGCAGGAAGCTCTCGGTCTATCATGCTGAGAGTATAACTTACTGAAAAAATCAAAGACAATTATCTTCACATCAGACGGTTTAGTTAAAGTCGTTCCATCAACATCCAAGGAGACAATCTGATTCGTTTTGTGTCTTGTTGTGGCTGATAGATGAAAGAAACGAGTGTTTCTGTATCCAAGCTTACACCATTGGGCTCTCGACTTTTGGTGCCAAGCAGATTCTTGAATTCTGTATAAGATTCTAAGGTTAGAGGAAATGACGTCACTTCTGGTTAACTCAGCAGATGATAAGTCTCTACTTTCTTTTTGAGATTCTAGAAATTCTGCTTCCATTTCTAGAGCTTTGATTTTCGTGCAGGTGTTGCCCACAGCTTCTTGGCTCCATTCTTTGCATCTATCTTTTAATAACCGTAATGCCAGGGCCATACGTTTTTTTACCACAGATTGTCAAGGTTGAATTCCAATAGTCCTGGATCATCTTTCTAAAGCCAGCTATGAGCCACCAGCAGTTCATAAGCCGGAATGGCTTTGGTCCCCAGTTCGTAGAGTCTATCAGCATATGCAGAGGTTTGTGGTCAGAGAAGTTCTTCGGCATCCCATACAGAGTAGAAGATGGGAGAGACTGAAGCCAATCACCTGATACAAACAGTCTATCAATACGACTCGCGGCATTTCCCCTTGACCAAGTGAACTTCTTCCCATTTAAAGGAAGTTCAATGAGTTCACAACAATCAATACAATTTTTAAAGCTTATCATCGCAGAAGAGATTCTAAAGCCTCCTTTTTTGTTTGATGGGAAAAGAGTTTCGTTGAAGTCACTTGCAAGACACCATGGCTTGCTAACGCTGGTTTTGAAATTAGCAAGGTATTCCCACAATTCCTTCTTCAATGAGCCATTATTTGGAGCATACACAAAAGACACCAAACATTCCATATTGAACCGAGAAAACACACCTCCAACATGAAGAATACGACCATTCATAGCAACAGAGCAATTGGAAACACAAAAAGAAATTGGGTTCCATATGCATAGGATACCACCAGAAAGACTTAAGGAAGGAACTGCATACCAGTTCCTAGAACCTCTACCCCAAATCGAATTAACAATACAATCGGTAATATTTTCCAATTTCGTTTCCAAAATACCCAGAACATCTAAACTAAATTTGTGCACAAGATTCCTCACACATCTTTTTTTTTTTATCTCTAGCTCCTATACCACGCGCATTCCAAATAATAATACTACCCATATCAAGAATTAACAACCATACCTTCACCGAGACAGAGACACCATCCTTATTGCTTCTTCCTTCTTATCCATTCCTCCTGCTCTTTTTCTATAAAGCTCTGCAGCGTCTGGGTCATGAGGTGGCTTTCATCATGGACTTGCAATACTACTTTTCCCACTTCCCAGCAAGCAGTTGCTTCTTCCCTAGGGTCAGGTTGTAATGGTTCACGTGCCAGATCACCAGATGATGGAGAGATATGAAAGTGTGAACTGCTCACTTCATCTTCACCAACTATTTCCTTCCCAGATCGAATAATAACATTTCTATTCCAGATTCCATTATCAGAGACAGAGTAATCAATTATGCCTAACTCAGCTTTCTTGGAACTTTGATGTCCTATTTTTTGTGGTTTTCTTCTTTTAACAGTCGGTGCTTTACGTGACAGCTTCTTTGCTTTGGTCCTTTGAGATCTCCTATTGTGCAATTCTAGATTAGCGAGTTCAGTCTGGTCAGCAATGGGGATAATGAAATTAGCAAAAGATGGCCCAATGCTTGAGCTACCACTATTATGACTCTTTTGTTGGTCCATTCTGGAGGGCTTCTGCTTTTCCCCCCGGTCCATCTTCTTCATAACTCCACTATTGTAGACCTTCTGCTGATCTAGCCCATCTCTTTCAAGCATACACATTACTTGTTGCTCATCTACCTCTCTCGAATCAGCTGTAGCCACCTTAGCATAATCATATAGTACCAATGCTAAATGGTTATCGTCTTCGTACACCAGCTCTTAAGATAAAGTTGCATGGCTGCAAATGTTTGTAATTTTTGGATGCAGGTACAGTGGTGATATGCCAGTGTTAAGAAATATATTGTCGTTCTGATCTTGTTTACCCAACGTACAAATGAATTCAAACTCAGTATTTTGTCTTGTAGCCCTGGGGATTGCTGTTGCAGAGATAGTTTTCGTTTGCTCTTCCTCATCATCGGAAAGCACAAATTCTATGTAGAGTGAGACGTCCATAGAGTGTTTGACTGTTGTGAGGGATGAAATGAAATCACCCTTTATTTCATTTAACAGGACCTCAACTTGTATTCCGTCAAGCTTGAGACTCACCTTATCATGAAAAGGTTCCATTTTTATGGTTCTAATAAGAACCCTGATACCTGATATGGCCCCTTGACTAATACAAGATGTATCGTAACCAGCAATAGTTCCCCAGCCCTGCAAAATAGTGTCAAAGCAGTTTTTGTTCCAACCTTACATTGGTAAGCCAAAGATGGCTATCCAAGCAAATCTATCATAAGCTCTAGTCCTTCCTTCCCACTGTCTAAGGTTGCTGAGTAGTGATTTCAAGATGGACCCCTTATTGTCGTGTTCTTTCTTTGAAGCCAACTGGTCCACAAAGGTGATGATCACCTGACTAGCTCCTAGGAATCTGAAGCTCACAGTGTTGACAACTGATTTCAATATCGTTGCCTCTAGTGTTGCAACGTCAACATTTGGCAAAATATTTCCTACCAAGCTCCTATATAACCATTCCTTATCTTCCTCTGTTGAGTCGTACTGCACCAATCTTCTACTCGTAGTGGCTATTTGAGGTTTTGTGTTTGTGAGTACCTCAACAAAAGACCTATGATCTATCAAAGAAAGCTGGGGGTGGTATGGTGTTGCATGCTTGGGTACATGTTTTGGTGGCGGTGAAGGGGAAGTTTTAAGAGGGTATCGTTTAGCAGGGTTCACTATTAATTTGTATGTATCAAACCAAATTCGGCTGGCTTGATCGTAGAGAGATGAGATAGATAAGGAGGACGCCATGTCCACAAATCCAAAACATCTTCCAAGAACAATTTTGCGCTTGGATACAAAGAGTTTAGAAACCCGGCCAAGTTTGCAAAAAGCCCTTTTCAGATCTTGATAGTCCACCCATGAATGAAATCTCTCGAAAAATAGCTTAACATGTTCTCATCATTGTTGATAAAGGTACAGGGTGCAAGGACAGGGGTTTTGCAGGTAGAAGCTGAGGATGGGCCAGGTATGGGAAGGTTTGTATCAGGACATTTTTGAGAAGCTGATGTTGTTGTGTTGTTTTGAGAAAGGTGTTTAACATGGTGGTCTGAGGATTTTGGAGGAGCCGTGCAGGTGGTGCTTTGGGGGGGATGGAGCGATGGCATGGTTGACAAATGTTATGTGCAAGCCTTTTCCATATCTTCTAGTTTGGTTAACTCAAGCCGATTCCTAAATATTCTTTTATATTACCTTATTTTATGAATAGAAGATGAAAGGCCACTATTTGTAAAGTAAATAAACTGAGTGAATGCAAAGAGCTTCATAACCTAAAACAAAAAACTATTTGAATGTTGAAAGCCTCAAAGCTTACAAAGGCGAGCAAATTACAAGAATTTCTTTTATAACTGGTAATGAAGCACCAAAATTGCAATTATCAGAACCAAGAACATGTAGTGGCCAGACCTTTACAAACCATTGTATTTGGCAGGCTAAACAAGGAACGCTGAGCACACAACTCTACAAAAGCCACGTGTTTTCTTTTCCAATCCAGTGAACAATAATAGATTATTACATGTATATTTTAGGTACTATTTAAATATATTTGGAAGGAGTGTGGATTTTTTTTTTCTTTTGGCTTGTACGTTTTGAGCAGGGATAAGTGTATTTTAAAAAAAAAACTAAAAATCAATTAAACTAAAAAAATTAAAAAAACAGAACCATGAAAAAAACCTATTAAAATTTTAAAAAAACCGACTGGTTTGGTTTTAGTTTTATAAGTCTGAAACTGAAAAATTTGAAATGAACTAAATTAAAACAAAAAATTCAAGGAAAAAACGAGCCAAATAAAAAAAACCGAGCTAAACCAAAAAATCAAGCCAAACCAGTTTGAACTGGATTTTATCCTAAAAAACCAAATTGAAACCAATCGGTTTGAACTGATTTTGGTTTTTTTAAAAAAAAAATTGATTTCGTTATATTTTTTTTTTATAAAAACCAAACTAAACCAAAAATAATCACCTTTAATTTTAACTGTAAGATCTAAATTACCTTAATTTTTTTTTATTAAACTTGATTCACTTGAGACAAGACTTGGGATATAAGGGTTTAGCTAAACTTAATCAGGTTTGATCTTGAATATTTTTTTAATGAGTCAAGAGGACATTGTTTTGATTAATTTTTTTTTTAAATCAATGAATAGTTTTTATCTATGATGAATCCAAGTTTTTAACAAGATTAAACCAAGTATTTTTTTTTTTTTCAACTCAAACCTGTTTAGAATTCTAGATTAACTTGTCAGGTTGTATCAAGAGGATATACATTGCCTTTCCTATAAATACATTAACATGTAAACGAGGTTCTGGACACCTTCTTCATTGGGTGAGGGCTAGTGTAGAATACTTGTTTTTGGGCTCAAATTCCTGTATCTTGGGCCCGATTATTATTCTATAATTCTATTTATTTTATGAAATGAGAATCGATTTCTTATATGAAAAACAAAAAAAATCTAAAGAAATGCTAATTTTGAATACATTGGAAGGAATTCAATTTATGTGGATAGGTTGGCTCGCAGCCTAATCTTTCTGCACAGAAGATACTCTCCTCCTCCTTGCTTATTTGCTTAATTATATGACCGCTCTCCTTCAAATATGAACCAGTCATCGTCTCGTTCTCCATTACCAAAGCTTTCAAAACTCACCAAGAAAAGTTGATCCTAGAAACTTTAGAATCACTGAAAAATTATATAATTATTAACTTCAGAGCTTCAAAAAATTAATCGAGTATGTGCTGTCCCGATACTCACAGTTGAAAAAAAAAAAAAAACTAATCAAGACCAGAGAGAGATTTTCCAAGATGAAGACGAGGGATTGATTATGAAATAAGGATCTTTGCTAGAACAAAATTCACTGTAACAACAAACCAAGTCCAAGATCACTTCCAAATCTCTATTGTAAATTCTTAAAACTGATTCTATCCTTCCATGGAGCTCAGGGTATCAGCACTTGGACGAGAAAGAAAAAAAGAAACTCCTAGACTGTGTGTTAGCACCAGCATGCATGCATGCAGCTAGATAACTAGCTCAGAGATGCTTCAACAGCAGCTACAATGTTGGAGCTTCCAGGCAGAATGTGGCTGCGCTGGGAGATGAGAGGAGGACATTGTAGCTGAGACATGAGCATTAATTCAGAGCGGTGGTTTTGGTTGAGAATGAAAGAGGAAGCAGGTAGAGAGAGTAACAATGTCCACCAATCAATCTGACACAGCATTAATTGAAAACCGCGGCCGTAGACAACCAGTCCATTTCCTTACCACCATCTGCCCATATCCTATCTGGGTTTTTTTTTTTTTCTTTTTTCTTTTCAAATTAGCATTTTTAAACGTAAAAAATTGGCCCAGTAATATCGTTTTTTACATAAAAACCTTAATTCTATGAATGTTTTTTTCTTTTAATTTCTAAATGTATTTTTATAAGTTAAAATATATATTTTTATTCACGGCTATGTTTATTTTCTGAAAAAATGGTTTTCAAAAAACTATTTTTCAAACTTTTATGTGTTTGTTTGTCACTAAAAAAATTGGTCAACGGAAAACACCTTCCAATCAAAAGAAAATTTGGCTTGATTTCAGGAAAGTGTTTTCCTGAAAAATTTAGACGGAAAAACTTTCTGGAAGTTGTGAAAAATTTAGAAATATCATATTATTTGCTGATTATATCAAATTTAGTCCTTAAACTTTTTATTGTTATATATATTTTGTTTTGAATATTTATTTTTCAATTTCATCTCTTAAAATTTAATTTTTATATTAACTTTGATCTTTATTTTTATAATTGTTATTTGTTTTTCCCTTATTATTTTTTTATTAAAATTTTTATCTATTAAATTTGATCCTCATTTTTTTATTGTTACTTATTTTATTTGAAATAATTCATTAAATGTTAATTATTATTATTATTATTATAATTTCTTCATCTTTTCATTTTTTTTTATTTTTTTAGTTTTGATCTCTATTATTTTAATTATTATTTATTTTATTTGAAATAATTTATGAAATTATATTTTTTTTCAATTTCATTCTCATTCGACTTTTTTAATTTGTAAGATTTGTTTCTCATTATTTTAATAAACTTGAGAAAAATAAAACATTAATAAATTATTTTCCTGCTCATTTTCCATGACATAACCAAACACTGAAAAGTATTTTCCTACTTATTTTTCATTACACTATCAAACATCAGAAATAATTCACTTTCCCGGAATTCACTTTCCAAAAGGAAACTACTTTCCAGCAAATAAACAGAATCCAAGTTGTAAACTAAAAAATAAATTCCAATTAAAATCTAAAAAAAAATTGTTCACAAAGTAATTATTTTTTGTTCTTTTAATGTTAATGGTGTAGTCAATTTTATGATAATAAGTGATTCTAAGCAGTTATGTGTGTGTCTACCATAACTAAATAAACATATGTTCCTAAATAGATCACGTGAATGGTCTAGCAGATGTATTTATTGACTAGTAAAATAATTATAAGCTCAAGAAGAGACCTGATTATGTTATACTAGAATAACGGAACAAAAGAGTCATTACTTTTGATTCGGCCGGTGTATCGCATTTAAATTTTTTATAGGAGTTTCATAAGGTTATTTTTTTTATAATAGTCACTATATCGCTACACAAATCATCAAATTTTTAGATATAAAAAACTCATTGACCCCTAGTTATGATAATTTTAAGATTTTTTATTTTTTTAATTAATTAACCGATTTCACTAAATATTATGAACTAATCAATCAGTCAGATAATAAAATATATTTATAATATCATGCTTCAAAGCTTAACAAAGTGGAAATATGCTATATATTTCACCGATTTTTCTTTCAAATAATATTATTCCAAAAATTGCTTACGTTTACTGTAGTAACCTCACAATTTATCCATCGTATCCTCGTAGTCCTCCCATTCCTGTCGGTAAGCCAGCTGTCATCATTATATGCTACCCCACGCATACCTCCCCTCCTTTCTCTCTGCTTCTCTGCATTTGTGGTCTATATCTTTTCCATCTATTTTCTTTTTTTCCCTTAATTTAACCAAAGAAAAAAAAAACTGGTTTAATTGGAAGTACAAGGTGGAATTCTGATCAAGTAGAGATTGCGTTTAATAGATATATTTAGGGCTGTTTATTTTTTTATTTTAATTTTTTAAAAAAAATTATTTATTTTAACTTTTTAATTACTTCAATTTAATATATATTTTTAATATGTTTATATCATTTTGATGTCTTGATATCAAAAATAATTTTTTTTAAAAATATTATTTTAAATAAAAACACTTTAAAAAATAATTATTACCATATTTTTAAACATATTTTTACACAGTTGATATAGGTTGACTTAGTTATTTGATTTTTAGAAGTGATATTAATTTAAATTATATTTTATATTAATATTATTAAACCTAAATATCATTACAAGTTTATCGGTGACTTTGATGAACTAATCATATTTATTTTAAATTTAATTGAGTTTAAATTAATATATTTTTAAAATAAAATAATATTTTTTTAATAATAAAAAATAAAATTGACCTATAATTAGAAATTAAGTCTATAGCATGTAGGTTAACCAATCAACCCAATAACTCGTAAGCTTTATCTAATAGAATCGACCACGTATGATTAACGATAAGAGGTAATTGCATAATTTCCCTTCATTTTGAAGCAACATACCAAGATTTTAATGCCAAGAAGGGCATACATAAAGTGGTCGTTTTGGAGTAAATAAGACATTTTGAAACCCGGTCCCGTCCAGTTAGTCGACCCGGGTTGGGTTAAAGAAAAAATAAAAGAAGAAAAAACCTGGTACGATCCGGTCAAAAATCCAGCTATAACCCGTTAACTGTTTTTTTGTTTTACTAAAATAATATCGTTTTGATTTTAAAAAAAAAATTAACTGAGCGACCTAGTAAGCCAATCATAACCTAGAACTCGGGCATAAAATCAGGTCGGGTCTGAAAACTATAAATAAAACCATGATAAATGGTATTGCAAATGACAGTATCATGTGGTCCTACCATTTATTTATTTATCATTGATATGATTTGATTTAGAGTGTTTGAAAATATAATAAGTTTTGTTTTTATGGTTTTATTTTAAATCATATAGAATTTTAAAAATATTTAATTAATTTTTTTTAATAATTTTAATGTTTTAGTGTCAAAAATAAAATAAAATAAAATGTTAAAAAATTATTTTAATATATTTTAAAATAAATATTTTTAAAAAAAACCATCCTGTATTACAATATTAAACAAATATTAATATTTATATTCTCATGTTGCGAGAAGCACGCATTCCACATCTATAGCATCTATAGCTAGCTAGCCGGCTAATAACATGCATGGTTCTTCTCCCAGAGTCCCAATCCTAGTAAAATTTGTCATATATCTATAAATTTAAACTTTTTTCAGATTTATTTTTTTTATAATTTAAAAAAAAAATTACACAAAAAAGACCAAACAACTTTTAAAATTGTGGTCTATTAAAAAATATCTTCAATAGCACTACTCCACCGTCCCAAATGATAGTCTTATAAAAAAAGAAAAACCAAGAGGAATAATGAATTCACTGCTCTCTTAGACATATTTTAATGTGGACAGAAATATTAAATTTATCATCTTGCCCTTTAGAAAAAAGCTTTAGTCTAATGGTTAAGAGTAGAATTGTCTTTGCAATGAGAGTATTTTGGTAATTTTAAATGGACAGGATGAGTATTTGCCTTTTAAAATACATTATAAGTTGTTTTAAATACCTTTAATATTATAATATTGTTGGATGTTTTTGAGGGGTAGATTTATGTTTTTACTTATAAAGTGTATAATTAAATAACCAATTTGTCCAATATATACAGAAATACTTTGAATGCCAAATAAGGTTGTTTTGGTCTTATCCTTTTAATTTGCAAAGTCGAAATTCCTCCTTGCCCTTGGGGTTTGAATTTTTTTCCCTGTAGATTTGAGGGCATTTTTGATATTGCACTAATGTTTTTTTATGTTGTTAATATTGGGTAAAGTGAGGGCTATTTTTGTCTTCTAATAAATGAAAGGCATTTTAAAAAAATTATTGACGCGTGCTTAGGACACATAAATGTGTCCACCGCTCTATCATATTTGGACAACACATGCAGCTAATTCTAACAAGAAAAAATGTCATTTTAGGACGTTTTTAGATTCGTCTTAGTGTCTTCTCCATGTAACGGTGCTCTGACAACCATTTTATTTTTTCCTTTTTTTTTTTTTTCTCTTGAGTTTTGCGCCTTGCCATGTAAGTTTTCAAACCAACCTCCTTTTTTTTTTTTTTATTTAGTCCCTAATCTTTTGTTTGATGTTTGTTTTATTTCAAACAACTTTTGAAAATCAAATTTTGTTTCAATTTCATCCTCATTAGATTTTTCTTACTTCCCTTTGTTTTTTATTTAGTCCCTGATCTTTTGGTTGATGTTTATTTTTTTTTGAAATAATTTATAAAAATTAAAAGTTGTTTCAATTTAATCCTTATTTGATTTTTTAATTTTTTAGATTTGATCTCTATTTTTTTTAATTGTTATTTATGTCATCTGCAATAATTTTTATAATTTAATTTTTGGTGATTTCACTCTCAATTATTTTTTTCTTATTAGATTTTATCATTATACTTTTGATTGTTTTTTTCTTTTCCAAATTTTTTAGTTTGGTATTTTTTTTTATACTCAATTTCATCATTAAACATTGAGTTAATTTGAATTTGAGTATCTAAGCCCATTTTGGAATTTGATGAGTTGTAGTTTGAAAAATTAACTTAAGTTAAGGATGCTTACTAGGGTTTCCTTCGGTTTTTTTTTTTGCCATTCCTTCAAGATAATTTTTTTTTTCAATTTAATCATTTGATAGTTATTTTATTGGAGATTGGGCTTTATGTTTTCTTTATATGCTTTATACATCCTTTTTTTTTTTGTTTTTTTTTTATATATATTTGGTTGAGTTATTGGGGTCTTTTTTTATTTTTTATTCTTTGTTAAATATATTTTTCTCACAATAAATTTTTTTTCTTGAATAAAATATAATTGATTAATTGAATAGAATACTCACTTTATTGTATTTTTTTTTCGATTTGCTTTTTCAAGGCACTACTCTAATGAAAGTGGAGTTTGAATCATCTCAACAAACTCTTTTGGTTGTAAGTAATGTTCATGGTGGAGTGACAACGGGTCTACATTTTTTTTTCTTCTCCTTATAAATATGATATCGATATCTTATTTTTTTAGTTAATTATTGCCATATATTTTTTTACGGTTAGTTTGCTATTATTGTGTTCAATTTATATCAAATTATTAAATTAACTAATCTTATTAGACTTAAATAAATTAATGACTCGAGTGTTGAGTTTTTTTTTTTTAAAAAAAAAACACATGACCATCTATCTTTTACATTAAAAACAAATTAAATTAGCATGAGGCCCAACGCGAGCTCCTAGTCTAGTTGCTACTCCTGGCGATATAAGCTAATGTGCTTTCTTGCCTGCGCTGATTTCTTTTTCAATAATAATTAGGTATTGAGATCTGCTGTACAAATCTTTGGAAAACAGTTAAATTCATTTTTAACGAACCACCATGTGCCCGCATTCAATATACATTTAATTCAAGAAACCTTCTCCCACACGACATGTAAACCTGCCTTTAAAAGGAGCCTCGATGCATGGCTCTGGCACCATTACTACAGTAGCAAAAACTTTCTTGATCAGATTTAGTGTACGATAGAAATATAGAGAGACAAGATGGCAAGGTGTTATTGCATTCTAGTTTTAATTGCTCTTGTTATTGCTCAAGCAAGTGCTAGGGACGTGCCCAAAGACGCTGGCCTCAATGACCAGAAGAACTTGATCGCATATGGCGGTGTAGGTGGCTTTGCTGGAGTTGGTGGTCTGCCAAACCTTGGCGGTGTTGCTGGTGGCCTCGGTGGACTTGGTGGGGTTGGTGGCTTGGGTGGAGCTCTTGGTGGAGGTGTTGGTGGAGGTGTTGGTGGAGGCTTGGGCGGTGGCTGTGGAGATTGTGCTGATGGTGCTGCTGGCTCTCTCGTCCACCCTTGATTTCGCTCCTCAATATTGGCTCTTCGTTATATATCTACTTTAATAAGTTGCTATAGGTAGACATTGTGCCTTTTCATTCTTCTCCTGTCATCTTTCATTGCTTTCGGATTACATAGGTAATTTGTCAGCAGGCTCTTCATTTGATTGGCGAGGATCTTTATCTATCCATCTATCTATCCTGTACTCCGTTTTTCTTGATCAAGTCAATTTGTATTCAAGTCTTACTATTTCATTACAAGTTTACAACAGCTCAGAGGAGCTATAACAATGGTGCCCTGGAGACAATTCTCCAGAAGCACTCACCAGTCAATGTCAAAGAATTATATAGCCATCACAGCACTCAGTCATCTATATATGCACACAATGGAGCAAATAATTTTCAAACAAGCTGCAACAGTAGTAGACAATTGTATTAGAAACCAAGAGGATCAAAACCAGTAGCAGAAAATATTATGCATGCTAAGCTGTAGTAGCAGAAGAGGGGCAGCGCCAAAAGATAGCAACGATCAGTGCATAAGTAAGCAGAGCACAGACAATTCTTGATGTATCTGGGAAAATTCTGACAAGAGAAAAATTCCAAGACACTCAGCAAAGAGGAAAATTCCATTCTGTCCCTGCTTCCAGAATCAATGACTTAACATTGTTACTACTGACAGCTAAAAAATGGAAGGATTTCTTGATGTATGCTTCTTTACACAGACAAAACTAAGAGCTGCAGACTTGACTAAAAAGAATTTCAGGACAGTACTGTAGCCAATCTTAATTCTGCAATTTCACCACCGGATCTTGTTCCTGATTTGACCAAAAGATGTTGTCATCAACTTGGATTAATTCATCTCGGAGTAAGTTAATTTCTTTAATCCTAGTTGTATTTGTGGCCTCAATGTAATTGCAAATTAATCAGAAGTTTTTGTTATCCAAATTCATGAATTATGCTTCAGCTGGAAAGCTCCAATTAATATTATATAGTTGTCCCGTGCTACGCTGCAAGTAATATCAAATATTTTTAATATTAAAACAAATATTTTAATGGTTTTATAGTAAAAAAAAAAATTAAATTGTTTAGGAGTTAACTTAAATAACTTGATCAACATGTCAATTTCAAAGACAACTTAAATGACCAGTAAAAATAAAATTTAGCTAAAAAAATTTAGAAGACATTCTCTCTCTCTCTCTTTTTTTTTATAAAATATTAAAATGATAACATTTTAGAATAGAGTCAGCCCAAGTTATTATATTAAATTTGTAACCTGAATAATGATATCATGGTAACCCCATATAAAGAAAATAAAAATAAAATATAAAGTTAAATTCTCAATTAATCATATGTTGAATGATGAAATTAAAATAATAAAAAAAAAACGACTCAGGTCAACTTGAATTAACCTATCAAATTCATAACTTGAGTCATAAGACTAAAATAACCTCATATAAAGCAAATCAAAACAAATTATAAAGTCAAATTCTCAATCAATCTAATATTGAATGATAAAATAAAAAAAATCAATTAAAAATATATTAAAAAAGACCCAAGTCAGCCTTAGTTAACCTGTCAAATCTACAACCCGGGTCATGTGATCAAAATAGCCCCATAGAAAGTAAATTAAAATAAATTATGAAACATAATTCTCAATCAACTTAATGTTGAAGGATGCAATTGAAAAAAAAAATATTAAAAAAAACACAAAACAAGACCTGAGTCACTTTGTGTTAATCTATCAAATCTATGAAGCGTGTCATGACAAAGGGATAACCTTATAGAAAATAAACTGAAAAAACAAAGCAACCCAAGTTAACCCATCAAACCTATGACTATGATCATTAGACTGGAATAACCTTATAGAAAGTAAATCAAAACAAATTATAAAACCTCGTGACTCGAATTATGAGACCATGATAACCTCATAGAAAATAAAAAAAAAACAAATTATGAAGCCACATAGAAAAAGAAAAGAAAAGAAAAACTCGAGTTGACCTGCAAAACGGATCATGAAGTGAGATAACCACATAGAAAGCAAACCGCAGTAAATCATGAAATTCAATATCCAATAAACCACATGTTAGATGATGAAATATATATATATATATATATATTAAAAAAAGACAAAAAAACAAAATCTACTATAATGAATAATCTTTTGTGAGGTGGTGCTCATAAAAAACACCTCTTCATTTAATTTTTTAGCAAACCACAACAAATCATGAGACTCAATCGCTAACAAATCAAATGTTGAATGATAAAATTAAATTAAAAAAAACAAAATATTATTGCAATTAAGAGTATTTTATGAGGTGATGCACAATAAAAAACACCACCTCTTTTAGATTTTTAGCAAATTAACCACAATAAATTATAAAGTTCAATTCCTAACAAATCAAATTTTAAATGATAAAAATTAGAGAAAAAATGTATATTAAAAAAAAAGGAAAAAAACACTATTATAATAAATAATGTTTTGTGAGGTGATGCAAAGTAAAAATCACCACCTCTTTTATTTTTTTTAGCAAACTCTAATAAATCATGAAACTCAATTTTCAACAAACCAAATATCGAATGATAAAATTAGAGAAACAAATATTTTTTTTTTAAAAAAAGAAAAACACTATTACAATGAATAGTATTTTTGTGAGGTGATGCATAGTAAAATTACAACATTTTTTTAGTTTTTTTGTTAATTTATCATAGTTAATTGAGAAAATGTTAAGAATAACCTTTGTTAAATAATACATAAATCATATCCTAGTATCTCACTTAACAATATAAAATTTTGGATTGAGATGATTTTTGGACAAGGTATTAAAACCTTATCAACCAAGTAGTTACGAGTTTGAATCTCACCATTCATATTCTATTTAATAAAAGCAAGCACAAGAAAAGTGACGGGTCTGTGCAAGTTCCAAATTCAAAAGGCTTTCACTTGATGGAAATGTTAAAGAATAATATGAATCAAATATTGGAGTCTCACCTAACAACTTAAGATTTTAGATTGAGAAAGTACTTTAACAATCTCCAATTATATATATATAATCTTAACATTGCCTCAAAATAAATTTATTATTATCAATTTTACCTTTTAATTTAATAAAAAAAAATTATTAAAGACTTTCATATATTTATAAAACTGTTCATCCTATTGTTCTTTTTTTTAATAAGTGAATTCATTTTGCAAAAAAAATAAAATTCATTAATTAGTCTACAAAAAATCTTAATTGAAAAATTAAAATAATTTATAAATAACATTGACGGTATCATAATAAATTGGGGATATATTTCTATATAAAAATGACTTAAAAATGTCCTTTTTGTAAAAAAAAAAAAAAGAAATTAAAACAGTGACAACTATTTAATTTTACTTCATCTCTTGGGTGGTGTGCATTGGTTAAGACATCAATTGATCTTGCCTCAATCTTTGAAAGATTTTTTTTTTATATTATGAAATGGTATTGTATGGGCACAAATAAAAAAAAAAAAACTTGGTGTTTGTTTGTTTGTATAATTTGGATTGTTCATAATAATCTGATTTTTAATAATAAGGGAACAAAGTGGGATGGTGTGTATTATTCCATTTTCTATGGTGTTGCAATTTGAACAAAATATAAAGATGTAAGTTTTTGCTATATAGGATCGGACTTATTATGATCATCAAATTATTTACGACTGGACGACAAAAAAATGAATTCATTTCGGATATCTCCACTAATAGTATTCTTAAATGGATTGTTGATGGGGGTGTCAAAAGAAAAAATGGATTTTTAGGAATCGGTGGTGCTCTAAATAGGGATGAACCAAAAAACTGAAAAACTGAGAAAACAAAAATAAATGATTAAAATTTTAAAAAAAACCGACCGGTTCGGTTTTTGATTTTATAAGTCTGAAACCAAAAAAACCAAACCAAACTGAACCCAATCCAAACCAGAAAAAACAAGAAAAAAACATAGCCAAACAAAAAAAAAAACGAGCCAAAATAAAAAAACCGAGCCAAACCGGTTTTTTTCCTAAAAAACCGAACTGAAACTAGGGTTTGAACCGATATCGAGTTTTTTTAAAAAAAAATTAATTTGATTATTTTTTTTAATAAAAACCAAATAAAAAATGATCAACCCCTAGCTAGGTAAATTCTTTTTGTATTTCCTCTTGTTCTAAGTAATGTGGAATCTAAAGAAATTAAAGCGTTAGAAATTCAAAAAAACACTACATTATTATAATGTTTTTTTCTTATAAATGGATTGTGGATTCAGGTTGTTATAATAATGTTATCTTTTGTATTAAAAAAAATAATGATATGCAATCTTGGTGCTTGCAATGAGTGTTTAATGTTATTTTCAATAAATGTAATAGGCTTTTTAGTGTTGATTTTCAACATGTTCATCAAGAGAAGAATCTAGCCAAAAGTTTTTAAGAGATATTAATTTAATAGCCTAAGTATTGTTTTATCCGGTTTCAATTTTCATGTCTTTGATTGCGGGTCTTTTATTTTCTTTATAAGTTTCCTGACTTGAAAAACTATTTATATTTTTTCTATTATATCATGTTCTTAATGGTTATAACACATGCTTTATAATCATGCATAATTCATAAAAAAATAAAAATAAAAGTATGGGGATATATTTTGATGTTCTGCCCTGATAATTTGTAAATGAGCACCGGCCCTTCCAACCACCATATGTCATAATGGGGACAGTCGTGAAGTGCCCTGCTGCCTGGCAACAAAGCATGTGTAACAATCAGCCATCCATCTTACTGGCAACCCCATGCCTGCAAAGAGGACACCTCTGGCCTGAATTTAAATTAACTACACTGTTGATTTCCTTGTAATTGTGTTTATTAGCTTATAATAAAGTCAGTTAAAGACTAATTAAAAGTATGTTTAGGAGTGTCATTTGTTTTTTAAAATATTTTTTATTTAAAAATATGTTAAAATGATATATTTTTTTTAAATTATTTTTAATATAGCATATTAAAATAATTAAAAAATATATAAAAATAATTTAGAAAAAAAATAAAATTTACAAAACAGCATTTGAAACGCAACGGAGGCCTTAAAATGCCTGTTTGGCATTGCGGTCAAACCGGCTTTTCGAAAAAATTCAAATTTTTTTTTTTTATTTTTTGCTAAAATTGAGTGTAGTTTGTACTTTTTAGATCGTTTTGATGTGCTGATGTCAAAAATGATTTTTAAAAAATAAAAAAAAACATTATTGGCATGCTTTTCGGCATGAAAAGCTATTTGAAAAGCAACCGCTACCACACTCCCAAACACCCTCTCCCAAGACACGAAATTGAATGTCCATCTACATATACAACCAAAAAAGCCTTTAGACGAACACACAGACATGGAAAATTTGAGAGCTCAAAACTCTGAACACGCATTTAACTCCATTTACCACCCTCAACTGCCCCTACCGCTCATTTGGCCTTTAAAAGGAGGAACCCAACAAGCACTGAGGTACTACGAAAAAAGATTCAGAGCTAGCTAGAGAGATGGCGAGGAGTTACGTTTGTTTTGTGTTGGTGCTCGCTCTTGCAGCAGTGCACACTTGTGCTAGAGACGTGCCTACTGAAAAAAACATGGATGTTGCTAGCACCAAAAATGCGCCTAGTGATGCTGGTCTCACTGACCAGAAGAACTTTGTTACATACGGAGGTGTTGGTGGCTATTCTGGAATTGGTGCTGGTGGTCTCCCATTTGGTGGCGTAGGGGGGATTGGTGGAGTTGCTCCTTTAGATGGCGGGTTCGGAGGACTAGGTGGTGGCGGCGGCTTGGGTGGCTTGGGTGGTGGTATTGGAGGCTTGGGTGGTCTTGGAGGCGTGGGTGGTGGTGTTGGTGCTGGAGGCGGTGTAGGTGGGGGTGTTGGTGGTGGAAGTGGTGTTCTGCCTTACCCTTGAAATTAATATTTGCTCTCAAGTTTAGTTCCATTTTAGTTTGTCTCAGTTAAGTTAGCTGAATGTGCGAGGTTGTCGTCCATGCTTTAGTTACCATACTGTTCCTTTTGCTGCTGTATCAGCTGGTTTTACTTGTATTTCCTTAATTTGGTGTCTTTTACTTGAGATATTGTTATTCTCATGTTTGAATGGATATCAATTAATTATGTCTAAAAGCTGAGTTCCTTGTATTTTGAGTTTCATGTATTTTCTACATTGCCACTAACTCAAGAACTGATAGCAACACTAATTAACTGATAAATAGTTAATTATTTCCGTTAATTAGCAAGTAAATTAAGTTAAAAATACTTTCCTTTAATGCTGATTCTGGGTAAGTAAATTTCCTACAACTTTGCATATGTTTTTTTGAGAAAATGTTAATAATAACTTTTTGTTAAATAATAAAATAAATCATGTCCCGATATCTTATTTTTGAGTTGAGATGATTCTTTAATAAGATATCAAAATTTTATTGATCAAGTAATCATGAGTTTTAATCTCATAATTCATATTATATTTAATAAAATAAGAACAAGAAAGTGATGGATTCGTGGAAGTTTCAAGTTCAAAATACTTTTACTTAAAGAAGATATTAAAGAATAATATAAATTATATATTGGAGCTCAAGTAACAATTTAAATTTT
The DNA here is from genome assembly GCF_005239225.2 of Populus alba. Classification (NCBI taxonomy): domain Eukaryota; kingdom Viridiplantae; phylum Streptophyta; class Magnoliopsida; order Malpighiales; family Salicaceae; genus Populus; species Populus alba. The sequence continues at coordinate 14,579,425 of NC_133285.1, read as the reverse complement.
TGAATTGAAAGAGTACTTTGACAATCTTCAATTATATATATATATAACATTGCCTCGAATGAAATTTATTATTATCAATTTTACCTTTTAATTTAATAAAAAAAGTTATTAAAAACTTTCATATATTTATAAAATATTTTCATCCTATTGTTCTTTTTTCTAATAAGTGAATTCATTTTGCAAAACAAAATTTCATTAATTAGTCTACTAAAAATCTTAATTGAAAAATTAAAATGATTTATAAATAACATTGACGGTATCATAATAAATTGGAGATATATTTCTATATAAAGATGACTTAAAATGTTCTTTTTGTCAAAAAAAGAAAAAGAAAAAGTGACAACTATTTAATTTTACTTCATCTCTTATGTGGTGCATTGTGCATTGGTTAAGACATCAATTGATCTTGCCTCAATCTTTGAATGATTTTTTTATATTATGAAATGGTATTGTCCGGGGCTCAAAGCAAAAAATAACATGGTGTTTGTTTGTTTGTATAATTTGGATTGTTCATAATAATCTGATTTTTAATAATAAGGGAACAAAGGGGGATGCAATTTGAACAAAATATAAAGATGTAAGTTTTTGCTATATAGGATCGGACTTATTATGATCATCAAAGTATTTACTTATGTAGACTAATTGGACGACAAAAAAGGTGAATTCAACTTGGATATCTCCACTAATAGGTATGCTTAAATGGAATGTTGATGGGGTGTCAAAAGGAAAAAAAAAAAGATTTTTAGGAATTGGTGGTGCTCTAACTGAGCAAACCAAACCGTGAAAAAAACCAATTAGAAAGATTAAAATTTTAAAAAAACCAACCGGTTCGGTTCGGTTCGGTTTCGGTTTTATAAGCTTGAAATAAAAAAAAACAAAACCGAACCAAATCCAAAACAAAACTGAAAAAAACCAAGCCAAATCTAAAAAAACCAAGCCAAACCATAAAAACCCGAGTCAAACTGGTTTGAACTGGTTTTTGTTCTAAAAAACCGAATCAAACTAAAATTGATCGATTTGAACCAGTTTCAGTTCAATTATTTTTTTTAAATAAAAACTAAACTAAATCATAAATAATCACCCCTGACTCTAAGGAATTAGGAAGGGAAATTCTTTTTGTATTTCCTCTTGCTCCAAGTAACGTGGAATCTAATGAAATTAAAGCGTTAACAATTCAAAAAACCACTACATTATTATAATGTTTTTTTTCTTATAAATGGATTGTGGATTCAGGTTGTTATAATAATGTTATCTTTTGTATTAAAAAATAATAATGATATGCAATCTTGGTGCTTGCAATGAGTGTTTAATGTTATTTTCAATAAATGTAATAGGCTTTTTAGTGTTGATTTTCAACATGTTCATCAAGAGAAGAATCTAGCCAAAAGTTTTTAAGAGATATTAATCTAATAGCCAAAGTATTGTTTTTATCCGGTTTCAATTTTCATGTCTTTGATTGCGGGTCTTTTATTTTCTTTCTAAGTTTCCTGACTTGAAAAACTATTTATATTTTTTCTATTATATCATGTTCTTAATGGTTATAACATATGCTTTATAATCATGCATAATTCATAAAAAATAAAAATAAAAATAAAAGTATGGGGATATATTTTGATGTTCTGCCCTGATAAATTGTAAATGAGCACCGGCCCTTCCAACCACCATGTGTCATAATGGGGACAGTCGTGAAGTGCCCTGCTGCCTGGCAACGAAGCATGTGTAACCCATCCATCTTACTGGCAAACCCATGCCTGCAAAGAGGACACCTCTGGCCTGAATTTAAATTAACTACACTGTTGATTTCCTTGTAATTGTGTTTAATTATTAGCTTATAATCATGTCAGCTAAAGACTAATTAAAAGCATGTTTAGGAGTGTCATTTGTTTTTTAAAATATTTTTTATTTTAAAATATTTTAAAATGATTTATTTTTTTTAAATTATTTTTAATATAACATATTAAAATAATTTAAAAATATAAAAAATAAATTTAGAAAAAAAATAAATTTTACAAAACAGCTTTTGAAACGAAACGGAGGCTAATGTCCATCCACAATACAACCAAAAAAGCCTTTAGACGAACACACAGACTCGGTGAATGGAAAATTTGAGAGCTCAAAACTCTGAACACGCATTTAACTCCATTTACTACCCTCAACTGCCCCTAGCGCTCATTTGGCCTTTAAAAGGAGGAACCCAACAAGCACTGAGGTACTACGAAAAAAGATTCAGAGCTAGCTAGAGAGATGGCAAGGAGTTACGTTTGTGTTGTGTTAGTGCTCGCTCTTGCAGCAGTGCACACTTGTGCTAGAGACGTGCCTACTGAAAAAAACATGGATGTTGCTAGCACCAAAAATGCGCCTAGTGATGCTGGTCTCACTGACCAGAAGAACTTTGTTACATACGGTGGTCTTGGCGGCTATTCTGGAATTGGTGCTGGTGGTCTCCCATTTGGTGGCGTAGGGGGGATTGGTGGAGTTGCTCCTTTAGATGGTGGGCTCGGAGGACTAGGTGGTGGAGGCGGCTTGGGTGGCTTGGGTGGCGGTATTGGAGGCTTGGGTGGTGTTGGAGGCTTGGGTGGCGTGGGTGGTGGTGGTGTTGGTGGTGGAAGTGGTGTTCTTCCTTACCCTTGAAATTAATTTGCTCTCAAGTTTAGTTCCTTTTTAGTTTGTCTCAGTTAAGTTAGCTGAATGTGTGAGGCTGTCGTCTATGCTTTAGTTACCATACTGTTCCTTTTGCTGCTGTATCAGCTGGTTTTACTTGTATTTCCTTAATTTGGTGTCTTTTACTTTTGAGTTATCGTTATTGTCATGTTTGAATGGATATCAATTAATTATGTCTAAAAGCTGAGTTCCTTGTCGTTCTTGCAAGTCTTCTACATTTGAGTTTCATGTATTTTCTACATTGCCAAAACTCAAGAACTGATAGCAACACTAATTAACTGATAAATAGTTATTTCCGTTAATTAGCAGGTAAATTAATTAAGTTAAAAATACTTTCCTTTAATGCTGATTCTGGGTAAGTAAATTTCCTACAACTTTGTAGATGTTTTTGTGTTTTTCTCTCTCTTTTTAATGGTTATAATTAACAGGTTTTTAATAGATCAATCGTAATTTATATATATATATAAAGAAATTCTGGAATCAATTAATGGAATTAGAGTGGTACTAGCAAGCAATCCCATGAAGAAAGAACACATGGGTACGTATAATTTAAGAAGAAACATGTTTTCAAACTGTGTCAAATGCAGAATGCTTTAATTAATGAGATACTGGCCCAACATCTTGTCTTCCTTAATTGCGAGGAAAATCTTGGTGATAATATAGTTTTGTACGTCCACCATCACTATCTTTTCCCGGTGGCCTCTCTCCGGACACAACGCTAGCTGCATGCACTTCCTTGAATGAAAATCTTCATGTCGGTAGGAGCATGCATCAGGTATTTCGGGGTTTTACCTCAGGCCTTAAAGCATCAGACCTCATCCTCGTCCTCAATCAACCTGAACCCTAGATTACTAGTTTATTTTTCTCTTCTATCCAAATACTCTATGGCTGGACAACCATCCAAAAGAATTTATGGCCAGCAATCACTTGGTACAGTACTGTTAAATACTTTCGATCAACGTCGCTGCGAGCTTGGATTCGAGCCCTGTCATGGCCGGTTATCGGCAACTCTCCATCCTGTGACCTTTTCAGCCCTAACTAGAACTACGTACAAGAATTAATGTCCTCAAAAGCGTTTGAGCAATATATACTGAATTATAAGAAAGTAATGTTAAAACATTTTTGAGTCTCTGCTCAAGTCTTTTGATTTTAGATATATAGTTGTTTAATATAATAACCAAATGGTTGAGAGTTCAAAGCTTATGAATTTTAGATTAAAAGAATTTCAATTACAATAATCATTAAGAAATAATATAAAATCTGAAACTTCAATTTGTTAAACTTATAAGTTCTTGAATGAAAATACTTGTTTATATAATAATAAAATAGATAGTAGCGATTAAATGAAAATACTTGTTTATTTTAATTTTTTTATATAATTTTATATTATTTTAATATGCTAATATTATTAAAAATAATTTTTTAAAAAAAATATTATTTTAATATATTTTTAAAATAAAAAATTATTTTAAATTGTAATCATTACCACACTCCAATTCACATGTGACATGACGAAACATCCACTAAAAAGTTTACTATTTATAGAAATTCAAAAGCATAGCCTTGAAATTAAATTCCCAAAGAGCTAGACAATTCAAGAACTCCAATGTCATGATTCTTCCAACAAGAATTCCCAGAGACATCAAATGATCGGACGGTCATCCTTGTGACCTGATCTCCAAGTTGGTGAATCCATAATGCTAGAAAACAGACAATCCGTGAGAGAGACATTATTATGCTTGGTGAAACTTCATTGATGAGGCCACCAGCTGCTAGCTAGCTCTCTGGATAGCAGCAAATGAAGCTCTTATGGCCATCAGGGGACATTGAATGACTTGAGTTGAATAATTCATTACCTTTTAGTAAAGAAAAGCTTGCACGCACCTAACGTTATTACTGTGCAGCAGGGCTGTTAGGTTCTCATTTAAGAACTTTGCTTCTTTGCAATCTACCACTCGAAGAACATGTTGGCCTAGGGAGCACACATGGTGCTCACAGCATCACATATAGCTTCTTTTCTGGGGTTTTTTTTTTTTTTTTTATTAAGTTATAGGTAATAGTTTATACCTAACTAGATTAATTCTCTAAGATCTTGAAATTAATGATTATATAAGTTTTTAGTGATATTAATATTTGTAACATGAGAACTGATGATTTTCGAGAAAATAAACATAAAACTGATTAGTTAAATTATATTTTTAATATAAGATTTACATGGTTTTTTTTTCCTTACCAGAACAGTGGCAGCACAAAATATTGGGAGATAGGCACAAATTGTTTTGATATTTTTATAGGACATTAATTTTAGCATGAGATCGCTCGTTGTTTCCATGAATAATTGTAACCATAACCAGAATAATTTATTATGGTATCTAATATTGTTTTTGTTTGTTAATGTTGGAGTCCACTATTTTTCTTCAGTATTTTTTTTCTATAATAAGTAAAAATAAAAATCTTAAAATCACATTAAGTACTACCATATAGAAACTATTAATTTTAGTTTATTAATAATATTTTTTTCCTGACTACGCATTAATATAGTAGGGTTAAAAATCTAAGAATTCCCTCTATTTTTTTTTTAAAAAAATTTCTTAATATGATCCCTCATCATTTTTTTTTTTAATAGAGCCCTCCTACTTATCCTCAGTTATTTCATCGAAATCCATATATTGAATGCAAATCAATTGGCTTGATGCATTGGACCCAGAGATTTATATCTTCTAATATGGGATTTAGTTAGCCTTAATTATCTATCTACACTGCAACTCAATTATAGAATTATGATAAAATTGCATAAACTTATAAACTTAATTAATCCTTGATAAAAGAAAGAGAGTGAGCAACTGATCCCACTCGTGATATCAACTCAACTTTTAATATCTAGATTTGGAAGTAATAACGTATTTAAGTAACAAAATATAAATAGGAGGGCCATATTACAAAAATTAATTGATGGAGGGCCACTTTAAGAAAATTACAAAAATAAAAGGAGTTATGAGCTTATTAACCCAAGTATAACACAAGTGATGACAATACTTATAATACAACAATACCAAACAAGTATGCTAGTAGCATATATGTATGGACGGATATACTACCAGAAAATTATTAAATACAAATAAAATATTAATAATTTTTTGAAAAATTAATTTCAATTAATGAATATAATTCTATGTTTACAAATGTTAAGGCTATTCAAACAATAATATCGGCGATGAAATTATCAATAAAAAATATCATTGTCTTAATGGATTCAGGTTTTAAAAAAATCCAAAATAGAAATTTATGATTGATTCATGGTTTAGAAAGTTCAGGGTTAATATATACCTAATAATTTCTTATTATATTAGTTCGATTAGTTTATTAATATTAATGAACTAATTCTTTTATAAAATTGACATACAAGGAAAACTTTTATTGGATAGAAATGACAATGTTGTTATCAAGAGTGTTTGAGAGAATCATAACGCAACTTGGTAAGATTAAAATCAAAATAAATATTTTTATCCAAATACTAAAATCTTATTTTTCAATTATTAACCAATAATTAATATGTACCATATAGATTGCATGATTTTTGGTACGAGACGCAGAAAAAAAATAAAAAATATATGCTAAGGAAAAAGAACTTCTAGGTTGGAAATATGTGGTTGTTTGGAAGGATTTTAGATCTCCGTACCTCAAAGGCAACATGGACAAAATATATTCAGTATGCCATGTTTGAGCGTTTCATGTGACAATTATAATCCAGTGTGGAGAACCGGAAAAAAGAGATTCATTGTTCCATTACCATGTATATTAGTGGAACCATTTTGTTTGTTTCGAATGTGAAGAGGATAATAAGATTCTTTTTTATTTCATCCATTTTTTTTTGTTTTATATGAATATGTTTAATTAACAATATTTTTCTCTTGCAGGCCATGGTTATTGGACGCGAACCAATATCAAATGAGCTTTTTGTAGAAATGCACATACGAAATGATAATCATCAGAAAAAAGATGCAACAACTTATGGATAACCGAGCTTAAAAGTTCGTGTTATGTTGGATTTCAACAATTTCTTTTCTTTTCTTAAGTTATTTTTTTAGAATTTGCTGCCTTTTTTTTTTTTTCCAGGAAACATATAACACCTGGTTGCATGAGAGATTCAAGAATGATTCTTTGACTCAACTGAAATTCGATCCAGAATTGTGGTTAGAGGCAGGATCATCCAGTGAACCTGATAGAAATCAAGTTTATGATATTTCATACACTATAGCCGAGGACTTGTGGACAACCTTAAATGTTTCAAGCATTGGATGCTTGCAATCGATTCTAAACACTCAATCTCTGTAGTTCTAGATGATGTTACACCAACAGGTTAAAGATCATATTGTCCATTTTGTTGGTGAGACGGTTGAACTCCAGTAACTATACATGGAGTCGAAATCACACATGGGTGGTCATGTGCTCCCCTTTATCACCCTACAGTCCTGGTGAAGACCCGTTTCCTCCTCCTCCTCCATCCCCTCTCTTCTAGATGAATGGTATTTGAACTGATAAATCTTTAAATCTGTAAAAAAATATTTGATTTTAATTTCATTTCATTTCTTTTAATTATTTTCTACTTTGTTTAATAGACTTTTCATTTTAAAAAATATTTTTAAGACATTAGTGATGGTCTTACCAATGGATTAAGTTTGTTGGTATATTCTAAATAGTTGAAAAAGAATTATTGTCATTGTTTAATCATCAACAATTTAATTTCATTGGTAATGTTAAAAAAATCACCAATGAAATTACATACAATCTTTTTGTCGGTGATATGTCATATTCATTTATGGAAATACTGACGAAATAAAAAAAATAATTTTTTTTATTAGCATGCTTTTTCAATCTATAAACCCATCGGTGATTATATTACCAACAAAATAACCAATAAAACATGAATCACCGAGGAAAGTTTTTCTGACGAATAGGAACCATTCGTGGACCCGTCGGTAAAAGTCTTGCAAGCATAATCAATTTCTAACTATCGATGAAATTTTAGTCAATAAATTGTAAAATTATGGTAGTGGATAACTACAAAAGCAATATTAATGTAAATATAAAAGGATGGAGAGAAGAGAGAGCAAAGAAGGCAATGTGAATTTTAGAACCACATAGGCGTAATTTGGGTCTATGATGCTTTTCAAAATAGTTTTTTAATTGAAAATAAATTAAAAGAATTTTTTTTTCAGATCTTTTATTTTAGTTTTTATATTAGTACATCAAAAACACTAAAAAAAAATATCAATTTAATGTTTTTTTTCAAGTCAAAAGAACTTTTAAAAGAATCTAAAAGTATAATTATTAAACTTGGCATAATGGTTGACTCGACTAAGGGGTCGAGTAACATGGGTTGACCTGAGTTAACTTGAGAAAATTTTAAAAAATAAAATTTTATATTGAGAATAAAATTTATATATTTTGGGTTTGTTAAAAAAATATTAAAAAAAGTTAGGTCTCACTCAGGTTCCGGGTTGACCCGGCGGGTCACCTAGGTTTAATCAGGTCAATTTCAAGCCCGAGTTTTGCCTATTTAAAGCCTGGTCAAGACCTTGTGCTGCCTAAATATCGAGTTAGCCCGCTAGGCCGGGTTGAGTTTCATAAAAGTAGAAGCAAAAACCATCCTAAACACTCCTATTTAAATTTTTTAAATTAAGTCATAAGTTGAATTATCGGATTGTCCGGTTTAACAACACTGCTAAATTCATATATAAATTAAGTCATGTTGCACCGCCGCTACCATCAAGTTAAGAATTGTATGACGTGGTGTTATTGTATGATAACATTGTGTTTGATTTTAAATTTGATAGACAAAAGTTTTCTAGTTTTGGTTTGACCTATAATTAGGTAAAACAAAGTATTTTCTAAGATATTTCTTGTTGGAAGACCATTATCCTCTATCATAACTTTGATGTCATGCACATTGAAAAGAATATGTTTGAAAATATTTTTAATCGATTATAGACATTTGACAACATGTCAGCTAAAATGGATATACATTTGTTTTGTCACTATAAAAATATAAAGTTGGTTTATGATGGATCGTGGGTTGCAAAGCCCAAAGCTAGTTTCACCTTAAATAAGAATGCATAGTTACTTTTATGCCAATGGCTTAATAGTCAACGTTTTCGTGATAAACATGCTTCAAATATATCTAGATTAGTGAATTTGAAGGATTGTATATTGTATAGAACAAAGATTCATGACCGCCATGTATTTATGTAAACACTCATTCCACTAGTTTACTAAGATTTATTGCAAAAAAGAATATAAGATGCACTCACAGAGATCAATTACTTCTTTAAATATATATGCTCCAACAGGTTATAGACACGACACATAGACAGAAGTTTGAAACGAATATTGTCCAAACAATCTGCAAACTTGAGATGATATTTCTTTTATCATTCTTCGACTCAATGGAGCATCTACTCATATATTTATCATTTGAGGTAAAAGTTAGAGGCCTAGTTCAATATAGATGGGTGTATCTATTTAAGATGTTAATAATTACACATACATTGTAATTAAATTTATATTGTCTTTTTACTTTTAATTCAAAACATTCATTTAATTCCATGTAGGTAGTTGTTCATCCTTAAAAGAAAAGTAAAAAATAAAGCACATGTTGAATCTTGGATATGTGAGACTTATATTGTTAAATAGATCTCAACATTTATCTTGTACTATAGTTAAGGATTTACAAACGACCCGAAATGTTTCAACCATTGGATGCTTACAATTGGTTACGAGCACTCAATCTCCATAGTTCCAGGCGATTTTAAACCAACAAGTTGAAACTCAGGCTGCCCATCTTGTTGCTAAGACGACCAAACTCTGACAATTATACATGGAGCTGAAATCACGCATGGGTAGTCACATGTGTATATCCCTTTTATCGCCTCCCGGTCTCGGCAAAGACTCGTCTCCTCCTCCTCCTCATTCAGCCCTTTCCTTTAGATGAATTGCATTTGAACTGATAAATCTTTAAATTTGTAATAAATATTTGATTTTTAATTTTAGTTCATTTCTTTTAACTATTTTCTACCTTGTTTAATAGACTTTTTTAAAAAATATATATATTTTTTAAATCATTACTGACGGTTTTACCAATGGATTAAGTCTGTTTGTTTATTCCAGAGAATTGAAAAGAAATTACTGCAATTGTCACTCTCATTGTTTAATCATCGACAATTTAATTCCATTGGTAATATTAAAAAAACACTAATGGAATTACATAAAATCCTTTTGTTGGTGATATGTCATATTAATTAATAAAAATATCAATGAAATAAAACAAGTAATTTTTTTTTTATTGACACACTTTTTTGTTATATAAATCCATCGGTGATTATATTACCAACGGAATGATTGACAAAACAAGAATCATTGAGGAAAGTTTTTTCTTACAAATAGTAACTGTCTATGAGCTTGTCGGTAGAGGTCTTGCTAGCAAAATCAGTTTCTAACTAATAATGAAATATTTTGTTGATGAATTGTAAAATTCTAGTAGTGGATAGCTATAAAATCAGTATTATTGTAAATATAAAAGGATGGAGAAAAGAGAGAACAAAGAAGGTAATGTGAATTTTAGAATCATATAGGCAGAGTGAGGGTTTATGATGGTTTTTTAAAATTATTTTTTTATTGAAAATAAATTTAAAGAATTTTGTTTTTCAGATCTTTTATTTTTTATTTTTATTTTAGCACATCAAAATCATCATAAAGCACTAAAAAAATTAATTTAATATTTTTTTTTCAAGTTAAAAGAACTTTTAAAAAGCATCTCTAAAAGTATGGTTATTAAATTTGGCAAAAGTGGTTGACCCAACTAAGGGGTCAGGTCTTAGGTTATATATAGGTTGACTCGAGAAAATTTTTTAAAAATAAAAATTTTGTATTGAAAATTAAATTTATATTTTTTGGGTTTATTAAAAAAAGATATAAAAAATTTGGGTCTCACCCGGGTTTTGGGTTGATCTAGCAGGTCGTTCAGGTTTAATCAGGCCAACTTCAAGCCCGAGTTTTGCCTATTTAAAACCTGGTCAAAGCCCCGTGTTGCTCGGCATCTGGGTCAATCTGTCAGGCCGGATCAAGTTTCATAACTATTCCTAAAAGTAGAAGTAGAAACCATCCTAAACACCCCTATAATTTCTTACAGGTTAAATAGATTAACAGGAGTCAATAATAAAGGGTTGACCCGCCGAGTCCAGTATGTTTCAGCAAATCACATCCAATTTAATTTTTTAAAATTAACTCACGGTAGGCCATGAGTTGAATTGCTGTCCCGTTTAACAACACTGCTAAATTCCTCTATAAATTTGAGTTAACAAGGCATGATACCAGATTGAACGAATTTCCCTAGCATTGCCCTTGTTTTAATCACGCGCATTCACCCAATTTAATGAATTTATAACCCTTTAAATTTTCGACTGATAATTTATGCCATTTTAATTCTATATCACGCTGCAAAATTAATGCCATGCATGATTGCACAAGAAATTAATTACCTGTGCAATCATATTATATATATAAAAACACCTCTAAAAATTAGATAAATACTTGAAAGATCGACCACAACTCACAAAAATCACTTGTTGGCTCATAGAAATAGCCATTCACCATTGATGAACGCCCCCAAGATCATCAACAAGGTTGTTGTTACAGTGCTTGTTCTGGCGTTGGCCATGAATTTTATTCATCATTATTATTTTGTAGCAGCCACGAAGGAACGTCTTGATGAGCTTTATCCATAGATTTAAAATCCGTTCTGATCCGGCGGCTCGATCTGGGACCCAACTAACCCGGAGTTGGGTTGAAGAAAAAAAAAAAAAAAAACCTGGCGTGACCCGGTCAAGACCCTGCCTCAAACCCGTTGATTTTTATTTTTTATTTACTAAAACGAAGTAGTTTTGATTTAAAAAAAAAAAATTAGCCTGGCCAACCCGACAACCTGGTCAAGACCCGGAACCCTGGCCTTGGCCGGATCTTAAAACTATTGCTTTATCATAATTGGGAACCCGCAAGGGCAGTAGATTGTGCGGTGATTTTTTTTAAAATATTTTTTATTTAAAAATATATTAAACTAATATTATATTATTATTTTAAAAAAATATTTTTGATATTATATTAAAATAATTTTAAATAAAAATAATTTTCAAATTTTAGCCAACCCCATTTAAAATGCAATAAGATATTTTAACGAAGAAGGATAATCTTTCTTTCCAGCTTTTGTTTGAAGTATTAATAACCAAATCGTTACTTCTTATGCTATCATCCTATATTTATTTAACAAAAACTAAACGAAAAGGTTAATTTATTCTTAATTCATTATAAAGTACTACTCACTGAAACAATATATATATAATTTTATTTTTTAATATTAGATTTATTTAAAATTAAGCTTTGTAATTTATTTTAATTTATTTTTAATAGAGTTATATATCATGTTCTCATTTTTTATGACTTGAGTTGTGAATTTGATGAGTTAATTCAAGTTGAATCAATTTTTTTTTTAATTTACCTTTCAATATTAGGTTAATCAAAAATTAAGTTTTATAATTTATTTTGATTTGTTTTTTATGAATTTATCACGGTTTCATGATCTAGATTTCAGATTTAAGAGCTTAACCTCATTTGACTCAAATAGATCTAATATGTTGTTAACTTAATACTTTTTAAAATAAATGTGTTATTTTAATTTTTTTAAATCAAACAATATTTTTATAAGTTCTTATTAACCCCACACAATTTATTTTTTATATTAATAATCATGTTCACAACACTTACAACTTGTATATTTTTTAATGCTCATATAAAATTAAACTTGAACCGCAACATAGAGTGAGCCAATAATATTGTTTCTTTTGACTAAATCAAACTTTTTAATACAAGATATTAATGGAAATTCATAAATTTTAAACTGAGAAGAATTTTATTAAAATGATATATTAAAATTACAGTAAAATCATTTACTTTGGACTTATTTAAAAGTGTGGTTGCAATTATTTTTTAAAATTTTTTCATTTAGAAATACATTAAAATAATTTTTTATTTTTTTAAAATTATTTTTGACATCAACATTGTCGCACCCGACATCGCGGCGGCCCTAAAAAATAATTCTCTTGAATTATTTATGGAAAAAGAACAGATTTCTGGCATCCGGTTCTTTTAGGGGAAAATATTTTGTTTAAGGAGTCGCCACCTAGTATTATGGTCACTAGGAACCCTAACTGGTCAACAGAGATTCTATGGTTCGGGATTGGTTACGTAAAAGGAAAGATATTATCACCCCTTAAACGTTCTGCCTAAGGCAAACTGCATTGCTGGTTTTGTCTTAAATTGCTAAATGTTTATTAGTTTATGCTATGATGATTTGTTTAAATATTCCTGACTCTAGCGCCAGTGAATATTCGAGCTCGAATAATTCCAACTCTGGCGTTGGTAAAAATTCGTAGCTACGACAAAAATTAGATCAATATATTTTTTATTCCCTACTCTAGCACCAGTGAATAAATAAAAATAAATTTATTTTTACGCATGCACACATTTTTTTATTTTTCTAGCTAAATAAAATAAAACATAACGAATAAAAAAAATATAAATTTAAACCGATATTTTTATTCCTGACTCTGGCGTCAGTGAATAAACCAATAAATTTATATTATTTTTATTCATGCATATGCATTTTTTTTTATTTTTTTCTACCTTTTTTTATTTTTTTTCTATTATTATTTTTTTGGGCTGGACCCAGCCAGCCTGGCCCGGCCACTGGCCCAAGCCAGTGGCCCGGCTGGGCTCAGCAGCACGCGTGCACTAATGCACGCGTGTTGCTGCACTGTGCAAGTGAATTAAAATTCACTTGCACAGTGTAAAAGACATTTGAAATACTGCAGAAGAAGAAATCGCTTACCTGGTCTGCTGGAATCGATGGAGACGATGGCGAAGCTCTGGCTGGTCGACACTGCCTGGGAGCAGAATGAAGGCGATGGCGCTGTGCTGGACGAACGACGCTGCCTCCTCTTGCTCTGCTTTTTCCTTTGCTTTCTTTATTTCTGTGTTCACCGATTGCTTTCGTGTTCCAATAGCTTTTGACATGATGAAGGAACTAAGAAGATGATGAAGACGCTGGCTGGATTTATTTTGACTGATTTCTGGGTTGTTCCTTTTATGTGCAGGAACGAAGACAATAGCAAGGCTAATTCATGTCCCTGTGTTGCTGAGGCCTTTTCTGGATTTTGCTTGAGTCCTTGTTCCCGTTTTTGTTCCCCTGTTTATGCTGGGTTTTTCCTCTGTTATTTGCTCTCTCCTGGGTATTTTTTTTTCGCCCCCATTTCTTCGTTGTTCCTCTGTTATATATGATAAAATGTTGAAATATTCCAGCTTGTTCCTAAGTTTTAGGATTGTTTTTAGTCATGTTGAATAATTCCTCCTCTGTTTGAGGGACACGTAATTTGCTTTGTTTGACCACGTTTGGTTTCCTGTAAAATCGTGGGTTTTGTTATTCATTCTTTATCACGGTGTAAGGCTATTAATAGCCAAGGCTACAGCTTAATAAATACATCTTCTTTGTCAGTCTCTTACTATCTGCAACATATGGTATCAGAGCACACGTGAGGGGCTAGAGAAGAAGACTAAACACTAAGAGGAGTGAAAACTGAGAGAGTGAGGAAACACGCAATCAGTTAAGGAAAATAGAGAGGAGAGAAACACTGTAAGGAGAGGAGAGAAACACTGTGAGGATCGAGTGAAACACAGAGAGTAGGAACACTGTGAGGAACCCATCATTCCCAGATTTTTTTTTTTTCAGCAAGAAGAAACAACAATTATGGCAACCGAGAATAGCTTTGTGCAACCTGCTATTCCGCGATTTGATGGTCATTATGACCATTGGAGTATGCTCATGAAGAATTTTCTCCGCTCCAAAGAATATTGGAGCTTGATAGAAACGGGAATTACTACTGCAGCAAAAGACAAAGACCTACGGGAGAAGACCATTGATGAGCTCACATTGAAGGACCTCAAAGCAAAAACCTACCTTTTCCAGGCTATTGATCGATCAATACTGGAGACTATTTTGAAGAAGGATACTGCAAAGGACATATGGGATTCTTTGAAGAGAAAGTATCAAGGCACATCTCGGGTGAAAAGAGCTCAATTGCAGGCACTTCGCAAAGAATTTGAATTGCTGCACATGAAGATTGGAGAATCAGTGGATGATTATTTCTCCCGAACTCTCATTATAGCCAACAAAATGAGAATTCATGGGGAAAAAATGGAAGATGTAATTATCATTGAAAAAATTCTACGATCTATGACTCTTAAGTATGATTATGTGGTATGCTCCATTGAGGAGTCTAATGATCTAGATGCTTTGTCAATTGATGAACTTCAAAGCTCTCTTCTAGTGCACGAACAGAGGATCAGTCGAAGCATTGTGGAGGAACAAGCCCTGCAAGTGAGTCACGGGCTACATCAAGGAGGAAGAAATGGTGGACGAAACAGTTACCGTGGGAGAGGAAGAGGCAGAGGACGATTTGAAGGAGGAAGAATTGAAGGCAGATTTGACAAATCTGCCATAGAATGCTACCACTATCATGACCTTGGTCATGTTCAATGGGAGTGTCCTAAGAGAACTCATGATCACATGGCTAAATATGCAGAAACAAAGGAAGAGATGCTATTGATGGCACTTGTAGATCATGAAGAGATCAACACTGAGCACACTTGGTATCTTGACAATGGGTGTAGCAATCATATGTGTGGAGACAAAACATTGTTTTCTGAGCTAGACAATAGCTTCACAGAATCAGTAAAACTGGGAAACAACTCTAAGCTTGGAGTATAGGGCAAGGGAAGGATTCGGTTTGAGGTAAGAGGCATTGTTTTTGTGATTCCAGAAGTCTTTTATGTGCCAGATTTAAAGAACAATTTGCTGAGTCTTGGTCAAATGCAAGAAAAGGGCATGACAGTGTTGATTAAGCATGGCAAATATAAAATCTTTCATGCTTCCAAAGGCTTAATCATCGAAAGCAAGATAACACAAAACAGGATGTTTTGTGTCCATGCTCGGTGCACATCAGAAGGACAACAACGACTTGGAACATACATGACATCTTCACAGAAATGCCTTCAATCAGCCACCATTGATCAATCAAAACTTTGGCACTGCCGATATGGGCACCTTAGCTGGAATGGGCTGCAACTTCTTCAACAAAAGGGAATGGTGAAGGGGTTGCCGAAATTTGTTTGCTCTCAAACCGTATGTGAAGACTGCTTGAAAGGAAGACAGCATCGCGACCCATTTCCCACGGAATGCAGCTGGAGAGCTTCTAAACTCCTACAACTAATCCATTCAGACATATGCGGCCCAATCAATCCATGCTCCAATAGTAAGAAGAGGTATCTACTTACGTTCATTGATGATTTTAGCAGAAAAGTGTGGATTTATTTTTTGGCTGAAAAATCAGAGGCTTTCGAAATTTTTAAGTGTTATAAAGCAAGGGTTGAGAAGGAATCAGGTGCTTATATCTGTTCTGTCATGACAGACCGTGGGGGGGGAATTTACATCCCAAGAATTCACACATTTTTGTGAAATTCATGGGATTCATAGACAATTAACTGCTGCATATACTCCCCAACAAAACGGAGTTGCGGAAAGGAAAAATCGCACAATTATGAATATGGTGCGAAGCATGTTGTTCGCAAAATCAATTCCTAGCAATTTCTGGGCTGAGGCTGCAAATTGGTGTGTGCATGTGTTAAATCGGTGTCCAACTCTTGCTGTAAAAAATAGAACACCCGAAGAAGCATGGAGTGGGCTTAAACCTTCGGTTGATCACTTTCGAATTTTTGGCTGCATTTTCCATGTGCATGTGCCAGACAGCAGACGTGTGAAGCTTGATGCAAAAAGTTTCAAATGCATTTTGCTTGGGGTAAGTGAAGAATCTAAAGCTTATAGATTGTTTAATCCTGCCACTAACAAAATCATTGTTAGTCGCGATGTGGTGTTTGAGGAAGATCAACAATGGTGCTGGGATAACAGTTCCAACACTGATTTGGGAACTGCTCTGGAATGGGACACACACGAAGCCACTGTTACTGGTGATGTGGAACTTGCAGCTGCTCAGCCCGTACATGCAGAGGGTCACGCTGATGGGGAAATTGTTGTTGATGATAATGTGGAAATTGTTGACAGTGGGGACATTGAATTTGAAATTGACGCTGAAAAGGAAATTGGAGTTGCAATTGACGCAGCTCCGCGTCAATCAGCCCAGATGCAAAGGCTGGATTTTTCAAATGACACGGGCTCATCCTCGCGAACAGGTGCAGTACTGGGAGAAATTATAGACGGGCAGGGGCTGGATTTTTCAAAAGCAGAGGAGATGGACTTGTGTGCTTTGCAAAATGATGACGAGCAACATATTTCTGGCAGCATTAATTTGGAGAAACAGGGACGAATCAGAAAACCACCAGCTTGGTTACAAGATTACTCTACGGGACAAGAATTTTCTGACGAGGAGCCTGGAAACACAATGTTTTTAGCCATGCTTGGTGACAGTGATCCTATGACCTATGAGGAAGCAGTGAAGTTAGAAAAATGGAGGAGTGCCATGGATCAAGAAATGCAGGCCATAGAGAGGAATTACACATGGGAGCTCACGGAATTACCAATCGGAGGAAAGAGTATAGGCGTCGAATGGATCTTTAAGACTAAAGTCAATGAGAGTGGGGAAGTGGACAAATACAAGGCAAGGCTAGTTGCCAAAGGTTACTGTCAGCAATATGGGATTGATTATGCTGAAGTTTTTACACCGGTTGCCCGTATGGATACTATCCGAATTGAAATTGCACTTGCCGCGCAGAATAATTGGGTGATCTACCAACTTGACGTCAAGTCCGCCTTCTTGCATGGGGAAATTAATGAGGAAGTTTTTGTTAATCAGCCCCCTGGCTATGAACAAAAGGGACACGAATCCAAAGTCTATCGACTCAAGAAAGCGTTATATGGACTCAAACAAGCACCGCGAGCCTGGTACAGTCGGATTGAGACTTATTTCATGGAAGAAGGGTTCACAAAGTGCCCATACGAGCACACCTTGTTTATTAAGACTGCTGGTGGAGGTAAAATTCTTATTGTGTGCCTTTACGTTGACGATCTCATTTTTACCGGTAACGATCACATGTTGTTTGCACAATTTAAGAATTCTATGATGACTGCTTTCGACATGACTGATCTTGGTAGAATGAGATTTTTTCTTGGTATTGAAGTACTACAGCGAACGGATGGCATATTTATTAGTCAACGTAAATATGCACAAGAAATTCTGGAGAGATTTAAAATGGATCAGTGCAACTCCGTACACAATCCTGCAGTTCCTGGTTTTAAGCTTACAAAAGATGAGGGTGGCGTTAAAGTTGGCAGTACTCTCTATAAACAAATAGTGGGGAGCCTCATGTATTTAACTGCTACGCGTTCAGATTTGATGTTTATTGTCAGCTTGATCAGTCGATATATGGAAAGCCCTACTGAAAGCCACTTGTTAGCAGCCAAACAGATCTTGAGATATATCAAAGGTACAACCAATTTTGGGATATTCTACAAAAAGGGAGGAAATACAGAGTTTTTTGGATACACGGACAGCGACTATGCCGGTGACCAAGATGATAGAAGAAGCACTTCAGGTTATGTTTTCTTTATGGGCTCAGGAGCTATTTCTTGGTCATCAAAGAAATAACCAGTTGTCTCCTTATCCACCACCGAAGCAGAATTCATAGCAGCAGCCTCAAGTGCATGTCAAGTCGTATGGATAAACAGAATTTTGAAGAGCCTAAATCAGACACAACACACTCCAACAAAAGTTTATTGTGACAATATTTCAGCAATCAAACTTTCAAAGAATCCTGTAATGCATGGCTGCAGCAAACATATAGATATCAGGTTTCATTTTCTTCGCGAACTGGTTAAGGATGGTTCAGTAGAACTAATTACATGTTCTACAACAGAACAAGTCGTTGATATCTTAACAAAACCATTGAAGCTTGATGTTTTTCTGAAGATGCGAAAGTTACTGGGCGTATGCGAATCTCCAAGTATAAACTGATAGAATTCAGTTTAAGGGAGGATGATAAAATGTTGAAATATTCCAGCTTGTTCCTAAGTCTTAGGATTGTTTTTAGTCATGTTGAATAATTCCTTCTCTATTTGAGGGGCACGTAATTTGCTTTGTTTGACCACGTTTGGTTTCCTGTAAAATCGTGGGTTTTGTTATTCATTCTTTATCACGGTGTAAGGCTATTAATAGCCAAGGCTACAGCTTAATAAATACATCTTCTTTGTCAGTCTCTTACTATCTGCAACAATATAGAGTCTGATCGGTGGTAACGGACGGCATGTAGAGGGACAGCAATATTAAAACGTTCATAACTGAGGTGAGCGGATGATTACTGCCCATAACTGTTGGAAACGGTCCCTGGTTAAAGACGAAGAAGATGAACAATGCTCTTGCAAATGACGCCGTTTTGGTGTATGAGATGGCAATTTGCGTTTTGGCCCATGAAGTTCTGAAACGTTTATAATTAAGTCCCTGGTATAAACTGTAATGGCCCCTGAATTTCGGCACCTCTTACAAGTTAGTCCTTGAACTTTAATCTGCTGCAATTGTGCCCCCAATTAACCCCAAACTTTGTTATTTCTTCAATTAAGTCCCTGATTGGATTAATTAAATTAATTTCAAGCTTAATTAAGTCTCAAAACTTATTAATTCTCCAATTAAATCCTTGATTAGATGAATTAAACTAATTTCAAGCTTAATTAAGTCTAAAAATTTATCAATTATCCAATTAAACCCTTAATTGGATTAAATAAATTGATTCCAAGCTTGATTAGATTAATTCCAAAGTTTAATTAAACCCCAAAACTTCCATTCATATTGCCCCTAACCCAAAATTTAATTCATTCTTCATTTATTTCATTTTACTTGTTTTTTCATCATCATTATTATTTTTTTCATTAATTTTTTTATCCTTTTCAATAAATAAAATAATAATAATAATAAAATAAAATGGTCAAAAATTGGGTTATAACAAACATGTCAAAATAATTTAAAAACACCAACAAAATATTAATTTTTAAAAAATAAAAAAATAAAAAAATTTAAATATTTTTTAAAAATACTTTCAAAATATAAAAACAAACAAAACATTTATATCCTTTAAAATTTTGATAATCATAATTGTACGAATTTTATGATTAAGGGAGATGGGAACCTTGTATCCTTTAATTTGAAAATTAAGGAAAACAAAATATTTCCAACTATTTGGGCCTAGACTCACGGGCCTAAAAATAATTAAGGCCAAGGGCCCAAACCTCAAGACAGAGAGAGAGTGAGAGAGAGGGACACCACTTGACTTGCCCTCAAAGCCAAACTCCTCTCTTCTTTAAAATACTCTGCGTCTCTATCTCTCTGTCTTGCAACAAAAATCCAGAAAATCGAAACATGGGTCAGGGACCATCGGGCGGTCTGAATCGGCCAGGGCTACCAGGAGACAGAAAACAAGATGGAAGCGACAAGAAAGACAAGAAATTTGAGCCGGCGGCGCCACCAGCGCGGGTGGGCCGAAAGCAGCGGAAGCAGAAAGGGCCGGAGGCGGCTGCACGGCTGCCCACGGTGACGCCGCTTACTAAGTGTAAGTTGAGACTGCTGAAAATGGAGCGAATCAAGGATTATTTGTTGATGGAAGAAGAGTTTGTGGCAAATCAAGAGAGGTTGAAGCCACAAGAAGAGAAAGCTGAGGAGGACAGATCCAAGGTTGATGATTTGAGAGGTTCGCCTATGAGTGTGGGAAATTTGGAGGAGTTGATTGATGAGAATCATGCCATCGTTTCCTCTTCGGTTGGACCTGAGTACTATGTTGGGATTTTGTCTTTTGTTGATAAGGATCAACTCGAGCCTGGTTGTGCTATCTTGATGCATAATAAGGTAATCTTGGGGTTTATTTTTCTTGATTTTCCTTTTTTTTTTTTGGAAATTTTGAAGCTTTTAGGGTTTTGGATTGTAGTTGCTAGTTCAAGTGTGATGTTTTTTTTTTTGTTGGAGATTGTAATGTGAGGGTTTCTATGTTTTTTGTTTTTTGAGATTAGGTTTTGAACATGATTAATATGGGTTTCCTGATTTCAGACTAGAGTAGTAACTAGTTCTTTGGTCCAAGGTGCAGTAAGAAACTGATAATCTAGGTATGGGTCGGTGATGGGTTTGTGTTTTGTGGTATTTGAATTGAATTGAGGGGTATAGTCTTGCTTGCTGGATCCTGAAGTGCTGTTGTGAACTTGGAATGTCTGTTGTGATGAGTGTTGAACAGAATCCAAAGCAGTGAGCATTATCTTACACCATTATTATGATCTTAATAGATTTGGAAGTCGAGGTTTTTGCTTTTGTGTATGACATGTTGGATGCTTACAACAGCATTATGAACCCCTCGCCCAGCTTGATCATATACTATCTTTCTTTGCAAATGTAGCTTCTTCTAAAATTATAGCTTTAAGTCTGGTGCAACATAATGCAATACTTTGGATTACAAGTGGTCTGGCAAAATTAGCATTAAAGATTTCACAATGTATGCAATATGATTATTCAGGTTCTTGTGGAGTATGTAATTATTGGCTGGATGCAGGCTGTATGGGTTATGTTGTTTGTCTCATGCCAAATTATGCATGTTTTCCTTAAAGAAATTGTAATTTAATTTGTTACCTTAAATTTGTCATGTCAATTGATATATCTCATTTGGGAGAATGATTTCGATTATAACTTGGATGCTTCTTGACAGGTTCTATCTGTTGTTGGGCTTCTTCAAGATGAAGTTGATCCAATGGTATCTGTGATGAAGGTGGAGAAGGCTCCATTAGAATCTTATGCTGACATAGGTGGTCTGGATGCCCAGATCCAGGAAATCAAAGAAGCAGTTGAGCTCCCACTGACTCATCCTGAATTATATGAAGATATTGGTATTAAGCCTCCTAAGGGAGTTATTTTGTATGGAGAGCCTGGGACTGGAAAGACCTTGCTTGCAAAGGTGTGTAATCAAAATATTTCCCATTGCACTGTTGCACTTCTTGATGTCATCTTTGACTTGACTCTGAATCCAACATGGAGATTTTTCGCCAAATTATTTGCTTTTATAGTTGGCTTTTGTTGCTGTGTCTCTTTTTGAAAGCCCAAGTAAACACTAATTTCATTGATTTTAAACCTAGAAACTGCTTATCACATAACTACGTTAGTTCAATGTATTTCAACATCAAGCAATCATTGCCAAGTTTAACTTGCATCACATAATTTTTTGCTTTGTTCAAAATGACCAGAGAATTTCGTGCTTGCAAAATCAGTGACTTATGTTTCTACTCTAATATTCCTGGTATTTTTCACATTACTGCATTAAATTTCTTGTTGAAAGCATACACATAAGCATTTAGATGGTTTTTGTGCCTTGATGGGGTTGTTCTATTGAAGTGCTGAATGTTTATATGGTTTTTACATGGAGGATAGCTATCTTATCAAAAGTGGGAGAATTTTTTTTTTTTTTTTTCTGTTAATTTCTCTGTAATGGAATGGCATTACAATTTTATATAAGCTGACCAAACTAAAACTGACTTCATAAGCCTTGGTGCTTTCCAGGCAGTGGCTAATTCAACATCAGCAACTTTCTTACGTGTTGTTGGAAGTGAATTGATTCAAAAGTACTTGGGAGATGGCCCAAAACTAGTGAGGGAGCTTTTCAGAGTTGCTGATGATCTCTCTCCATCTATTGTCTTCATTGATGAAATTGATGCTGTTGGTACAAAGAGGTGAGTTAGTAAAATTTACAGTTACTCATAAAGAGGGAATAAATAAAATATTTATGTTCTTACTGATGTGATTTGAAATGTTTCTGCTTTAATATTTCTTACAGGTATGATGCCCATTCAGGTGGTGAACGTGAAATTCAGAGGACCATGTTGGAACTACTGAACCAGTTAGATGGTTTTGATTCAAGAGGAGATGTTAAAGTTATCCTTGCAACCAACCGAATTGAAAGCCTTGATCCTGCTTTGCTTCGGCCAGGTCGGATTGATAGGAAGATTGAATTCCCTCTTCCTGATATCAAAACAAGGAGGCGTATCTTCCAGGTATGCATGGCTTGATCGTGTGAAATAGCATTTGGAGATTAGCTTGATCGTGTGAAATAGCATTTGGAGATTAGCTTGATCGTGTGAAATAGCATTTGGAAGTCATTCCTTTTTATTGTCTGTGATCTTATGTCTTATTGCTTTGCTTTTTTTTATCATTGAATCTGTCAAGCTTGCTTTTACAATTAATCTCAATATGTGGATTGTAGATACACACAGCAAGAATGACATTAGCTGATGATGTCAACTTAGAAGAATTTGTTATGACCAAGGATGAGTTCTCTGGAGCAGATATAAAGGCAATATGCACTGAAGCTGGATTGCTTGCTTTAAGAGAGCGGCGCATGAAGGTGAGCCACATTTTGATCTCCTGAACTTTTGTTAGTGAGAGTATTTGGATATCTCTTGGTCAAGATTTAGATTGTTCCTCAAATAGAAGTTTAGTCAAGCTAAAGTCACACACTTTGACATGTAGCGCTTGAATAGAAAAGGATCTAGATAAAAATACCTCATTCATTTTTCTGGGAGCTTTAAGGTACGGAAGCCTCATCCCATTGCCCAATTGAGCTGCAGTCTCTGATGGGATTTGTATGACATCCCTTTGGCAGTGGGCATGTAGCTTCATTTGAGATATTGTCAAACCATCTAGTAAGACTTTGCTAGCAGTATTATCAACCACCCTTCTCACAAGCAGGTCTAGACTAGCAGTTCTGTATCCGATAGCTTCCTCTGGTGAAGCATGTTAGAATCCCAATGACTCCAATTTCCTTCATTATTACTATTATGTAATGGGGGATTGCTCCCCCCCTATTGTGTAGCCCAAGGTTCATTTGGAACCCTACCCATGAACTGAAAATACACACACACACACACACCGTACTCATCAACCCCCACCCCAGTGCTCCTGCTGTTATTTGTTTTCTTTTTTTTAGTTTGAACTTTGAACCACATACATTGAGCTGGCCTCAAGGCTGAAAAACATGATCTGCAGTAACACTCTGTTGTTGTAAGTTCTGCTACTTAATTTTGACCTTCTTTAATGAGGGAACTTAATTTTTTAATGTGCTTTCAAGGTAGTTTTTGAAGTTGTTCCTGTGTCTAGATATGTGTATATCGGATGGTTTTCCAGGTGGTCATGATTTAAAAATTCTGCACTGCAGGTGACACATACTGACTTCAAGAAGGCCAAGGAAAAGGTGATGTTCAAGAAGAAAGAAGGGGTGCCTGAAGGACTCTACATGTGATGATATTGTTGTCGTATCACCTGGGAAGTCCAATCTAGTCGTGCATTTCTGTTTTTGGACCGTTTATTGTAAGTTCAAGTTCCATTATTTGTTCCTAGACTCGAGAATACAAGGTTGTCTGCCTGTGTATGAAGAAATGATAAAATTCTAATTGGGAAACACCTTAAATTTATTTTGCGATCTCCAATTTTAGCGGTTAAAACCAAGCAAATTCTCGGCATCCGCCCCGTTGTGTGACAGCATCTATTATGACTTGTGAATGCTACACCAGAAAGAGCTAGCTTTCTAGGTAACTTGCTAAACCAGCCACTTTGTTTCTGGCAGACCGTTAAATGCCATTTACTGGTGTTAAAATAGGGATCTGTTTTATGAACTAGGACGGTAGATGAACATGCTTTGGCCCGGTATGGCGTTTTGTTCTAAAGTTAATTAATATATATCATAATCTTATGAGATTTACTGAAAACTCCTGAAATTTTAGGGAAGATAAAAAAGGGTATAATATATATCATAATTATTTATTTTAAACTGTAATTACGGATTGATATTTCAATCTCTATTTAAACCATACTTTTTATATCCATTGACTTGAAAAGGGGCTTGATGGATTATTGAGTTAATTTTATAAATTATTTATTTTTATCAAAGCAATTTTTGTCTTTTAATCTTTTTTTTTTTTTAAATATTTGGTATTAACATGATTGTATTTGAATTGGATTTTATGGGATAAATCAAGGTACAAGTTATTTTATTTATTAAATCAACGAAGTTAATTATCTATTTTGGTTCAAATTAAAACTTAATTTAGATTAGATTTTAAATCATGGATATTTTGAATAAGTCAGGCCACTGCATAGGGGGTTTAATAACAATTCAAAGAGTAATGGGAGAGTAAACCCATGGTATATATCCACTTATGTTTTTAAAGAGGTGTTTAGGAAAGAGTTTGAATTTGTGTTTTTTTTTTTTAAAAATGTATTTATTTATTTTTTTTATTTTTAGATTGTTTTAATATAATGATATTAAAAATAAATTTTACAAAATAAAAAAATATTATTATAATATATTTCTAAATAGAAAATTCTTAGAACCTAAATGTTACCAATCTAACACCCTTAAATCCTAATTTTGGGATCAACAGGAGTTTTACTGTTAGGCAACGCTGCGATGTCCTGGAACTTGTTTCACCAACTTCTTGAATGCTTCATTCCATGGCTTTTTATGATGCCTTCTCTTTTTAACCCTTTGGGACTTTTGATGATGACCAAATACATCCATACACAGCGGCAGCAGGAGGCGGCGCCGGCGGCTAATAACACTGGGATAGAAATTAGGGTTAATTGGTCCATCCATCTATGGAAGTATTTTCATGCACTTTTAAGAACTAATTTCCAGGCACTGTTTTGCTAGTTTTTTTTTTCTTTTATTAATTGATTGTTTAGAATTATTTTTAAAAGATTAGCTTTGAATGTTATGAAATTATTATAATTATATTAATTTGTTTCGTTTTTAATCATATAAGATGATTTTTAAACTAGATTTAAGTAAAACAATTAGAGAAATAAATTGAATTATTCCAAGATTTAATGATTGATAGTTATGATAAATTTATATAAGTCCTTAAAAATTAATTACTAAAAAATTTCATCGAACATCAACCATTTTTTAATTTAAACATGGATATAAAAATTAACAATACATTTATGAATATTTTATTTTAAAAAAATCACTGTCCTACCTCTTTTTTTTAAACATGGTATGAATGATTAAGGAAAATAAAAGGTAATACCAATAAAAGATACCTTTTTTCTTCTTCTTTTTATTTCTTGTTTTTTTTTTTAATTATTGTTTTAAAACTAAACTGGTTTGATGGGTAAATTTAAAATCTAAATCGGTTCAAAAAAAAATAACTCAACTAATCTAGTCAATTTAGGCTTGACTTTTCAAAGCTTCACCATCAATTTCTTGATTTTTTTTATTAAAATAATATTATTTTGATTTTTTAAAATAAAAAATTAAATGGTTCTTTTTAACCTGTAAACCAGCCTTGCCTAGTAAATATTGAATAGCAATGAACTCTTATAAGAGGATCATCAGAATTGCAAAACATACAAGGACTCAATCAAATCAAAACAAAGTATCGGAACTCAATCAAAAACCTTCGACGAATACAGGGACTAAAGTTTAATGAAGAAGACAACGCTTATAAATCATCGCAAATTCATCGTATTGAACCCCAAAAAGCTACCGCAGCAAACAGGAGTCCCCCAGAGAATCGGTGGTCGGTGAAGCGTCTCAGCCTCTCAGGGCCGCGATAGCTATTATTTCACAGTTTAGCGAGAGCTTAAAGAAGAAGGAAGAAAAACACAGAAGAAACTGCTTGATGGGAACCAAGCACAAGTGCCAAGTCTGTCACGAAGCTGAATCTAAGTACAAGTGCCCTTCTTGTCGTGTTCCATAGTAAGCAACAAAACCAGACTCATTGGCTTGCTGTTTTCTTTTGGACAGAATACAGCTTTTCTTTATCTTTTGATGGAATTCGTGTTTTTCTTTTTTGCAGCTGTTCTCTTGTCTGCTTCACCAAACATAAAGGTATTTTCTTTTTTTATTGTTTTATCTTATTTTTCTTTCTTTGTTTCAATATCTTGAACTTGAAGAAGTATCATTCTTGGAAATATATTCGAAATCCCAGGTGAATTATCAATATATTTATTTATGATTGTTAGAAGAATGGGGAAGATATGAAGCATGCTTTTTTGGAGTTTTTTTGGGATAGATGATAACTAGAATAATTAGAGGCAGAACACGAAGTTGCTATCAGGGGATGTTAGGCTTTCTTTTGATTTTACAGACCGGGGCTCGGAATATGAACGTAGAAAATATTAGGTGGTGTGGGCAATAAAGTTTGCTTTTTGGCAGTAATTAGTGGTGCTTCTTTACTGATTTGTGATGTTGGAAACTTTTGTACTCATGAGGTTTGAAGAAAAACTATATCATTTTATAATTCAGAGGGGAAAGAAAACATTTCAGAGGTTGAGGCTTCTGGTCTAGTTTAGATATTAGGTAAAGCTGACCAGAGTTTATTGTATCACATATTTTTCATACTGCTATTGATGGAAGTGGCATGGTATCTGGTACATGGACTAATGTGAGTTTTGAATGAATGGTGCAGAAACCCCTTGTGCAATACCAGTATCTGTGGAGGAAAAGCCAGGTAAGATTTTGTTCCTCGATGAATGTTGATGGATGATGTGATTCAGTGCTGTACTTATGTTCTTGCAACTTTGTGATGTGTTTTTTAATTACATGGTTCATTTCTCCTTGCCACCTCCTTATATACTCTGTAGGCTGCTTGTAGCTCAATAACAATTAGAACTTTTAACAGAACAGAATATAACTGT